>NW_020450865.1:202693-263046 GCF_003343035.1 Apteryx rowi
ACTCTGTTTTAGTGATCAGTTGACACTATGCTCTGCAATTAAGCTGAATCCTTAACTAGGATTTTCTGACACAAAACCTCCTGAGAGTCATCAACCACTTTATTTATTAAACCATATTTTAACCTGATTATGCCATAGTGGGCAGATACCACTTCTGAGAAGCAAAGTAAATCTCATTTATTGTGGCCAGGGTCATATTTTATTCTTTAAACCAAATCATCCATCTGCTACATCAGTTTGACCAAGGCTGTTACTATATTAGGCTTCACTTTGTGTCAGTCTGTGTGTACACCAATGACTTCCTTTCAGATTTATCAGGCCTTACTGAGGTTTTTAATCATTAACAGCAAGAAGAAAGAATTTGCCAACTTTTTATAAGAGAGAGTTAAAAATATCTCCAGCCAAGGTCAGAATTCACTTTTTAAGTGAGAATACAATGCTGGAAAACTGAAAGAACAGTAAATTATTTGCAGTGCTAATTGTGTTGTATTAAAGAACAATATCACTTATCCTTTCATATATCCTCGTTATACCAGAATTCACTGTACTTTTCAGATCATGCAGTGAAAAACTCTTCTTTCCTAATGGGTATACAGTGTTAAGTCATCTGCACCATTCTATTTTGGTAACAAATTATTCCACAAGCACAAGTAACAAAGCACTGATTCCCTACATATTTGCATTCTACATTGCTACCTAGGTCCCCAATGAATAACCACACGTTCTCCACTAAAACCATCTTTTTCTCTGGCCTAGCACTCAGCAGAAGTACCTCTGATTAACCTTCTTGAAGCCCTTCCATCATTTCTCCTGCTCCCCCCAAACCCCTGGCTCCTACAGCTGGGAAAGAGGGGGCAGTGTTGTGTGGCTGCTTCCAGGCCACAGACCCAGAGCAGATGTGCTGGTTGGAGAGCCAGGAGGGCAGAAGAGGTAGCTTTAGGTCTCTCTGCACTCTTTTCTTCAATGAGAGCACTATCTTGGGGCTTTCCCTCTGCACAGATACTGACTGTGATAAGACTGGTAGGAACTTAAATCCTGAAGAGCTTTACTCCTCCGCCAARTCTCCTTAAGCATTGAACCTCTTGGCCAATTTCATTCTCGGCTGCCTGGCAGACAGGCAGATGGCCTGGTCCCATAGCTGTCTTGTCTTTGTTAAGAAACAGAAAGAACTCCAGCTGAGTTCACTCCCTTTCACATTCATTTTTATAACCAAAAGTTCAATAACTAAGTATGCAGATGCCCATCTCTTCTGGATCTAGCTTTGCCAGTAGAAGGTGTGACTGTGCATCAAGTAGAAGGTAACTGCCCCCACCCAGCTCTTTCAGCAGCAGGGTTCATCTGAACATGCACTGATCTGCTGCAAGCAAAATCAGCTAGCACAAAGCAGCTGCATTGGCTGCTTAAGAGTGCAGAGGAACAGGCACTGCAAATACCTATGTTAGTAAAGGAGATTACTACCTACCCCTTTCCCCCTCTAGCTTGCCACCTTCTCGCAGATAAAGATTGCTATTTGTGGGTCCTTCTTGACTCACATGAGTTTAAAGAAGCTACTGCTAGTCACAGACATGCTGCTGGAACTGAGCCTTTTTTTTTTTTTTTTTTTGACTGAAACAAAACAGGTAAATCTCAAATGAGCCGCTCCACCAGCAGATTTGTGGGGACAGTACCTGAGGCAAAAGGGTAGTTGATTTTGCTCTCGTTATATGCAGATTCAGAAGTAGCTGTCTGTCCACAATCTAACCCTGCCTGAGCTTGTATGAGGCATTGGAAGCAACCTTTATCTTAGCATGCGTATAGTGGTGGTGGTAACCTCCAACTGAGGAAGGGTGAATAGCTGAGTGGTGGTAGCATCACCAGCTGGCAGAACTGCTTATGAGGGGGACACCTCCTCACAACTGAAGCTTGCTCACAGAGGGGCTTTTTTTTGGAAAGGAAAATCAGAAATCATAAGAGTGAGCATTTTCATTGGAAACTGGTTACGACATTTATAATGGTCAGCAGGCTATCATGGGACTTCTGCAGAGATTCCTGCAACAATGTGTCGCTGAATGACTTACAGTTCAAACATTATTCACAGAACTGGTTTAAAGCTGGATTCCCATGTCCTCATTTGTGCTTAATGGTACCTTGTGCTTCAGTTAATTTTACTGAAGCCAATGCCGACATCTGTGAAGGTCTATCGGTAAAGAAAACCTTGTGGTCTGACCCTTTCATAAGTAATTTCAAAGTAAGAGTAATTGGAAGATTACCATCTTGCCATGGACTTTTTGTATATTGAAAGTACACAAATATGCATTACATACTATATACTATCAAAAACATACTCAGAAGTTTTTCTAATCTCCTTTTCTTGTGAAAGGGAACTATATATTAAGTTTAAGTGTTCCAGCAGGGATGTGAAATAAGAACTTCAGCAATCTTATAAATTCTTTCATCCTAGCTAATGAAACATGTTCCAGATTCTTAAGCTTCTCCAGGATGAAAAACTGCTTTTTTATTATTCTTTTTTTTATGTCAAATGGATCCCAAATGGCTATGTATCTATTCCTGTCTCTCTCACTATTATCTGAAATTATAGCCTTTTACACAATTATTTTACACTGAATATTTCCTATTACTGACTGATGGTACATTTCTTTCTAATACCAAATGCTTACTTTAGCTCAAAACAAGTTGTATATCTGTACTTTGTCCTCTTTCCTCCTTTGATGAAAAGTGATTTTTGATTAAAAACATATAAAGACTGAAAAAACTTCAAACATTGATGTAGGAGACAAAGTAATCTGAGTACTTCCAAAGAGTTTCTTTTAAAAATCAACATCCACAAGAACTGCATAGCTTATGGTACTGGTAACGAGATGTGAAGACTTCTATCCGTATTCAAGTCCAGTCTAACTGCTGAAACTATAAACTTATTGAGTAGATTATCATGCTAATGATTGCCTGGTATTGAGGATTTATTGATCTGAATCTAGTTCCTGGGGGGTGGGGGAGAGAGTATAATTGAACCATAAATGCAGTTGACATCATTTGGTATCATGATGCAGGAGGCCAAAGATGGTTGTCTTCTTATTTGGGGCATTATATTGTTAAGTGTTATACTACATCTGTTCTGTCCATAAAAAGGACAGAATTTTCTGCTATTGTCCCTCTAGTATGTTACATGAATATTAACTTCACCTTTCCCGAATTGTATTCAAAACCAATGAATATACTCAGATTAGATAGCATACATTTATCCCACATGATCTTCCTTATATTACTGAACTATCATTTGACTTTCAGCATGGTTTTACTTCAGGACAGCTGAGAGAAATATACAGAGACAATCAGCATTCATAGATAACACCTGAATATACAGAGACCTTTTAATCTATAAAACAACAGAAAAATGTTAACACATTAATTCTCACAACACTCCTGCAGAAAGAGAAAGACAAGAAAGCATTACTATTCCCATTTCGCAGACTACAGAAAGACAAGGCATTTACAAAAGTGATTTGCTCAGGGCCACAGAGTGGAAATAATAATGAATAACACTGCAATTTCTTCCTATCAAGCTTTAGCTAAAGATGACCATCGCTCTACTCTGAGTTTAAAACAACATGCAGTCCCCACTCTGCACTCAAAAATTCATCAAAAAGAAGTAACAATAAAATTCCAAAACCTGTCAGGAAAAATAGGCCAGTAATGTACCCTGTAGCCTGATATAGCTAGAGTCATAGAACACTATTGTTCCAAAGGTGCTGAGAAAACAAAAAACAGGTGTTTGTGCCGATGGGGATAAGGAAGAAATCCAGTACTAGTTTCTATTCCCTCAATAACCCTTACTTCATGATTTTTCATGTCAGTTTTTAATGAGGCTAAATATTCTGAAAGTCAGATGTGCTAGAAATGTCAAGCAGTTGTTCAGAAAGTGTTCACTAGTAATGCAGCAGCAACTTACCACAAAAACAAAATTCAGGATTCAGACAGTTTGTCTCATGACTCAGTTTTATCTGGAATAATAGAAAACTCTACCCATGTTTGTCACAGTCTTAACCTTTTAAGCAAGTAGAAGCCATAGTGTGTGAAAGCACATATAAAGATTAGTCTCTAAGATATGTATATTCTGATGTATTAAATAGTTAAAAAAAAATCATTCAATTGCATGCTTTGCGTTGCATAAGAGCTCTATTCTGCCATAAATGAAACATTTGCCAGACTGCAAGGCATTAAGATTCCACTTTATGAAGGAAAAATGCATTTAGACAGACCTGATCATAGCCAGCAGTTGCTCCTAAACTGTGGTCTGCAAAGTATGGTAAATACTCCTTACCTTGTCCATATACTGCATTAAGCCCACAGACACTGAGTAACTTTCTGGGATAGCAACTTGGCTTCTGTACCCACAACAGAGCACTGCAATCCCTCCTTCATCACATGAACATGTATCAGATGCATCTAGYTGGCACACAGCAGGCCTTGCACCCAGTTCTGCTTCTACATGATGGTCTGATGAAGAAGAAAAGTTGGGGAACAAGTGATGTGGAATAATCACAATTGTGGAAGAAACTGATAGTTATCCAAACCTCTAGGTCTGAGACTCTGACAGGCTCACTCCATTATTAGAACATGTTAATTAGTATATGCTCTGTTTTTTCCTCTGGTACTCTTGTTGGCATGTAGAAAAAAAAGTTGAAAATAGGTGTTAATTCACCTTATAAATTAACACATACACAATGGGAAAGAGATGCTTGACTATTTTCAGTTTAACTTCATCACACTTAGAGAAAAAAAAAGGGCTCATAGCTGCATGAAATTAGCAGCCAATAAGATTCCTGTATCAAATATCATAGTAATAATACATCGAAGAACAGGGGTTTTCAGTTTGATGCAGCTATGGAGAGTGTTGGCTGATAATCAAGTGCTTAGCAAGGTTTTCCTGCTTGCATTGAATTCCAATAAAGAAGGGAGCTGTCCGGTGGGACACAAATCAAGAAGGAGGAAGAAGGGAGAAAGGAAGATCAGCCAATCAGAAGTCCTGAAAAATGCAATAATAGTAGCTGTTATCGTCTGCAGGCTTCTTTCAGGTTAGCCTCCCTACTGCTACCTTTCCAGGTACCCAGGTTACTTCAAGGCTTTTTTGATAGCTATTAAGCATCTTGCTCAGAGCACAGCAGCTCCCACTGCAACACTTACAGAAGACTTTCAAAAGAGCTGAATGCATGGAGAAATAAGCTCTTTAGAAAAAAATCTAGCCCTACTTGTGGATGCTGAGCAGTCCTGCACAACTAAAATCCTGACCAGTGTGACACTGGTGCACTAGAAAGAAGGAAGAAGTGATGGCTTTCCTTCTCAGAAAGTAGGAGAGCAAAATTATTCTGAAATATTTGTGAGCCAGCAATATCTGCCAATCAAACCTATCTTCTGGCTCTAGCAGTACAGCAAAAAGGGACTGTGCAGTGTGCCCTGTAGAGAAACCCAAYGCTGGGAAGAGGAGACCTCCCCTTGGGAATGAGGAACCTGGACAGATTCTGCACTGGCCAGCCACACATGAACCACTGATATTTAAAATGGCATTAAAAGATTTTATACAAGTCTGAAATATACTATTATCACAGTCTATGAAAGTCTTTCTACCCCAAAGAAGAAAACAGAAGCAAAATGTTTGGTGTGTTCCAGGTTTTGTTTGGTGAAATTGTAACGCTGAGGGACCAACCGGAAACAATTGCTGCTAACTATGGAGAGATGATGACACTGATGATATGCTGCCTTTGTTGTAAATACCACCCTTTGTATCTCAAAATACAGGGCTGCTATTTACATGTTTGTTGCAGCCAAAGTTCAATTTCTGCTATAGGTCAGAGCAGAAGATTACTTAATTACATCTTTTTACGGCAGAAAAAACACTGATTCACAGCTGCCTTTGTATCAAAATATATATGCCTTTCATCTAGCTATATTAATTGCATCAAGTATGCACAGTCCATGTGCTGGTGTAAATGTAAAGTATGTCATCTAGTTTTCTAATATAAATAATAGATTTGGGAAATTAGTCATTTTAAATTGAAAAGTTAGGACACTATTCTGCTTAATAATTTGCAATGTGTATTCATACCACAGGTTATTGTCAGCATGAAGCCAAATTACTTTCATATTTACCACAAATATGAAAACAGTCCTTAACTCTGATGTAGATAAAACAATCATAAATCTAGGTCCCGTTGTCTCTCTAGAATAGCCCCAAGGTTACTTCTAACATTCAATCCCTTTGAGAAACTTCAAATACTAAATTTTAAAAGCCAGTATAAAATACCTAACAACTTTTATGTAAGAAATTGAACTGGAGGAAAGTTTAATATTCCACATCAGTGACAGGTTCTATATCTGCAGGCTCACAACCTTGAGAAGCACCATCCCTTTGAACGTGAGTGGCTCAGAACAACTGATGTCTCTTAACAGAAACCACAAACAAACAAACAGAGTCCAGGGATGTCAAAGCAGTTGCCCAAGGCCCAGGAGATTTGCCAAACTTTCAGAGATCCTTTCTTGAGCTTTTGCAAGGACAGTGTAGCCTCCAATGCTCTCATCCCTAGCTGGAGTACAGAACCAGTCCCACTCCTCATCACTGACTGGGCACCAGTGCTCCCCAGCCCCACAGTGCCCAGCAAGAAACTCGCTGGAGGCACCAGGGATTTGCTTTCCCTGGTAGCCTCAATTTCAACTTCTTCTGGGGGGACTGTCAGGTACAACTTTATCTTCTAGAGATTACTTCTTACTTCTTTAGGAACAAAACTGTCCCATCTCACTATTAAGTTTAAAATTATCCAGGATAAAAGTATTTCACATCATAAAACTTCTTTCTGTTCATGTATCAGTAATGACCTTGTCTTCTACTGTAGATATAATGAAGGTGGTATGGGAATTGTACGCATATATCTTTTCCAGGATAAAGCTTATTTTGTGAAGGGACATAAAAATGTAGATAATATGAAGTATAAGATACAAAAAAGAATTTAAATAAAGTCTTAAACATAGTATGCAATGACTAAATAAAGAACAATGAGAATCAAATAAGACAAGGAGCTAGCAAATGGCAGAAGTATGAAATATGTGTCTATATACGGACAATACAAGAGAGAAAAAGTTTAGACCATTTTATCTTGAAAATCACAAATAAGTGGCCAACTTATTACAAAGAAATGTTGCCTCATTCATCCAAAATCAGAAGCAATATAACAAATAAAGTCTTGATGAACCTGCAGACAGGGACCCAGACACAAATGCAGATTCAGAGCTTGAGGAATACTGTTTTCAGACAGAGTATTTTCTTAACATTTTATCACTGATATAAAACTGTATTACTCTATTCCATGACTACCACATACTATGAACACTTACTTACCCTTGAATGTATAAATTAACAAATATATCTACGCTTAACAAGAAGTCACCTAATTCCATACAAGGCTAAAAATATAGCCACTGGCTTTTTTGTGATCAAGTTGATTTTCTGGCCTTTGCCATTGGAAAGTGTCAGTTCAGTTCTTGTTTCTGAATCTTCTTCCCTTCCGTGTTTTCCAGTCATCTTTAGTTAGCATGATGAAAGCCAAGCTAGAGGTATACTAGCTACAATTTTTACTCATTCTTTGCTAAGCTACTAAATATGTTATCCTGTGCTTCATCTTATACTGTAATCTTTTGTTCTCGCTTATATCTTGTACCATTTAATTTTAACAACCACCCTGAAGATCATTTAAATGTTATACAAGCCATTTAGAAATGAGTAGAAATGGAATCAATTTTTAGTTAAGGGAACTAGGATTTGAAATTCAGTTAAGCCTAGCACATGTAGGTTTCAAAGGGCAGAAGACTATGCATGACTAGCTTTATAGTACATGGATCTCCAGGAAAGAACATTGTCTGTACCCTATTTCATATCAAATAGGGTCTGACTTCATTTAAACACTACTAGCATATCACAGCAGGGATTACACCAACAGAAATGCTAGCTTTGCCTATCAACAGTCTCCCCAGGTTTCTGTATTGCAGAGGCTGTAATCATCTCAGACCTGAACTGTGAATCAATGTGAAGGGTAGTACAGGTTTAGTAAGCTGGATTTTGTGAAGAGGAGTGAAGCTAGGGAGGGGGAAAAGGGGATCTAGCAGAAGAATCCTACACAAGGTAAAATACAGTAATCTGAGGAAATTTTGTAAAAGGCAAAGCAGTTAGTAAACATAATGGGAAAATGACCAAGTCAAAGGATGGATGGATGGATGGATGGATGGGGACATGCGCGCACACACACACACACACACACACACACACACCAAGGGAAATCAAGGAGATTCAGGAGAATTAACCCCCCCCCCAAGAAATTTAATCTGGGAGGTGTGCAGGGCTATTTACAGAACCCCTAATCCAGCTTCTGACTCTGCTGCCTTTTTTAAATAAAGCCACACAGAACGAGAACATTGCCACCCCTCCCTGAACCATACAGCCCCTGTAAGAAACACAAGAACTGAAGCGGGAAGCCCACATGGGAGGAACAACCACAAGTCCTAGAAGCCTGAGGCGATCCAGGACAAGCAACACCTAAAGCATGCCTTTGGAGGTGATGCAGACCTTTGTAGGGCACTCAGGGTGACTGACCTTCTTGCTCAGGTATCCTAGGAAAGAGCCTCTAAAAGGATGATTCTGGGCCAGAGTGTCTTCTGATAGAGTCTCTTCTCTTTTCTTATAGAGAATTGTATGCTTTCCATGGTATATAAAATTTTTACATGTTTGTAGCTGTTTACTATGGAGTTGTTTGTTTTGGGGGCGTTTGCCTTGTGTCTTCCTCACATGCATATTCTTATGAGTATTGATGAGAGAAGCCAATGATGAAGTCCCGTACCTTACACTCTACAGCTAAGGCCAAATCACTGGTCACAATTTTCACTCCAGATATTTAAGGTATCTTGTAGCTATCCTGGTCAAAGATGACCAAGTTCCTTAAGGATAAAGAGAAGGCTGGCCTTGAGTAGATTTTGAAGCTGAGTCAATATCCTACAGGGACGCAATACATACAGAAGATGATGGTTTTGATGTGATTGTGTGGTATCCAGTGCTGCTGAGGAAAAGCTTTGCAAAGTTCCACTCTCTTAAGCGCTTGAGTCTATATAATTATTATATTGTGTTGCTTTAGTTCAGAAAGAAACAGTTTTAAAGGGATTTATTACAAATGTCATCTGTCAGAACAGGATAGTCTCACAGACTATTAAAAATGGTTGGAGATTTTGGTTTATGGAGCCACTATCATCAGCAGTGACTTCAGGAACGTTATTAAAACTACAAAGAAACCAATGGATATTACATCTGCAGGAAATTACACTTGTGAGGAGATCAAAATTACTCACCAATTTGGAAAGCATGGAGGTTAAATATTTTGACATTTTATTTTGACATTTTCTAGAAGAAATAGTTTCCATATTTTCAAAATAAAAACATTTTGACTTTCTATTTTGAAATAGCATATTTGTTTTGAAATTGACGTGACATTGTTCTGGGTTTAACAAAAATGTTTCAGATTGTCAAAAAATAACATTTTTCTTCCTTCTGGGAAGAGAAAACAAACTATTAAACTCATTAAAAGTTGTTTCAGTTTGTTATAAACATTTCCTCCAAAATGTTTAGTTCAGCCGCTGAACTTTCTGAAAGAAGAAATGCATCATTCCTCCTACTCTTTGTCAGAAAGAAAACAAAACAAAAAACTAGCAGCTGAAGACACATACCTTTCACAGACCCGAGTACTGTGGCTTGTTTTCCCCTGACTACTATCCCCCTACTACATAAATTGGGTTCCAAATAATAAACCCAAGAGAAGCAGATGCATGTAATCCAGAGCATTGTACAGCTGTTTCTCCTTCTGTATGTTCTCCTCTATCATTTAGCTCCCTGTTTACTCCATAAAGGTCAATATAGTTGGGCTCCTTCAAGAGGGATGTAAATCAGCATCTACCTTATTTGGGGGGGGGGGAGGGTTGGATTTCAGCTACACAACAGGGATCCTTCTGCTTCTCAGACTGAAAACTCGTGCCAGTTTCATCTGAATGGATCACAGAGCTTTTTATTAAGTTACAAACGACACGGAATAATGCAGTCAGCACAACAGTTGATGCCTTATTTGTATGTTAAATTCAATTTATTTTTACAATGTCTCCACTATTCCAGCTTTCAATACACTGCAGATTTAGGCATTAATAATGTATGAAGTTCATTTCAGAGGCTGCCAGAAGCAGAGAGCTGGAGAATCTGGACAGGTAAGAGGTGAGCACATGAAGCTCTCCTTGCTTGGGGACACATAAAAGTGGTTTGGGGCTAACAGGAAAAGTACATTTGAACCTGCAAAGAAACAGTAGCTCTTAGATTGTAAAGCCTAATTCTGCAGTAGGAACTGCAATTCCAAAGTCATAGTTTACAGAGCCCTGGATATTACAACTGACTCACAGAAGTAGTTTTCCCTAATCCAAAGACTCCAACATAAAGAATATAGCTAGATTCTGTACTGCAACTCCCACTGGTCCAAGCCAGAAGAAGAAGGAGGACTTAAAGAAGATCTCTGTCACTTCACAGTGTCTGTTTTTGGAGCTCTCTCAGAGAAACTAAAGCTTTACTCAACATGCCCATACAGTCTGGAAAAAAAAAAAAAAGAAAAAAACTTTGCAATATGGACACTTCCCCCTCCAGATGTCTAACCTCCCCCTTCCATGGTCATTGGGAAGGGTGTCATAGCTGCTCATGCTGATCCTGAACCCCTGTTCACTGCTGCAATGCCTCAAGAGGCTGCTGCCCCTAGGCAAAGTCAAAATAGGGCTTTAGCAAGCAGGTATAGTCTMTCCTAGCACTTCAGCAAAAAAAATAAAATAAAATAAAAAGGGGTGGGGTGTCATCTTTCCTGTGTATCCCCCCCTGCATCATTTTTGTTCAGTTTGGAAATATCATTTTCATGAGTTGCAGTAGCAACCAGTAAACCTAGCCAGGAGCCAAGGCCCCACTGTGTTTGTGGCACTGGGCACAGCACTGTTCATAGACCTAAAAAATTGCCCCTGTAGTCTGCAGAACCCTCGAAACACTGCATTTAGTTAGAAAGAGACATGAGGACAAACAAGATGTTATCTCTAACAAACAATGAAAAATGAATCCAGAATTCTTTTCCATTAGGAAGACGTAACCAAATTGAAAGCCAACAAATGTAAAGTACACAGAAGACATACTTTTCTATTCAGACTAATGTGTGGAACTCTCAGACGCCACTGAGTTATTCTGGAAGTAAATAGCTTAGTAAGCTTTAAACAAGAATCAGACATTAACAAACAAGCATAACATCTGCAATTTCCCTACTGAGAATGAACATTACAAGAAATGTCAATCATCTGGCTTGAGACAAATCAGCCAGTCAGCAAATACTCTCTGGAAAAGAGATGGTTTTTTCCACAGAGGAGGGAAAAAATAGAAGTAAAGGACATTCCTTTGAATCATAAGCTTTGGATGTTCACCACTGACAGAAACAGTCCTACAACACATGGACACTTTCCTGTTTTAATAGGTCAGCACGTAGTGTTGGAACATTATTCTCAGTTCACACTCACTTTAACAACATTGTTGCCTAGAGGGTTTTTCATGATTCACAAAACTATGAAAACAAAATTCAGTCCTCAGTGTTTTACTGGGGAGCTTTAGCAACAACAGTAGCATTCCTGTATTGAATCCTGATGGGCTAATAGTCCACCACCTTCTCCAGTTTGGAATAATGATTCTGCTTCCATTGCATCTGTGCAATTTATAGAGACTGTGTGTGACTTCGCCCAATTCACTTATCCAGCACATCTCAGTCTGAATCACAGAATAAATGATCACTGCCCGAAACAAAAAAACTCTGTCTTCTTATGCACTCCTTATGTCTCTTCTTCTAGCTCACTCACTCCTGCTTCCACATTCTTTGCCTTCTTCCCTACATCGTGTCTGTTTCCTTTCTACGTTTTATCCCCACCTCTTCCTTCTTAGCCTTTTAGCTTTCCTGCTTCTTAAATTCTACCTGCATCTCTCTGCTAAGATTGCAACTCTCACCTTTGCTGGAGTAGCAGGTTGTGCAATTACTTGAGTGTATACTTCCCATTTAAGAAGTTTTTCAACAAACGAATTGACAAACAGGAAAAAAAATTCATATGTGGACAATGGAGCTCTCAAGAGACTTGATTATGCTCTATCATCTGTTCTCATTCTGATTCTTACTGCAGAGAGGGTGGCAAGTTTCTTGTGAAGACTTTAAACTCTCCATCCCTTTTTTGGGTTCATTTATTATACATTGTTACCACACTGCTGAGACAAATTCATTTGAAATGCACGCAGATTAACGCATCTAATTTTGTACTCTAGGTGTTCCATGGTAAATCAGTCTTGGCAATGGCCTTACCAGCAATGGTATTTTCAGTAGACTTCAGTGTCCATTTCATTTGCTTACATTATATTCCTTCTTAGCGAGTCCTCACATTTACTCAGTTTGTAACTCATAAAATGATCAACTGCCAGCCTGCAAAATCAGAACACCTGCCTGGTCTTTCTCTTTTTTATCATTGCCAGTCCTCAGAATTTAATTTAAAATTTTGATGATAATATGTGAGACCAGATTGAAGTCAGTTATCCTGATAGCATTTCAAGGCTGTACAGGTAATAGTGGTTAAAATAATTAATAATAATCAATGCTTCATACAGTTTTTTTTTAAATGACAATAATGATACAAGGTCCCCATCAAGAACAGATGAATAAAATAAAGGTGTTAGTTTTACAAAGCTGCATAGCTACTTTTGTTGGGGGGGAGAGCAGAGGGAAAACAAAGGGGATTTTTTTGACTGCTGTCACACTAAGAATTATATCCAAGAACAAGAACAGGATACACCATTACTAAATTTTTAGGTCTGCTTAAATATGGCACTGAGGGAGACTTTCATAAAAGTGTGTAGAGAGCCAATCTGCCTGACATGATAGGAGCAAATAGATGGGGGAGACAAGTTGTCAAATCAATCTGTTACTCAAGGATCTCAGTAATATAGGTAGGATTTTCAAGAGCACGTTGTGCTCATCTCCACTCACAAAGAAGAAAATGCTAAAACATCTCCTGACTTCACAGAAAGGAAATTATGCCAATAATGCGGACTTTTTACTACAAAAAATAAGAGCCCTGTCATGGTAGCAGGTGCTGAAGAGTCCAGTATGATAATTGGCAAGGAAATCTTGGGGCTCGTGCAAATGGGGGCAGGTAGAACAAGAATGGATTGATGAAAATGCAAGGTACGAGATGCAGCATGCAAGGAATAACTGAAGAATATAATGAGTATAAAACAGGAAGGAGAAAGAGAAAAAAAAGTGTATTTTCAAAGATGTATTAAAAGAAGACTAGAGAAAATTGAGAAGTTTCTCCATTAGAAATAGTTTACAATGATTCAACCTGCTGTGAGAAATCAGCAGAAATCATAACTGGAGTCACATTCAGGCTGTCATTCCTGCATGCAGAAGTACTTAAATCTGACCTATTATGCAGTTTTCCTAATCATCATGTTAACATGCAAGAAATGATTATTTAGCCTCTTCTTTGTAAAGCCCTTTTTGGAGTGAAACCAAAGAATTCCATTTTATTCTGTGAAGCAGAAAAATAACACATTCCATTTCTACTGAACTAGACAACAGCAGTACATTTTTCTTTCTAACTAAATCTGACTTGTATTACAACCTTTCAGACTTTGAGGAAAAGACAGCCAGGATGAAAACTTAAACATATTCCCCACAGAACTAACACATACAGCCAAATCACCAGCATGGAAAATAATTGCATGAGCCCAAGGTACCAAAGCTTACCCACAAATAGTTCATAGTGAATAATGCATATGGTTTAAAGCCAGTTAAAATAATTGCCTGGTCAGTTACCAGGCAGAAGTGAATCTCCAAGGCTTTGAAACAAAATTCTTTTTTTGATTTCCCCCTCTCTGAGGTACAAATAAGCAAACTAAAACGCATATAGTAATAACTGAAGTGAAATATGGGCAATAGCCGGCCAGCTCAACAAAACTGGAATCTTTCAGTCCTCCATCAGAACAGATTCGTTGTGCTGAAGAGGAACTAGCAACTTGAAAGTGCCGGGATTGCCATTGTGAAGCAAGTTCTTGACATTATTTCAGTTCCCAAGGCACCATCACACTACAGAATTACCACGTTTGGAAAGGATTTGCCTCTGCTGAAAATTTCAGCAAAGAAGCAACAGACTAAGGGTCTATCACTGTGGGCCAGTTGCCCTGATTCCAGTTTAATTTCAGCTTTAAAAAACACATTGTGTATTTGGCTGCCAAATTACAACCTGTGCATGATCTGAAATTTCCTCTTTACATGTTCGTACATATACTTCAGAGCTAGCTTCCCTTCAGATAAATTCAGCTTCTCAGAATGCTGGATGATGGGCACATTTTCCAGCCTTAAAAAGATAGCAAGGGTTCTCCAGCAAAGCCATTAGGCTGAAGTTGTTTATAAAAGGAAAGGGAAAGGTGAAGGAAAATTGGATAGTATGAGAAAAGGTGTGGTCTTTCCCCACATATCGTGCCCTGCTGTTTGCCTTCCTTTCCCTGGTCAATGAGCCAAAGGCTTTAACAAGCAGTCCTGGAAGTAATTTCTGAATAATTTCACTAGAGCTATATACCCGGTGTTTGACCACCTCTCTGCCACCATAGGTTTCTCCTTAAATAGGGAAGAGTCTTTTTAGACCTCTTCAGTTGACTGCTGCACTGAAAATACAACCAGGTGATCATTCACAGGAGCTCTAAAGCTTTCCAGTCACTGCCTTCCAGGTTTCAGGACAAAGGTGTTTAAATTATAACCTAAATTATCTTTTCCTAGATTGCTCTTGTCCCTACCAAAACATGGGTTGTCTGTATGAACACAGCTTAGGCAATTCCTGATCATCTTCTGTCAATATCTTACCCCTAATGACAACTTTCTTCTAGTGATACAAGGACTGGAACAGTTATCAGTGATTTTACATATTTCCATACTAAGTGGGGAAAACTATTTTTAGACCAAGAGAGTGCAGGAAACATGAAAATAATTGTTCTTATATAATATCATATTAAAATGTATAAAATGTACATGTAAAATGTAAAAGTATTTCAGTAAAGGTTCATCTTTAATTTCTGGTTTTCATGGAAAAATAGGAGATTAGTTTGTTGTTTAGAAGCAAGAAATTAAGCCTGAAGAAATTATGGAGTTTTATATTTTGTAGTATTTAAATCACATTTTACCATCCAAAACAATGGGTTTATTTCTTCTATTTCAGATAATAAAAGTGATCAAAAAGACAGTTCAGAGTGTGTGTAGAGAATGCTGTGTCCTTTGGAATGGGGGAAAAAAACAAGAAGAATCCATTATAATTGATAGAAGGAGTCTAGACAGCAATTAGATCTTGTTGTTTTCTAGGTCTCTGTCTCTGAATAAGTGAACATCATTCTTGTTTTAAACATCAGCACAAACGTGCTCTCTAAAAATCTCAGCTAAATAATCCATAGTCTTATACTTAATTCATCATYACTATCACCAAGCAAAAGTCATAAAAGGGCTACTGATGAGCTCCAAATGTAAACTACAGAGAAATTCTAAATTGCTGCAAATCAAATGCAGTTCTACCATAACAATTGTATTTTACACTTGAAACGTAATCACGTTTTAACACAGATTGATGTTATTTTGGGTTAGAGGGTAAACAAAACATACCTGTTCATAGTCTTCCTGTGTCACATAACGTTTTCCTCCACACTGCCATCATAATTAGCAGATGCTGGATTATGACTACAAATTGAACTGTAACGTAATAAGTACTACAAATTCATGCTGACTGACATGTGCCGAGGTTCCAGACTTTAAAATGTAAAATTATCAATGGATCCTATTACCAGCCTTGATAATGTTCAGGAAATAGGCTGATGTTGCCAGTTGGGACTGTCTTCATTGATAATATTTCGCTTAACTGCCAACTTTGTATCCAACTTTTGTATGTGGTTGACTATGAAACTATTTGAGGATTAATCATGAAGGATTTCTGTGTTTCACAGCAATTAACTGAATTTTATTCTGGTAATCTGGATCCAAACCCAGCTAAACTTCTGATTGTGTCTTCACAAAAGACATAATTAAATACAGAATCTTCCATTGACTGGCTGGTTTTACTCTAGCATTATGCCTTGCATCAAAGCAAAATTGAGTTGGGTCCAGCATGTCAATTAGTAGGGTCTGCTAAATGACATCTTCTCAAGGATGTGTTCACACCCCCAAAAAACTGAAGACTATAAACTGTTTCGGGGTGCCTCCATTTTCTGCAACGAAATCTACAGCCAAACTTCAAAGACAGTCTTAGTCATTAGAATCTCCACTTTTGTGTCCTAACTACACTTTCTTTGGTCACCAGTATCATATATGACCATAAAACTTGTGTTTTCCAACTGAATATGAATATTTTGTCAATATTTTAAAAAGTGTGAAGTTAAATGGCAAAAACCTGTTATTAATCCTGGCTTGTGAAGGGAGAACAGTCATGGAAATTTTCATCACACTCTGAACATGGAAAGCACTGTATTTACTGATGCTTATGTCACCCTATGCAAAGAGTTTTATTAGATATAGAAAGACAACTGATTTGCCCAATGACATCCACTAGGCTCACAGAGAATATATCGCCACTGCCAAGTGTCCATATTTTCAGGAGAAGTCACCCTACCAACACYTAAAATTCATAGTTCTACAACAGCCCATAGAGCAATACTAACGCATTGCAAAGCCTACAGAAGTCAAGCAGTACACATTTCATTACAAAGTGTTATACTGAAAAACAGCATATGTACTAGCATCTCCCTTTCTTCCTCAAGTTCCTCATACATTTACACAAACTATTTCATGTAGGAGTTTTAGAGAGCTTTGAATTACTAAACAGCATTTTCATTTCCAACTATTTATCTAACATGTTTCTCCTCCACTGATCTCAGAGTAGCACTTAAAATTGGGGATTTCATTTCCATGTCTTTCACTTCCTTTGCATTACTTGTACAGATAGGCAAGTCATTTACATGCTTTTGTCTTGATGCACCATTCCAGAGGATATACAGGAGATTCACATATCTTGCAAGGTTTTTGCAGAACCTATTTTATGTTTATCAAGTAATATAAAACTCAGAGGCCTGCATAAACACGGTTAGACTCATCGTGTCGAGTATCTTTCCACACAGTCATTTCACATGATAATTATTTTGTGTTAAAAGAGCTATCACTTGAATTCCCTGAAGGCTACAGCTTACTTCCTTAGTGTAACTTTTGCCAGCACTGCTTGCTCCAATACTATTCCAATCACCTTTTTTTTTTTTTAAAGCAAAGCCATGATGATTTTTTTCCCTTCTCCTTTCTCTTTTTACAGTCCTTACTTTCATAGCTTAATATCTCCACTACATTCTGACATTGTGACAGGATGAGAATCATCTCCCATTCTGCCTTAGGTGAGACTGTAACCTCTCCTCCAGCCCTGTCATATCCTAGCTTCCCTCCAGATTCAGAGATAGGAATTCCCTTTTTTCCCCACCTCACCGATAGGACAGACTTCCACTTGCAGTAGCAAAGTAGACTGAATTTCTAGTCAGATCTCCAGCCTGAGTTTGGGAACACTTGCTCAGCTGTAGCACAAATACATCCCAACTCCATGTCTTACAAGTGTCAGCCCATCCTGAAAAAGGCCCCAGCATTTGAGAACTRAGCCCTGGCTCAGTGTAATCCCCCGTATTTCCCAATGTATTACTCCCAAATTACACCAAAGTCAAATTTAGCTCCCACATCTCTTTCTGATACCTAGAATTTGATTAAGCTAAGCTGTGTCTGTCTGCTTTGATCAACAGCAATGTTGACAATATAGTAGGAAGAGACCTATTTAGCCAGGTGTCCTTTTATAAAGGCTTCTTCTTTATAGTGAGTCAGAGCAGAGTATGGGGTTCATACAGTGTGTCTGATGATACACCTGTGGGTAAATTAAAGGCTTTGTTTAGCTCACTATTGCAAAAAAACTCTTGATTTCACATTCACTCCCACTTCCCTCAAGGAAAAGAATGTTCTTAAAAGGCATTTGTTTTTTTTGCTTAGCTGAGTATTTGAATAGAAACGACTCAATAGTATGTCAGAGTAATGTTGATCTATGCCTTGGTTCCCGTTTGTTTTCAGATGACCAAATTCATAGCACTGCAGTTTCACCGCAACTTACTCGTGAATAAGTTTGCTAGATCTGCCATTTTTTAAAATTGCTTAATTAGGACAATTCAAAGAAAATGTCTTTTCTTTTAGATCTGCAAGCACT
This sequence comes from Apteryx rowi, assembly GCF_003343035.1. Lineage (NCBI taxonomy): Eukaryota > Metazoa > Chordata > Aves > Apterygiformes > Apterygidae > Apteryx > Apteryx rowi. The sequence goes on from NW_020450865.1 coordinate 221,084, forward strand.
TATAAAACATGTGCAAGCCCTATATTTTTTATTTCAACCAGCTGTTGGGCACAATCCAGACTATGCACAGCAATAGCCAGATTGTTTTACAAGCAGATCAGCCTACCCAGCTCTGAAAAGCAGTCTCTCACACCCAAGACTTATACAAAATAAAACAAGAAGATTACGTGAAAGCCTATGCAAAAATCCCCTGCAATTTTCAAATATGTTTCCAGCTATTAATATTTAATAAGAGAGAAGATCTGATTAAAAAAAAATTCAGAGCATTGTTGTTGGGGAGTTTCCAAGCCAAATACTTGAACTAATTAGAGTAGTATACTGCCTTGTTAAAGCTTTTAGTCAAAATGTGAAGCTAAAATGTTCCACATATCCATAAAGGAGGGGGCCAAGCAAAAGGCCCAACGGTGGTATAAACCCTGGTTTACTGAAGTACCTAGTTTTGGTGCTTAATGGAGGAGCCTGTTTTCTTTTAGCTCTCTCTATGGCCAGTGTCAAGAGAGAGCACCTAAATCAGGTTGAAGAATAAGACACCACTAAGTGTGACAATAATACATGAAGAAAGCATAGCATTGCCTAAAGCTGTAAGACATTTACAGAATGAGGAAGGTTAACATGACCCAGACTAATTTTATTACAGTTAGGTTCTTCTGTTCACTAAAAAATAACATACTTAGAACATGTCAGACGTGAAACGTTCCATTATTCATTTCAAGTGGTGTGTATTGAATGATGCAGATGAGAAGCATAGCATTTTCATAACCAACTTATTATTTCTTTTATTTTAATGCTGTTGGCTTTCCAGATATGCTATATCTTATCTATACACACTTCTAGAGATAAAGTCTCTGCTTCAAATAGATCACAAAGACTGCAACAAAAAAGAAATGATGAAAAGAGAGGGATAAGTCCAAAAACTGCACACACAAACCCCTTGATTGTCTTCAGATGATTATATAGGCCAGATTAGTTATCTGACTTACAGAAATCATAATTGTGGGTTTTGAAGAGGGATGAGATCAGGGAAAGGCCAATATTACAGCTCAGAGCTAAAGGAGAGCATCCCAGTCACGAGAGAGGCAGGCAGAAAGACTTTATGGAGAGAATGGGGCAAAGAAAAGGCTGACAGATCAGAATGACAACAGAATAAAAAGACAACAGAAGCTAAGGGGGTAAGAAGACAACTGTTAAAGGCCTTGAAAGAATGGTGTTTAAACAAGAGATATGAAAGAAACAAAGAGTGAATAGAAGAATTTAAAAAAGACATTATCAATCTAACAGACAAGACAGAAAATGTCAGTTCTCATCATTTGAACAGACTTGATCCAAACAGAAAGCCAGGCAAAGACATTGCAAAAATCAAGGTGAAAGTCAAAAAAGCCTTAAAATAAGAATTATCACAAAAATGGAAATGCAGATAGACCATAGTGATAGAACTAGAATGACCGTATTTCAGTGAATATCTACAAAGGATTGACGAACTGTAGAAGAAATAAGGAACCATTCTCATTTTGATAAAATGATCTTTGCCTGTCCAATATACATCTCGGCACTGGAAATTATTCTGGAGATATCAAAACACATATATATACTGACTTGGCCATCAGCAAGTTTGATATTTTAGAAACAAACAAGTCTGCATAATATCAACACCCTAGCCCTCAATATCAAAGGTCAGAATGTAGCTGGAAATGCCAGGATGTAATCATAAAACTGTAGAAACAGTTCAAGTAATCAAAACCATTTGATAATTTGGGGGTTAAAACTCTCAGGACACATTCAGTGTCCCTAGCCTTATTAAAACACATTAAATTTTCTTGTGCCTCACACTTCCAGATCACATTCTGAAGTCAATATTCTTCATTCCTAACTTAGATTCTAAAACTTGAGTATGAAACATTCCACTAGAGTATGTGAAAGCACAAAAACAAAGGTCATATATAAAAAAACACAGGTAATAACTTTTGCTGAAGTAAATGACAATTATCCTAAACATTGATAAAGTTGGCATACATCTTCCTATCTGCTTCCTCAGATCAGCTCTGCCATCCTGCCACCTCTTTTCATTCATTAGTCAAGTAAATATCTAAATAGCAGGTAGCTCAAGTTATGCCATTCTGAAATGAAAAGGCTGCCTTCAGGATGCAAGGGAGAGGACGTGCAATGAAATCACCGCCAAACCCTTACCTTCCAATTAGCAGGAACTCCCCGAGCACTCCCAGGCGTCTCATGGCAATGAGGATTCCTCTCACTGTCATTCCCTCACAGAAACATACCACCACTCTTGCCTTGGGCAGCCTTTCCCGCAGCTTCCGAAGCAGGCGGTCAAAGCTCTTTTCCCCAGCGTTGCTGTAGATCTTGTCAGAGTGAGCGATGCAAAGACCTTCTTGGGCAGCCAACTCTTTGAAGGCTTCCATTCCACTTTCCCCATAATTGCCTGTTTAAACAAAAGCTGATATTACATCACACATCTAACAAATTAAGGAGTTTGGGGATAGAAAAAGGCTAGTTTTTCCTCAAAAATCAACCATCATTAGCAGAAGAGAGAGCAAAGGAGGTCCATCACAGCAAACATGCTCAGGATGCAGTAAAGCAACAAGATACCATGTGCTTGGTCTTAACTGACCCAAGGACACCAAGTTTCTTTTCTTACATTGATTTACCAGTGAACAATAAAGGCAGAAAAGGGATAGAGAGGCAGAAAAGGGACYCAAGAGGCTCACACAGTAAGGATTAAGTTTTATTAACATTTCTATGGCAAAAGTAACAGCTGTGCTATTCTAGGAAAACAGTCAAAAACAGTTTTATACCTTGGTGGCACAGTTTAACTTGTTTCTTCTCTGATCTGTTAGAAGAAATAAGAGGTACCTGCTGTTGTTTCTGACTCACAATATGTTTAGTTAAGCACTGCCATTATCATCTTAGAGCAGCTACACCACATAAAATGTAGTATTTTTTAAAGCAACCCACCACTATAATACTATTGGAGAGCAGTTTGAAGAGGTCTTTCTACTGCTTCTACTGCCATAAGAATTTCTTATGGCAATGGTCCATGACAATGGTGTATCCTCTAGAAAAACTATCCCATTAACAGCTGGGAGTGGCACATAAAACAGAAGAGAAGCTTATTTTTGGGTTCATGTCTCTCCAAACAGGACAACAACCTAAGCACCAATAGCATTGTTTCAGCCAGAGGACAAAGCAAGAAAAGCAAAACTCAGTCTAAGGAGAAGACCAACAGAGAATAGCACAAGCTGGTAGGACACATAACTATTTTCCTGCTTAACTTATAATAACCCTACAAAGGAAAAACAGACTTCATTCAAAGTCATTCTGTACCACATGCTGTCCATGCTACTAACAGTGACTGAAAGATGGATGTAAACTTGAAGCACTGATTTGGTTGCATGTTGAAGGTCATTTGCACTAATCTGACTGACCAGTGTGCATGACAAAAATTAGGCCTGACGTTTCTTTTTGAAGAGGAAACTTTCTACCTATAAGAATTTCTGAGATCGCTATTCTTAACTTAGGAATATTTAAACTTCGTGTTTCAGATAATAGAAAAGCTAATTCTCAAATTCCCTTTGCTTTTCTATTTATACATTTTGTAAGCCTTATTAACGAAACTCAAATTGTCTTCAGCTATGGAGATGGGTTAAATCACAAACTTTTCTTTGAATATTTTATGCCTACCGTGAGGACAGAATTTATGATGAACGTCAATCAGGCAAGGTGGATTGCAAAAAAATTGTTTATTAAGAGTAACAATAAATTGCTCAAAAAAAGAAGCATGAATGCTATTCATATTTTTAATGTTTCCTTAAGTTCAACACTAGTTCTTGAGGGAGTAACATCAAATATGCTGACCACTTCTGGACACAGACTGGGGTGACTGAACAAGTCCAGCTCCTCCCTTTACAGTGATAGTTTTGAATAGTGAATTGCAACAAGGAGGACTTCTGAACCATACACCAGCTCAAAAGGCAAAGCTATCAAAGCAAATGCAGCAAGGAACGTTCAGGCATTCTTTATAAATCCAATGAAAGAGTGCATTTTTTCCAGAAATGCAAATTATTTGCAGCAGATCAGACATACCATACAGTTTCATACAGTCATGGTAGGATGTAAACAGACCTGTTAGGTCTCATGCATCTTGCTCAAAGCTCTCACGTCCCACTGCCTTTTGCACCAAACTGCTCTGGTTTCTCATGAAATTTTCAGTACAGCAGACTGCCTCTTATGCAGTCTGTGTCCCAATACCAGATACAGTAGACCAGCCTGCCCAGACGTACTGGAGAGGAGGAGCAAAGCCAGCACCGTGCACTGCTGCAGGGAGAGGAGAGGAAGGGCTGCGCCCAGCGGGAGGGCACCCTTGGAGGAGCTCTGCTAGCGGCCCTTGTCCCCTGCTGCAGCCATCGCGCAACCCCACACTCGGGCACACAGCGTGCCCTTGCATGTGGGCTGCCACATGCTGAGAAGGACATAAGTGGAGAGCTTTCCATATATTTGTAGGCTATAACCTGCGGTCACAAAGAGATTTACCCCAGGATCTGAGGCTGGGCAGTTAGTGCAGTTCTGCTTTTGTGATTTGCCTCCGTCCCCAGACTGAAGCAGAATAGCCTCATTACTGACTGCCATTAGCAACCACCTTATGCTTTGGAAGCAAATTGCAACATGTTCTCCAGCTTCTTGTGGCACTTTATGCAACACAGTCTCATTTGAAATCAGTAGGATTATTCATGCAGTTAAGTGTTGCCTAGGGTGAACTAGGGGAGTAAAGTGAATCTTATTAGATATTTAGGCAATGCATATTAGAAAACAAATGTAATAGGTTTCTTACCTAAATTAATATTGCCCTAAATATAAGGGTAGTATGGGATTTTTTTCATACATCCAGTACAGCATTAACTCTGCTGTAATCAAAGTTAAGGTTTTCAACAAAAGCGAAATTAAATCCATGTGGAATGCTTTTGCCCAGCTTTAATTTTGATGTAATGACAACCATCTTAAATTCACAGACACACATGTACTGATAGCACAACAGTATACCAAAACATAAACTAAGAGGAAATAGGATTGCTACCTATAAATTCATTAAATGCARTAAAGATCATAGAAGGAAAAAAGCTAGTTAAGATCAAGAACAACACTGACACAAAATCAAATAGTCAAACACAAGGCAGAAACAATCTGGGGTTGGAAATTGAAAACTTTCTAACCGTCACATGAAAAAAAAGGTAGAGAAATGGCTTTCTAATGGAAGTACAAAATAAAACCAATTTTTAGAATGGAACTTGGTATGGTCACAAGAGCATTACATAATGTAGATGTCTACAACAACCAGAGATGAGACTTGATGACCCAGAAGGTCCTTTCAAAGTCTATTTCCTGCCTTCCCCAACAAGACAGCATGCTGCACACCTTCCTCCTCAAGGGGAAAGGATGAGGAAGAAAGTGAATATGTGACAGATGTTAGACACRTTGTTCAGTGCACGCAGCTACCAGGGTAAGCACAATATAAGAGCGCATATAGAATAGAAAACACTAATTAATTCTGTGCAGCAGCCAAGAACATATCCATCTGTAACAGCATGCTGAGTACATCCATTTTAATCCACACATGCAACTGCTGAGATGGGAGCATGTAGTGCAAGAAATCTGCACGAGGTGGCAGTCAGTGAAGAGTTACCACAGGCTCAAGCCATGACTTGAGGATCTCTCTTCCTCTGAAAGAGAAATTGAACAGAAGATTCAATCTTTTTTGCATCTGTCCTTTTATAACCAGAATAAGCTATGAAATACCAAAGCATTTGTAATTTTGAGGCTACCAACAACTGATTTTCATTGTGACCTGTACCCAAATGCTGAGTGAGCCAGTAACATATTCTGTACCCCACAATATCAGGCTGGTTTTTTTTTAATGATTTTGGGGTTTTGTTCTGTTTTCTTAGTTATGTTGAATTTTATCCTATTCAGAGAACCAGATATTCTGTTTATGTGCTTGAAGCAGAGTCTGCACAGCACTATGAATGTAAATTCTAACCCTATTACAGCTGCAATTTTACTAAGAGTTTTTTTCATGTCACAGTGATCTCAGTGCCAAAGACAACTTTGCTTCACCATCCTAAAAATTGTACATGATAAGGCCATTCCTGCTGCAGGTATCCATGTACCTGAAGATGTTGATGAGAGCAAGCTAAGTGGGAATTACTCTAAGTCATTGCATTCCTATGCATTAAATATTTTAACAAAAACATTAAGATGACACTTTAGCTAAATATATATATATATATATATACACATATATCATCTTGATCAACAGAATAAAGGCATTTTCAGACATACACTTAGTACTGAGCTAGTATAATAGTTGGCTTCAAAGATCCCCAAAGTACTTCAAATATTTAGCCTCATAAATTGCTCCTGTGAGTATTACAGCCATGTCATAGCTGCTAAAGGAAGTTACACTATTTGCTTGTGTTAACATTTCAACAGCGTGGGGAGCAAAGCCCATATACAGGGTTTATACTGTTCTTCTTATTATGGCTGTTTGGCAAATTTAGCTCCCATTTTCTTTGTCAAGAGAACCATTTCCTTCTCATTTATGAAATGCAGTGGATATGTAGTTTCAGCAATCAGATGCTTATGAGAATCTTGGAAATTGTCTGCTCGAGGGAGGCACAGAGTGGCTGTGTGGGTCTTCCCAAGTCACATGATGGAAAGTGCTGGGTTTACAGGGGGCTTAAAGCAAAACAGAGTTTCCCTCAAATCAGTGGCAAATTTAATTCAAGAATAAGGCTTATTTGTGGGACAGCACAAGGAAACATGGACTGCTCATACTTGTGCTACAGAGAGCAGCCTTTGAAATATAGGTTAGAACCCCTTTTTTAAAAGAAAAAAATCTTAAAGAGAAGGAAAACCATAATGGAGAAAGAGGAAGACTGAGTCCATCTTCCCACTCTGCTTTCAAATTCAAGAGAAAATAAAAACTACTTTCTTAGAGACCCCCTCTAGAGACACACCTACTAAAAGAAACAAAAAAATAGAGGACAGTGCATGGAAGAATGTTTCAATGCACTTCAAACAAATAACAAAAGGCAGGAAGCAAGAGAGATTTAATCTTCCAGAGCCAGGAGCAATGCCTGCAGGTGAGGTAAGCTACTCCTTGTCATTAAGGGCTTATTTGCCACATCTATTCCTCTCAACAGCAGCAGCATCCACAATCTAGATGAAAGGTAAAAATCCCCAAACACATACCCTGCAAACACACAGTCAAGGCACCAATAAGACAACCATCAAATCTAGCCTCACTGCAGGGCACTAGAGGCCAGTTTTATCACAGGGAGGTCTTTCTTTTCACAAATAACAGGTCACAAACTATTCTCTGTCCCATTCTTTCCTCTCTCAACCTCAGTCTCTTTGTTCACCTCTCCCAAGCTTGTAGATACACTGCTAGAGGTACACAGCTTGTTTCAGTGTTCAGTATTGATTCACTGTAAAAATATCTCATTTCTTCAGCTAATTAACTGCTTTTTGGCAAGGAGGGAGAAAATAAGTGGAGAACAAGAGGTTCTCCTGACATAACAGCAAGTAAAAACTGTACAAAAGCTTCCCAACTGCAAAGACAATCTGTGAAGAGTGGAGCAAGGACATGATCTGATTACTATGTTAGTTCCTGACACATTCCAATAACTATTTTATAAAAGAGTATGACAATGTTAAATATGACACTAAAGTACAGTTTTCAAATTAAACACCTTGAAGAGCTGGAAGGTTTTGGACTGCTAAATAGACTTTTTAAAAAGACAGAACATCAGTTAACATTTCTGTGATGATTTCCTCTGTTATCACATCAGACTAATATTTCCCTGCACCAGCAGGGCATCTTTGGATAGGATCAGTTAATGAGAAAATGATTGTGTTTCCTCATCTTAATGTATTTCTTATCAGTTGAATCATAATCATGTGCCCACTCTTAGTCCAAACTAGAATGAAAAAGTTTAACTTTTTTTTACCAGTATGCTTATAACAGGCTGGGAACACACACATAGTCAGTTTGTGTGCCTCAGATGACAGCAGTAACTTTCTAAGCCGTAGTAATTCAACCACTTCTAGCCATTTGTCCACACCTTTGATCATACATATTTGTAAAATTATTTAAGAGAGTTCAAAATAAAAGCCACAATCTAAAGCTGTTTAGTCAAAGTAGCAGATTGATTAAAAAAAAAAAGCTGGAAATCTTATAGAAATAATGGTCTGCTTGTCTATGTTATTTTCATATATCCCAATCATAAAGATACTCATAACAACAGTAATATCCTCCGCTGGAGAAGTGAAAGCAGCCCCGTTGGCACACAACTTCCAGGACCTTGAGCCGACCCAACCCCGTCTCTGCCAGGTTTCTCTGCAACTGTGGGAAGGGCAGAGCTCAAATACTCCCATGTTTCCCTAAAATAGCTTTTTCAAGGCTAAAACTACACTGATGCCAGAAGGGGCTGCATTTTATCAGCTATGAGTTGCTCCAAATAGGATTTGTCTTTTCCTTTTCCAGACAATTTCAGTGAATGCTCTTCACCGAACATGGACTTTGCTGTCTAAAGCCCTTAACCACACATTTTCCTTTAAGAATCCAGATAGCTTTCTCAACAACATTCATTCTTCACTGAATTTATCTCATTCCACATCAGTTTAGTTTGTTGGGTTTTTTTTAAAGGGACAACTTGAAAGCAGGAGAGCTAGGCCCTGAGTGCTCTTTACAAACCCTAAAGGACCAGCTGCTTTACAATAAGAAGAAAGCTGCATGGATATGAGCTTCCAGTTCTGATGTCAGTCAGGACAAAACAGTGGAGAAACTGCCAAAAGAAAAAACTTCACTAGACCTAAAGTCCCAGCCTATCCACAATGTTTGAAGGGAAAGCTCTACCTCTTATCTTATTCTAACTGGCTTTCAGATAAATGAGCAAGAAACAAGAAAGATTGCTTTACAAAGAACACCAGAAGTAGACATTTCAATTTCTCCAAGTACAACAGCTGTAAAGAAGAGACAGACAAGTCCTTCCAAGGTTGATCCCTAAGGACAGTTTAACACAACAATATGAAGGTAGAGATCCTCAGGTTAAGTGCYGCAGATGCTCACTTTGGGTATTCCTCTCCTGGGAACCCCCTGGATTGCCTACTGCTCGCTGGGTGCCTGCCCCTCTCCTCAGGCCCAGCCACATAGCTCTCTGTCTGAAAGCTGCTTTTGGCCAGCTTGCCACCCATAGGTGCCACAGACCTCCTTGCCATCAACAGCTCGCAGCCCAGGGAAGCTCTTGGCTCTAAGGAAATCGGAGTTTTCCTTGCATTTCCCTAGTTATTTTTCTTTGACAGTGCTGGAGAGATATGGAGCCCCCCCAGCCACCAGATTTCGCATTGGGCAGAGGGCTTACTGCCCTTTAATGATGGAGAAGGCAATTAGTTATGATTAGAAATTGAATTTGCAGTGTAAACACTCTGTTTTCTTTTAAACTGTTTTGGCGAAACTCCCTGTGTTCACCACAGATTTCAAAGCAACAGCACTCTAGCCTGATGAAACCCAGAAGGATGCGTTAAATGAGTGAACTGAGTCATCTTTTGTATGCTGTAGAAGAACTCTGCCATCTGGGCTTACAGCTCTTTTTTTTTCCCCAAAACTTAAAGCCATTCTAGAAATGAAGAAGCCGAGCTGTTGAGACCAGACTAGTCTTTTCATTTTCTGAATTCAAACAAAACTGAGGACAAGGGAGAAAATAAAAACAAAACAAAAAAAAGGAATTTCGTGATTATTATAGTGGTAAAACCCCTAGTGTAACTTTTCAGAGAAATTGAACTATATTTTAGCTAAAAAATCCAAATGATTTTATTAAATGTTCATCTACCTTCTGTCATTAATTACAAAGTATGTTTCTTCTTCCAAGAATTCACCATAGGGATGCATTATCTCAGTAAGGAAGATCCAAACTTCAGTAAAACTCTGCTACTGGATAAAGCAGTAACATTTAAGCCTTCATCCTAAATGAGGCAGGTGTGTAAACTTGAACAACTAATTGATATTCCTAACAAAAAAGCAAGCGCAGGGAAGTCAGTCCTGAAGTAATGAGGGTACTATTGCTAAATTACACTTCCCCAATGTGAGTAAAGCCAAAATGTGGTAAAGTGCCCTGTTTGTATTTCACCAATATCTTTTTCTAAATATATTCAGGGACTACACCCAATTTTTATTTATCCTGTATATAACAAGGAGTTTTAGAGATTTATTTATATTTTTAATGGAACTATGTCAGCTCAAACCCTAGCTGATACAATACTTATAACAAATTTGCTTGCTGAATTTGGTCTTTCCGTTCATGAATTACCAGTACATAGCCTTCAGTTTTCTTCAGAATGTATTGAAGTATTCTAATGATGCCTAACATTAATTGTTGGTTAGTTCTGTTGGTTGGCATTGGTTAAAAAACAGGTCACAGGTGTTTTCCATTTCTTGGTGAAACTGAAGAAATTAATTGGAAGAATAAAGTTTTAAGGGAATACTCTCTTATGAATAATCTCTATTGGTTTTTTTCAAAGCTTGCTGTGAATATTACAGTTAGTAAACTCATTTTGAAAAATAATTACAGAAAGAATACCCAAAAGGGACATCAAAATACGAGAACTATACTTTCTTTTTTTTAATATGAGCAGATGTTTCAAAGGGAAGGAATGCGTGTGCTCAGTTTTGTCCACGCCCTTGCAGTTATGTGATTACCTTAGCTCACATTACAAGCACAAGATTTAAAACATTGATGCCAACCTCAAGCACTTAAAAATCATACGCACAAAGACCAAAATATGAACAAAGGTTGAATGTAATGGAATGAATGAAAATKTAAAAGATATATTTTTATTGGCCTTCTCATTTCTGACCCTGAAGGCACAGAGAGATCACGTTTTTTGACCTTTCTCCACAATCTTGACAATTAAAAATGACTTTATTTGTTTGTGTGAACAAAGATACTCAGAAATCATATGTTTTCATGGGCTAAACATCATGAGATACTCTGTAAAGAGACAGCAAGTCTATAAACGTTTCCCAGTAACATACATTGCCAATGGCTTTAGGAGTTGTCTGGAAAGTATGTTAGAAATTAGATAACTTTTTGAAGTATATTTTCTACTCTTTTTCTTGTTAAAGAGAAGTTAGTGCTTGGACCCATTCTCACTGAAGTCAAGGACTTCGGTGGTTACACTATCAGAGATTTATTAAGTGGGCCAAACAACGTATTAAATGTTATTACCTACTGTCTGTTAACATGCATCTTTGAAAACACCATCCCAAAAAACTACTGACCTGAGCAATATCCTCATATCCAAATGTTCATGGCCTTTAAGGTAGTTCTGGTTTATATACGATTTTTAGGCACCAACACTTTCTCTTTATGTGAGCCACAGCTCCAGATCTGAATTGTATCAGGTTGGGGATAGTGCCTAAGTAATAAATCTTAGTCTTATTTCTAAAAAACAATACCTAGCCATAGTTTGTCCATCACCAGCGGAACTGCTCATCTAAATAGAATAAAGTTCTTTTTTATTGCAAATGAGAAGATAGATTATTTTGAGGTATGCTTTATCAAATCACTGGGTATTATAACCTTATTATTCAGAGGAAAACAAGGTGATTTTTTTAAAAGAATGGCATTTTAATTAAAAAATATTTAAGAAAGACAATAGCTGCTTTGACGTGTAGGTCCCTTAAAGAATTCAATGAAAATAAATGTCATTTCCTAATGTTATCTGAACCGACTACCCTCACTTACAGCTTGTTTTTTACTTTGACTATTTTGACCAATTATCTATAATCAATAATCTCAGCATAGCTGGAAGAAACCCAAAATAGCATAGTCAACAATCCTAACTCTGGGACTGATACAAAAAGAAAGCAAGCCAGAAAGGTTTAAATGTTGATACTGAAAGCTAGAGATAAGGAGTGAAAACATATTTTTAATAATTTAAGAACAGGGCTTAGGAAAGAAAACTGGAATGCATAAGCAAAAATAAAATTTATCTAAACAGAAGTGTTTCAGTTTCAGAGAATCAACATTTTCAAAAAGACTGAGTTTAACATTATAAATATTTTTTCAGTAACAACCCCCCTCCAAAAAGCATTTAGTCAAAATATTTCCAATCGCCCCTAAGCTGAAGTCCCAGTTCTGCAAACACTGTCACAGATGGTAACTTGACTACTCACAGTGATGCTTTAGAAGACTTACAGCAGAAAAGTTAAATACATAGCACAAGTGTTTGTAGAATTTGAGCCTAACAGGAAAAATTTCAAAACAAAAAGATCAAATTCTAATTTTGGACAGTCCTCTCATCGATAAAGTGGAGGTGAGATATTCATTTCTGTCATTTCCGATTGACTTCATAACTTCAAGGGTTAACACAGTATAAATGTTTAAATTACATAATGTTAAAAGGCATATCTGGTGCTGTTCGGTGAAACGTTTGAAATACCTTTCTCCACAGGCTACTGTAGTGTCTGCAGATGAAAAGGTGACTTAATGTTGAGAATCCAGGCAGCACTAGTACAGGAAATGAATGTAAAAGCTGGATTACCACAAGTAAAGAACAAACGATTAGTTTGCTTTGTGTAGCTCCCACAGAGGTAATATGAAAGGGTGAACTTCAGAAGGGCAGACTTGTGAGACAGAAAAAACTACTAAAAGCAAGTAGAAGGACAAAGTTATAAGCCTGAAAACATGGGAGATATTGTAGACCCCTTAAAAACACCACTTGTGAATCAAGGGCAAAAGTGTGCTCTTTTCTGAATTACTGTTAAGCTTCAGAAGCACAAACTGGTATTAAGTATAGATATTAAGCTAGCCAAGACCCAAAAGAACAAAACGTAACAGTGAGACTATTTATGACAACAGACTCTAAAATTGACAGTCTTACATTCTTGACTGGTTTTCTTTCACCTTTATCTCAGCATTAGGTCCAGAATACCAAAACTAAACTACTCAGGAAAGTTAAAAATTTCAAGTTAAATCCCAAACCTTCAGCCCCATTTCTTTTCTACTGAAAAACATTACAATTGAAAAAAACAACAAAAAACCCTGTCCAAGTAATATAAAGACCTAATGCATCAACTTAGCTACCAAGACAACTGCTGTCAGTCCATGTAAAAATATATCTTATTTTTTAGCACTCACTTTTCTGGAACAAACTAAGCATTTCTATTATTTACAGTTTCTGACTTCTGAATCCTAAAAGTAGTGTGTCATTCAGGAAGTTCTTAAAGCCAAATACATCTGTTATCCCATGACTTTTTTACTTAGTTATACTTACTTATACCAAGGAACTTTATAGATGGGTCCCCTGGGTAAATAAAGAAAAAGGAACAAAAGAACATTGCATGATTCCCCTTGACTTTCTTCTGTTTTGAAAGAGAGATGAAGTCTTTTCTGTCCTGGAAAAAATAAAAATATGCAAAAATTTCGTGAAGACAAATTAGAGATGCCATTTCAGCAGGTGCTCCAGAACAATCAGACACCTTTTACTTTATGTCCTTATGGTGCATCTTGGCTGAATTTTTACTTGCTCACTACTATCAATAATAAAAATTCAAGAAAAATGGAGATTAAAAATTAATGAGATCAAAACAGGGTTTTATCAAATATTTGGATTGTTGATCTCTAATTTATTAACCAGAATGTGGGATTTTTCCTGCATTTTCGTTGATTGCTTTCTTGTACACTAGAAGCTCCAAGAAACTGAATAAAAATTTTCAGTGTTTATTCCTCACCTTCTGCTTTTGCACTTTTTGTTTTCACATCAAAAATCCCTACCCCTTACCCCTTGGCAGTAAGGGAAGGTTTCTAAGAAGAATGACCTCAAGGCAACTTGGAAAGAATAGGGAAATGACACAACAGTTTTCTGAACTTGATAGTCAGGAACTACAAACTCCTGTCTGCCAGTGCTTTGCAGACTGATGGAGACACACAGCACGTCTGTGTCTGTACGGCTTTACTAGGTTGCGCCTCAGCATGGCCCAGTGAAAACGCCTCAGACAGACCGACTCCTCCTGCATCCACACCTGAGCCATAAGCCTGCTCCCAGATGGCCTCCTACACACTCTGCTCTGGAGACCAAATGGGTGCCACCACAGGAATAACTGGCCTTTGCGGCGCTCCTGATAAGGTTCTTCTAGCATCACATGTCCTTAGGTAGATAGATGTAACACTATTATGCAGACCTGTGAAAAAGTTAGTCAGAGGGGGACGAGAAGAATCACCCTTTCCTGGGTTATGAAATGGAGGAAAAGATATATTGTCAATGACAAACACACAGTTCATGGAAAAGACAAAAACATTTTTTTTTTCTCCAAGACAATGTGATTTTGCATTCCCTACACTCACAGCCCTATGTTTTGTATACAATTCCTGAAGAATGGCATCTTTGTGCTCACAAGGAATATGGTCACCGAGAAAACCTAAAAGCTGCTTGTCCTCAAGTTGAAATAATTTTAATCCAAGCACTTAACAGGAAGCAAGGCCTCATTTACTGGGCCCTCAAAAAAACCTCACTTCTTGAAAGACACGCTGCTTTAAGGGAAGCAGCCCTCTGCAAATGTCCCACAAATTAACCATGGCCCTTCAGGTCTTGTACAGGGCTGAACACCATGAAAGAAGGGCACAGACTGCTTGTCCCCACCATTTCTTTCCCCACGTCGTGCCTGGGATCTCTCTCTCATTCAGGCGACTGACCTGAACAAAACTACATTTTCCCTCCCCTTTCCTCTTGCTCAGAAGGTGTTTCCAGACCTCCTCATAAGCAGCGATGGTTACAAAAGGGACACAGGCATTTCAAGTGCGAGGTCATGGCCAGCCCTGCCTCCCTGCAGCAGACTGGGTTGGCAGCACTTGGCCAGGGACCAGAAAGCTCTTTGTGGGCTGCTGGGTCACCTCTGCCAGGCTCCTTTCCCGTTTATGGACACTGTAACACATGGCTGAGAGAGAAAAGGCAGCCAAGGGGCGGGAGGTGATCTTGGACAGAGAGGGTTAGCGGGGTCTGTGAAACACAAGGAATGTTACAGTGAACAACACGTATATGAGGCTTTTCTTCTCATGTGCATTCATGCAGAATAGGGCCTGCCAGCAAAGCTAGTATCTCTATAAAAATTACATTGCCTGTCTGAACCTTTGTGCTCACAAGGAATATGGTCACCGAGAAAACCTAAAAGCTGCTTGTCCTCAAGTTGAAATAATTTTAATCCAAGGACTTAACAGGAAGCAAGGCCTCATTTACATGGCTAGTGGAAAATGGGAGAAGAGAGGCTGAGACTGAGCACATATTGAACATATCCAAATACAGAAGCTACTGAGAGACAAGACAACTGTTCAGATACGCAGTTCTCCAGGAACACTGTAATTAACCACTGTCAAAGTAGGCTATGAGATGGCAGACTGTGAGGCCAATTTGGGTTGCCTATCAGCCTTGGTTTTGGCACTCAACTGCCAACATAGAAGAAAGGCTCTTGGCAGAGATACATACTACCTATAAAAGCCAGAGAGCTATGCTAGTGCAGCTGGGTCTGTTCTTGTAGTTGTGGGAATAAAGAAAAATCAGTCTGCAGATATAGCTATATGTCTAGCTTCCTGGTGAGCATTTCACGCAGGATGGTTCTGTGAGGTATTGGGTTGCCCATGCAGTTGTTCCAGTACCATAGGCTAGCGGAGCCCCACATGGGCCAGAAATTTTTGACAAGGGTCTTCTTCAGGTGTGTAGAGGACTGATGAGGTTTTTCAAGGTGTTCTACATTTCTGCCTTGATTGAATCAATAAATGAGTATATGGATGCCTCTGTTATCTTGTGACAGTAAGAGTGATGGATCTGATCTGTGCCAACATAGCAAAAAGCGAGTGCACTAAAACACTCAAAATATTTCTCTCCAGCAACTCAAAAAATCTACTTTTGACAAAGAAAAGATATACTTTACAATTTGGAGTATTAGAAAATCAGTCCCTGAAATCCTGACTGGACACCATGGATATACGTTCCAAAAGCCCTAGACATTACAAATTCCATTTTGGCATTGCATAACCTAGCATCACTGACATGCCTCTGGCATGAAATAACATAATGCTCTGTGACAAGGTAGAAGCAATATACAGTGAAAATATACTGAATCCTTCAGACACACAGAATGTTTTCAGGCCACATATCATCTTCCTTTTGTGTCTAATCGAAATACAATGGACTGAAATGAAACAGATACCAAAACACATGTGAGTTCCAAAAATAAATGAATTTTCAGTTGCTAAATGTATTGGACAATTTTTTTTTGACAGATGGGTTGAACTGTTCATTTTCTTTTTTGTCAACTTCCACTAAGCTTCAGAACCACAAATTGGTATTAAGCATAGGTGTTAAGTTAGCCAAGTGTTAAAAGAACAAAACACAACAGCAAGACTATTTACAACAACAAGCTCATAAAAGGTTCATAAAAGTGTTAAAAAGTGTTAAATATCTGGAGAGGAGAAGTGGATCTTCCTAGAGAAAAAAATGATAACTGCACAGGTCCCTGTAAATTCTATATACCGCTGAAGTCCCACATAAACTCTCTCTCTCTCCAAAAAAGAGTATGCAGCACTTAAGTGAAGATTTGGTGGTCCTTTGCAGGAGTCCCACATAATCTCCTCCCCTCCATAGCAAGCAACATATTAAGTTAGATTTTATGATCGTTAGTACAGGACCAAGATTTCACCAAGAGAACATAGAAAACTTTGAAGTTTCCCATGCTTCTGTAGAAAGCTAAGGATTATTTTTAGGACATAAATAGGAGACACATAGTCACATGTCACTTTGGATAGAACTGCGRTGTCCTTTTTAGTCATCCTAAAAATTTCTCTTTCTCAGCAGTTTTTTTCATGCAGCTGAATAGTTTGTAAGGTCTGCATGGACTTGCCTATTTGAGAAGCTGGCAATGAAGCTGTGGTACCTCTAAGTAAAAGGAGTTTGCCTCAGAGAAGCTGTTTTGAAGAGCCTATTAGAGACTATGATTAGACTGCATTAAACAAGTGATGGTTCTAAATCTATGTGATTCTGAACAGAAACAAAATCACAGCTACTTGGAACAGGGAAGTTTTAGGAATCTGTGAGTCTGTAATATATGGTAGCAGAAAAGCTCGGGGACTGGGCAAAGCTCACTTACATGCTAAAGGGGACTAGATGGTGCACAAACTGTTTAGCTGCTATATTATCAATAGAATTTCCTTGTTTCTAAAACACTGCTATATTTTCCACCATCCATGTCTTCAGTAAAAAAATGAACCGTGTTTTTATTTAAAATGTGGTCTGAAAGCAAATTTTTCTCTATCATCTCCTTTGCAACTGTTTGGAGATTCAGAAGGTAATACTGAAATCAACCACTGCTCATTTCCTTTGGTGCCATCAGGATTCAGCTCAAGATTTTTCCTGGCTGTGCAGATGTAAAAGGCCAAGAGGGAAAGGAGGGAAAAAAGTCTGCTGCTGGTAATTTAAAGTAGACACGAACTGCTGTCACAGATTTGAGTGCATTTCCTTTATGGCCTCAGCTCAGACCCCTTTAGGATGCTTATCCAGAGGAATAAGGAGAGATAAGAAGCTCTCTCAGGTATGTAACGTGCAGAAGCTCCTGTGAGTAGTCTGAAGCAACCGATGCCAAGCTGCTGCTCTCCCACATGGAGAGGGAGCGAAAGGCGCCCATCCAGGCCTGGCTGGCCCGGCCTTTGTCCTTGTAATGCAACACCTCTGCTCTAGCCCCACACTGCTTTTGCTGTTGCATCGAGGAGGATGAGTACAAACACAGAAGGCTGCTCTTGAAAGATCAGCCTGATGATGSGAATTACTGGCACTACTACTGTAAGAAAGCTCATTCTTGCAAAATCTCTAGGTAACAAAGAACTTCAACATCATGGGCAAATTTTGTATAAATATATACATCTTTGGGGCATTTGTTAGATTCAGACTTTTTGATGGTCATCCTTCCATTGTAAAAACAGTGTTTGGGTAAGATTTTTATTTTATGTGTATGAGATTTTGTGTCTCAGATTAATTCTGTGTTTAAAAATATCACCCTGCATTGCTATGGTACTGTCGAAGAAACTACAATCTTATCATATACATCTGTAGAAGTTTTAATATAATCAGAAAAGCATATGGTTATGCATATTAACATATTATGAGAAGGAGATGCTTTAGGCAAACCTCAGTTTTCAGCTTTAGTAACTTGACTATTTATATCCATTGCAAAACATGCTAAATGATACACTGAAGGCCTCAATCTACACTAAGTTTTGAAGATGCAGGACTCACGGATTGAATTAGGAGTTTTGTGCATATGCAAGTGAAGATGCAAGAATCCTAGAATATGCAAGTGAATATACAGGCACTCAGGGCTTATACTTTTGATATTTTTAAAAATGCTGTTGCAACTTGTAGTTCCTCAGAGGGGTACTACTACTCTGACCTAGCAGAGTCAGAGACAGCTGCAGGCTCAGGCGACCACCCAGTCGCCGTCGGGCCACGTGAGGGGACACGTGCAGGCAGGGTCAATGCAGGCAGGCAAGGAGTGAGTCTGGGCTCAGGGCCGGGCACAGGTCTGCCAGCAGCAGGACTCCTGGCAGGCATGGATGCCCTGGCCTGGGCTTCAAGGGACCCCAGCAAGCTTGGCCTGTGGGTGCATTTCATTTGTGCAGAGGTGAAGAGGTTGTGCAGCCAGGAAAGTCACAGCAGTGCAGAAGGACCATATATCAAAGCCAGAATGTGTAGTCGACAAGGCATGCTCCTAGACTTTAGGGAGTCAGAATGATCTGCTGGGATAAATTGATCTCAGAATTTAATCTAAAAAAAAAGAAAAAAAAATGTGTGGAGTGGGACTAAGAGTGGGATGAAGAAAACAGAACAGGTCACTGAACTGTGGAAAAGCATCAACTACTCCTCATTGGAGAGGAACAGCCAAGGAAAAACTACCAAGGAATCAGAAAAAGGAAATGGCCCTGCAAGAAGCTTTTGAAGCTTGCTAAGGGTCAGGTGAAGGAAAAGGTATAGCACTATATTCTTTTTCTGAACATCTAAAAGGCTTTATTTCAGCTGATTACAATTGTTATAGCATTTTTGCATAAGAACTTCCATTTTTAATGAACTAGTTTGCCCACCCTAATCTTAGGTCAGTGCTTTTAGAGAAATTCCAAGCTCTTGTCAACTTAAAACCAAACTTGGACATTTTGTCCCTTTAAAAGAAGTCTTTGAAATGATCTGGAATGAATTTCTATGGTTTTTATTATAGAGAAGAGGGATTCAGACAAATGACTGATGATAGAATAGAGGGCTACTGGCTTATACAATGCCTCTGAGATTTCTTACAATATAGAATGCCAATATTTCCAAGCCATCTTATTGCATTTTCCTTAGTTTACAAAGAGGGCATATCAAACCAGTAAGAGATGGTAAAAATGAAATGAAGAGATTAGAGAGCAAACAAAACATGATCTGATGAAAAATGTAAATCTCCAGCTCTGCTAGAGGTAAATTTAGCCTCTAATTTCAAGATGTTATATAAGGATAATATCTTTAAGACACCACCTGGCAGCTTACTTATTGAAAATACTAAAAAAGGGAAAAGCAGACAAACTGTTTAGTTACTGAATTAATATACAGAAATTTCTGAAATAAATATTTATTGCATAGTCTGTAGCTAGAGGAACTGGACTTGTTGACTCTTCTTTTCCTCTTTGTTCTCTATTCCCTAAAGCACATTCATTCATTCAGTTGAGGACACACAAAAAAAAAGCTCTCTCAGAAAGACAATTGACTGGCCAAATTCTGGATGGTGCTGGGACCAGAGGCACACTGTTAAGGTACCTGCCAGGGAAAATCACCTCAAGCCATGGAGGTGGCTTTTCTCCCTTCTCTCCCTGATTACTAGCTAAAAGCAGTTGTGGTTGAGGCTTTCCCTGAAATCATTTTCAGCCAGCAAGTATTAGAGAAGCCTCATGGTAGCACCTAAAGAAAAGCTCAGGAACAGCAGGACCTTGATCTGGACTTAAATCCTGTTGATGTGGTGTGTCTCACTGGGCACTTCCTGGCCACAGCATGAGATTAGGGTTCAGTATTAATTAACCACCAAACAAAACACTATGGCCGATAATTACATTCGACGTACCTTGCCGAAATACCTGTGAAATATCTTGCTGGAATACCTCTGCCAGCCTTGATTTCAGCCCTGCATCATGAAGACATAGCTGTGTTATAACTAAGTTTTACAAGAAAGTAACTTGCAAGACATCGCCACATAATAATACATTTTCTGCTAAATCTCATCAGTAGTTATAAGATAATGTTTGAATCTTCAGTAAAAAACCTCCAAATTGAGACAGAAAAGGCTGTTAACAGAAGTCATACTTTAAAATGTCACCTTACACACTGCCTAGAAAAACAGGTTAGACATTACAGTCTTCCTTGGCAACATTAATCAAATTAATCACTTCATTTTGCTACTAAATTAAGAAGGTAATATTTTTGCCATTTTTGTAGGTAGATATCTGCCTATAACAGAAAGGATTGATGGCCAAAGATAAATGGATTTTAAAAAAGAACCCCAAATCTGAATTATCTATTTCACTAACATCATAGTGCTAGGAAAAAATTTAAAACATCGCTTCCTGAATTGCATCCACTTTAGTCACATTTTGTTATAGGTGTCAACTCTGTCAGAATATCATCTGTCAAAACGAATTAGTGGAGAATTTAGTATCTCACTTTTAATGAAGAATAAGCTTGTAATGGTATTTCAATTTTCCTTCATCCTCTTGTTAGCAGTTGATAAATGCTCTCTCACAAGCACTGCTGCTCTTCTGACATGTTGCCTGCACTCCAATCTAGCAAATCTAGAGAAAGCCAAAAGCAGAAAAAATTCTGTTTTTCTTAAAGATTCCTGAGATCTCTGCAAGCTATTTTAATCTTAATGACTTATTGTAAATGGATTTGTTGCTTTTTTCTCCCCTCTTGAATAAGTCATTTATTTTGGGTGCATATCCATATTAGCAGAGATTAATGAACACAAAGCAGTATGTCAATAAAAAACATCTGAAGTGCTCTTGTATGCTTATATGCATATATACATATACATGTATTTGAATATAGTAGGATGAGGTATAAACAACAGAGGGTGATGAACTTTTTGTCACTTAAGTATGGGGTGCTGTGAAGAATTTTTATTTAATCATAAATGACCTTTTGCCTTTCTTTTTGTCATACATAGGTCCATCATAAGACTGCACAGGGAGCAGTGCCTCTCTGAGCCCCACCACCAGCTATGTGTGATCTTCCAAAGCTGCACAGCAACAGCTCCTCCTAAGCAAGGAGCTCCGCTGCTGGAGCTGTCTCAAAGCTTGCCCAAAGCATGAGCAAAATTGCATTTCTGCCCCCAGAAAGAGGCTTGGCCAGGCTACCCATGTGAAGGTGGAGGAAGAGCAGGGTGGGGAGTGGCTCTGGGCACAGCACCCAGGGGAGCTCAGGAGAGGCATCCTGGTTGCTCCGGGTGGTCCCGGGACGGGCAGGACGGGAGCGCAGGCTGCTGACAGGAGCCATCATATACATACCAGAAGATGATGACAGTGGTGATGGTGATGATGAATGGAATAATTTCCCTTCCCAACTCAGAAGGAAATCAAGTGGCAGCTCCAAAAGGCAGGCATTTTAAAATGGATATGTTCAGATAACTTCTGAAAGAAATAGCTGAGGAGTTCTCTGAACTCTTAGAAATGATTYTCAATAGCTGTCGGAAGTTGTAAAGTGCCAGAGGACGGCAACAAAGGCAATGTTGTGCAATGCTTTAAAAGGATAAGTGAGTTGACCTAAGTAATTATAGATCTGTCAGCCTGACATCCGTTCTGGACAAAATAACTCAGGAACTGCCATGGGACTTCAGTAAGAAAAAACTAAGGGAAGTGGGCAATATAGCTGGTGCCAATCATTATGTTGAAACTGGATCTTTCAAATTCAGTTATCTAAAATATCTGTTATCATTGGATTTACAAGTTTTGTTACTAAAGGTAATAATGTTTCTGCAATAGGCTTAGATTTCTACAGGACATCTGCCTTCACATTGCATGACATTCTGCTATGAAACTGAAATGATAAAAATCAGCACTGCATACATTAAATAGGTTAAAATCTGGCTGGTAGCTTTCAACATATGCTTGCAGTGAGGGAATGCTCATTGAATGGGTGACTTTTTATCGTGTCCCACAAGGACCTGTTCTTAAATTTTGCTAGTTAACATTTAATCAGTGACCTGAAAAAACAAAAATACAAAACCATTACTAATAACATTTGCAAATGACAGAAAGATTGGGAGACAAGTTACTAATGCAGCGTGATCTATGTCATTCAGTAAACTGGGTGTAAACAAATAAATATACAGTTAAATACACATAAATATAAACTCTAAGGAATTAAAAATGCAGCTCATATAGGATGTCTGCCTCCATTTTGGGATGCAGTTACTGGCATGGGGATTATAATAGGTGCGCACTGAATGTGGTGCTGTGGCTAAAAAAGTTAATAGAAATGTTTTTAAATATGTAAACAAGTTCAATACTGTACCRATGGAGAGATTATACTACCTTCTTTCTATCTGGCACTGGTATGACTGCTACTACAATAATGTCCAGTACTACAAGACATTGAAAAACTGGTGACTTTTCAAGGAGTAGCCATGAAAATCATGGAAGACAAGAACACATTACTTAAAGAGCTATTCAAGGACTCAATCTCCTTCCCTGATCAAAAAACCTCTCCAGAGCAAGAACCAAAAGCAAACATCAAGCAACTTTTAACTCTAGGAGGAGAGAAATTCTAGAACAATGTACCAACAGAACTATTGATATTAAGAAACTTAACAGGCTGGGTTTTTAAATAGGTTAAGTGTATACACATAATTATATGATGTGGGTAGTCCATGAAGAGGGTGCTTGAAGAACCACATGATTTTGAGTTGGACTATATCTCAGGAACCTTCTGCTCAAGTGACAGCAAAGCTGGACCACTGCCTCTACTCTGCTTTACTAAATATGTATCTTATTTCAAAACAGACAATGTTCTCATGTAATTGTGGTTTTTAGAACACTTACATTAAAATGAAGAAACTTTCAACTTAAATGTGGCAGAGCTGCCACTTAGCTGTAACATGGCCCTGTTGCTTGTCAGACCAGTTGTTCACACAGCTATCCAGGCTAACTGAACAAGAAATATCCAAGCAGGGGACTGTTCATAAGAGGGCTCAGTGCTGCAAATCCAGATTAAACGGTATTACACTTCTCAGTACTTGACTAGCTGCCATTTGACATGCTAGTGCTCTTAACTCTGATGTGCTAGTTCTGAAAGCCTTGGCATGCCAACACTGCAAACTCAGCAAGGCCTCTGCAGAGATAATAGCTCAAGTCAAGCAGTGCAGCTCTCATCAAAGAAGTGGGCAACCTGGCTCYGCTCTTGACATGAGGGGCTGTGAAACCACATCTCCTGCCTCTCAGGAGAGTGACCTGAACACTGAGCAAGAGGGTATTTCTTGAGCTGGACCAATGAACATTCAAACAGTTCTTGCAAAATACGGCAGTGTAATGATTGGCAGTGATGCTTCACAAAATGGTACTCCAGTCTTCRCAGAGGAAAAGTTGATCCAGAATCTCTTCCAGTTAGTGCGATCACTGAGATAACATGTAGAATAAGAAGCACCACCATGTTTCATACCATATCTCTTACTAAAAGTGCCACAGAATAAAACATTTTTAAAATGTCGAAATATTTTTTTCAGTTGTCCCCAAAGCACATTTTTCCTTGATAAATAAAAAAATAAACCACCCAGCTCTCCAGCAGAGCTGTAGTCAATCATTCTTTTGCGGTGAGCCAGGTAAAGGTAAAATGTCCCTCTGCTTTTTTTTCTTTCCCCCATGTAACTGTGGATCATATCTGTATCCCTCTTGTCTACTGGTTCATATTTCCTAATTAACAGTGAAGCAGAACCTCCTGATTCATAATCCATATACTCTGAATAAAATCACAACTGCAGAAATTAAGGGTAAAACGTCTGTGTTTGCAGGTGCACATTATTCCTACCCTCTTGTTCGTTAAAATGTATGCTTTTGCCTATTGGTGCTCCTCATTAAAACATATAGAACATGCTTTTCCCTTTATTCTAAATAACAATGGCCTTTGTCACCACAAAGATAATTAGTAGCAGCATAAAGTCAAGTTTCCCCGAGACAGAAATTCAAATGCGCATTACCAGGAAGCAATTCTTTGTAAAGATCTGCATTTTTTCAAATGTATTCCTGAAATTCTTCTATGTAAAAGAATGTAGACTTCCCCCATATACATATGCATGTTCATTTGCATTGAAACAGTATAATAATTATACCTACAACCTGTTCCTACAGAAATAGTGGCAAATCTTCCATTGACATCAAAGGGATCTGCTTGAAAGTGAATTATATTTTTAGATTAAAATAACTTACAAGAATAAAAGGCTAATTATGATCTACTTGTAATGACTACAAAACTGTTTTCAAACTCTTTGCCTTTGCCTGCCTGAAAACTAAGCTTTCAGGTCAGCTCAGTCTTTTTTTCCACTCTAAAGAAAATGCACTTCCCAGCGACTGAGGACATGACCATCAATTCTGCATGATCCAGAGATGCAGATGCAACATCTGGTTGTTCAAATTACTGAAATATGATGGCTTGTGGTGAAAACATGAAAAGAATAGTATTGAAAGAGAGACATTTGGCAATATATACGTGCTTTTCTACAAAGCAATAGCTTTTGAAAACAATAAATGGTCAATTGAGCTTTTCAGGAAGTGTTCTAGGTATCAACATAGATTCTGAAGTACAAGCCTGGGAGAAGAAGCTGTAGCAAAGACTAGGATAACTTGGTACAGGAAGGTAAAGGCTGATTTCTAGGGGAAGGGATGATGACACCCAGAATTAGAGGCAATGCTGGTTAGAAGTTTCCTACAGAATATTTCCTCCCGTTAGAAGATATTGATTCAGTGAAATCAAATCATTCTATCAGAATCTCTTTATTTCAAGAAATTTCTACTCAAAACAAGGCTACCCAGTGTTGTTACCTGCAACCTCCCAGTCAGCCACCTACAAGGCTCTGCTGGCTGTGCAGTGAACCCTGCCTATTGAGTAATGAAGCACATATAGTATTTGTTCTGAATATGAGCTGTAACTTGTATTTTATTTTTATTTCTGGTTCACAAAATACTAAGTATTCTGTAATTTAAGTTAGTATTTGTTAGAGGCTAGACAATGTCATATAGCTTCCCTGGAAGTTAAGGAAGTTTGTACTAGTACAAGGAGGCTGCCAGTACCAAAATGCCAGTAGCCTTTTACAAGAGAAATCTTTGTGCGATGGAGGCACAGAAATACTGTTTCTTTCTATTTCCACTGTGTGCATTATTTTCCTGCATTTATTATGACAAAAGTGCTATATCAGCTTGTGAATTTAAGGACATACAAATTAGTTCTCAAATAAAATTCATTAATAAAGAGTGGAAAAAAATCCAGGTGAAATTTGCCCCAATGTAATTCAGTTTCTAGTAAGTGGATAGCTAATAAAAGCAAAACAAATAAAATACTTAAAAAAAAATCCTAATTCCTACATGGACAAATACATCGAAGTTTCAGCATTCAATTAACTGTCCAATTAGCTGGATCTTTTATTTACAAACTTAAATAAGATAGCGTAGCTAATCAGTTATTTCAGCACTCCACTTTAAATTAAGAAAGACAGAGGTAACTAACTTTTATATGTCTCTTCAAAGCAGCACATCCAAAATCTTGCCCTTTTTCTCCAACTGGCTGCAGCCTTTTGTCAGCCCACCCATCAGTTTTCATAATCTTCTGAAGTGCACAGTTCTGAGGTTGTTTGGTTTCCCTCTAGCCTAATTCAGACCTTTACAAGGCTTATAAATATTTGTTTTATCTATAAAAAGCCTGTCCTTTATGTGAGATAAAGCACATCATGGTTAACCTTGTAAGGTACTGGACACGGCTGGAATGTGGGCAACCCTCAGAAACTATGCCCTTTAAGTATGTGGCTAATTCTTGTCTTTCATAATTCAAGTGCTTAAAGTTAAGTCAGGGCTCACATGCCTTTTTGGATCAAAATAGAGTATCCTGTACCCTAAAGGATCTTCCCATAGAGTCAGGTGTATTGCTAAATTTCTGTCAATAGCTAAACTCACATTGACTTCATTAAAGCAGAAACATTGTTCTGAATGTAAATATGGATGTATTGCCAGGATTTTAAAGGGCATTTTATTATTCATATGTCCTCAGGATATGAACTATAAAAAGCAGCGATGTGTCTTAGGATATTTGTGGTACCAGCACATTTCTGCTTCACACTTCACAGGCAACACCATGGCTATGACAAAAGTGGAATACATTATTTCACGTATATTTTGACTCACTAGAAAAGGCACAAGTAGGTGTGACAAGGGCACTGAGTTTTCAAAAATAACTATATTCTAAAATGCCTTGTAAGAGCACATTAAGCTGTTCACTGCATCAAGGTTGCTACCAAATGTAGCATCTACACCGGAAAATATCAATGCCCATATYTTCTGTTTTAAATTTTCAACAAATATTCACAGAATTCACTACTGCATTCCTTTCCTGAAAAACTGCTGAGTAAAAATGTTAATTACTGTAGTTACCAGTTTCTTGTTTTCTTCCAAGTGCTTTTTTTTTATTTTGCATGTGCTGTCAGATGAATTGCGCACAAAGTAGCATTCTAACTAGTGAAACCATGAGAAAAATGTCACTGAATCCTTTTAGAACACTTGCTACTCTCTGCAGCCACACAAGCCAGTATTTATGTTACGAGGAAGAGGACAAGTGCAGTATAAAGTCCACATGAGACCTGAAATACTGAGTTTATTTCTAAGAGTCTGACTTTGACGTGGAGGGTGTGAGGAAGAACAAGGACCGGGCCTAAAGGGGAGAGGACAAGCACATTCACATATGGGGGCATCTCTGGGAAGGGGTTGAAGGGTGGAGGGAGAAGAAGAGTGGGAAGTGATACTCTCCTCCTGCCTTCACCCCTAGAAGAAATACAGAGTGCAGAACCCATGGTACATTGTTCCAGGAGCTCTGCACTGAAACCTCTCTTCCCTTTTCCCACTCTCTGGAATTATGGTTCCTGATATACCTGTAAGCCTTTCATTGTCCTGTCACAGAAAAGAATGTAGAAAACACCATCTTTTTCTCTGCTAAAATATGCCTATCATAGGCATTAATTATGGTGAGGGTCTCCAGTTGGAACTTCACTGCTCTGGCAGAGGAAGACTTGCCAAAGTAAGAGAACCAGAACTGCTTTTAAGTTAAAAAGCCAAAAAGCAGTCCTAATGAAGACACAGCAGAGTATTTTATGTTTTTGTTGTTGTTTTTTTAATGTTATGCAATGTTGTTGAACATGTCAGGAGAAAGATTCCAGACTGCAAATGAATGGTATTCATAYAGTCTTTGCATATTTTTCGGCTGCACTAAGAACTCCTCTTCCATCGGTATTCCTATCCAAGGCCCACAGTGGAAGGGCATAAAGAGAAATGCCTTCCACACAGCCAGGATTTTTAAAGAAGCCCCTTAAAAACAAGACAAGAAGTCCCCCTGAGAAGGAGCTGCAGGTCAATGCTGGTTAAAAGGAGGTTTATGGATAAAGGAGGTTAAAAGGAAAAAGAAGGAGGAGAAAAAAGGATGTTAAAAGGATGGTTTATGGATGAAAGAAGGCAAGACCCAGGGAACTTGAGGTGAAATAAGGTAAGGACAATAATGTATAAATACATTCAATATTAACACTTGGAAATCATTTTTAAACYGATCCAAATGTCTCCTTTTGCTACTCCACTGAAATCAATGGAATTACAAGAGATGTAACTCAGCATTAAATCCAGATTAATTACTTCATGCCATGAGAAAATCAGTGAATACTGACAAAATACTAACTTAAAATAACACATGTAAATTGCAACAACAATGGAATAATTTTGACTAAGGGGATTGTTTAGTCTTGCGTTTCTTTTGCCATAGAATCAATATCAACA
This sequence comes from Apteryx rowi, assembly GCF_003343035.1. Taxonomy (NCBI): domain Eukaryota; kingdom Metazoa; phylum Chordata; class Aves; order Apterygiformes; family Apterygidae; genus Apteryx; species Apteryx rowi. The sequence continues at coordinate 249,229 of NW_020450865.1, forward strand.
ACACAGGATACTTTGAATTTTCTTATGCAGCTGAACAGATGAATGAACACATGAATGTTAAGCTACTATTTGAATTAAGCACTTTTTCCTGCCTGCCTACATAATCAAAACTATTCATAAATGAATAGGATTTAATGCCAGAAAGAACCATCAGCTCTTTCTATCTGACCACCTGTATAAAGCCAGCCTAAACTCAAGATAACACTGCAGTGTCCAGTGACTTGCATTTGACTAAAACTGTTCTGGAACATCTGCAGCAAATCTTGATTAGATGACATCAAAAGACTGAAAATTTATCACTTTCCTCAGTCATTTATCCCAACAGTTAATCACCTTCACAGGTGACTAATTTGTATCTTGTTTCTAATAGAATTCGTTCACTTACTAGCAATTGGTACTTGTTATGGATTTTACCATTAGGTTACAGAGCCCTTTAGTTCCTTTTATTTTTGTTTGCTTGGGAGAGAGTAAACATTTGTTAATCAGTCAAGCTGGGTCTCTTTTTGATAATCAAATAGACTAAGCTCTTTTAGACTCCTTGTTATAAGACATTTTTTTCAGCCTTCAAATAATTTTAGAGTTTTATCCCCATCCCTTTTCAATATTTTAACTTCCTTTTTAAAGTGTTGATAGCAGAACTGATAACAGAAAATAACAAAATAAATTCAATTAATGCCTTAGATTGAGGCAAAATTCCTATTCTCTGAAGGATGACATTAGCTTTTTGTATTTTTTGTTTTTTTGATGCAGCAGTTTGAACAGAGCTCCTGTTGAGTTGCTTCTCCTTGGTGACTGAATACTATATTTAGGACATCTCCTTTCAGAGGCACAATCCATATCCTGTGCAAGTGGTATATGTGCCTTATTTCTGCATGTATGGCAGCTCCTGCTGTTCAGGGTCCCAGTCCTTTATTTCCTATTTCCTACTTCTCTCCACCCCTGCCACAGTCAGGCCCACAGGCTACTGTTACTTCTGAAAAGCTCATGGAGACTTTGCCTGCCGAACCAAGCAAAAGTGCAAGGCTCCACAAGAAAAAGAAACAGCCAGAAGAGAGCACACATACATGTACAAGGGACAAGCATGTACAACAGTTTACAGACCTGTGCACTTGCACAGGGTCACTGCATTTGCTGTATAGCTGGAATCACGTTGGACAGTGAATATGTGGTCTTCATTGYGGCAGGTCCCAGGTACATACTGAGACTGCATTCTGGATCTGGACCTGGGTGACTGGCAGTGTCACACTGTCATTTAGTATGCATGGACTGAACTGTTGGATGTTGGAGTCATTGTCAAACCCGACAGTGGACACAGAATGGTTTGCATCAGGTGGGTATCCACCTAAAAGAGAAAGTCTAAGGCTTAGATGAGTCCTATTTACAAGGGAATGCATTGACACCTGAGGACCATGGTCTTGGGAGAGAAGGGAACAAAAAAMGGACTAATGAAAAGGCATACAGATGACGCCTGCCTGAAGAAGAAGTTGAAGAAACTACAGAATGTGTGCTGTGGCTACATGATACCCAGGCTGCCGAGAACACTGCCTGGCTAACTCCCTCTTCTCAAAGTTTTGTACACTTTTGTTCCAGCAGAGTGACTATACCAGCTTGGCACTTTGCTTCCTAAACTGATGAAACTTTTAATCTTATCCTAAAACTAAGTTTTTCATCTCTTGGAATTATGGCCTGACAAAAAAGGGCTGAGAGAATGCTGATGGCACAGTGCTTTAACCCATTCTATCCAGCTCAATAATTGTGGATTTTAAGTTTCCAATCTCACAATTCATTCTACCAGTTTTAGCAATGCTGATAATATAGCATTCTTTGACAGCACCACCAATATCTAGTTTCATGTATTTGCTTCTCAGGCTCCTAGATTCATACATGTGGAGCCTGCAGTTAGGGAAATAGGTACTCATTAGGAGGATTACCATCTTTCAATACTCAGCAGTTAACACAACTGCTACCATGTTCTACATGCCAAATTTCTTTCTGCTCAAGACTCTCCACCAGCACCATGCAGGCAAAAAAGGCTTATATAAATAAGCATGAAAGGTTTTCTCAGTAGCTGATAATTAATTACAAATTCATCTTATATATTCTACTCTATATAGGAGGAGATATTCAATGTTCAATGGAGCTTGGCCAGACATTGTAAGAAAGTATTTATGAACATTCATTCAGATTTCAAATGGCTGTCACTTCAGCAATATTCATGCCTGGTTCTTAATGCTGTTTGCCTGGATGAGTTTTGTTTGAATAAATGTTTAGGGAATTACTAGCTTGTACAAATATACATATCCACAGATGAATAAGAATGTAAGTTGCTGCTCAAACAACTGCAAATTGTGACTGCATTTTAGAAAATGAAAGTTTGCTCACAAATGACTTGCAAACAGAAAGAAGGGTTATATTCACTGGAGAATTCATTTGGAAGGAAGTCAACTAGATTCGGCCTTCTTCTAGTTGGAAGGAAAAAATTATGTGTATGAATATCCTCAAATATCTAGGCAAATCCAACACTGTCTGCCTTCATGCAATTTTACGCTACTTTCAATTAACTATGAGATCCTTCTAACTGCAGGATGCACAAGCCCTGTAGATTTTTAGTACCCTGTGAGGAATGTCACCTCCATAGCTGAGAAGGTCAATATCTGAGAGCCGTGGTGAGCCCCATGCAGGGTCCATGGAACTCAACAGAGAACCACCAGCTACTTTCAACATGCACTGGATCAAGAGCCTTGCAGCTGCATTTACTCTCTGCACCAGCATAAAACATGATCTTCTCTGCTTTTTCTACCAGAACTGTAAAATGCTTGTCATCRCAACATTTCTATGAGATTTCAAAGGGACTCATAAATCATTGCTGGATGTTAATAGAATACGAATATCTTTTATGCAATTTGTTTAAAAACATTCAAGAGAGAATATAAATGAAAAAATCTCAAACCAAGGACAACAGTATTGTGTAACACACAGTATGACTTTTCAGTAAAATGAAATATCTGTCACACAATATCTGTCCATGTTTTTTGATAGATGCCAGCCATCCAGGTAGTGGCATGTCACAAGAGGAGAGGACAGCTTGTGATACACAGTACTTTTCATTAAAAAGCACCCTGCGTGTCACAAGAAGCTAATAACACACCCTGGCTCTATATGCAGTACTGTTAGACTATAGCTTAGATAACGGAAAATGAAGGAAAATCTTACATACTGCGTACCGATTTCCTTTTCATGTATTTGTTGACACATCTGCTCACTGAATCCACAAAAGAAGAATCAACTCTTGATTTAGTCTCAAGCAGTATACAAGCTTATTAAGATGTAACTATCAAAACAGTCTGTAATCATAAGTATACTTTTTTCATCTTTGCAGAGAAAAAGATGCATATGAAATAAAAATCAGTAACAGTAATATTTAATTTAAAACAAAATAAATTACATAAAAACTCAAAAGCTAGTTTCAAGGAAATTAAAAGGAGTGGCTAAAACAATAAAATACTAACAAATTACATCGAGACTGCTTAGACATGAGAGGCTGAGAGTATTTTTGTATGTTGCTATTAAAAAAAAAAAAACTCCAAAAGGAATAAAAAATCCAGCATGGTTAAATAGAAAAGTAAATTTCCTAAAGGTATTAGAACAGAAGAAAAAACACAAATGCTTGAAGGAATGGAAATCGTGCTCTTATGAGCAAAAGAGAACAGAGTATACTTTGGGAAATGAAAAATAAAACCACAGTAAAACAAGATGAAACAATTTTGAGACATAAAGGCATAGAATCTAATAACCCAACATTCTGCAAATATTCCAGAAATGGGAAACTTGCCTGAAATTCAGTGATAACCAATTATATAAAAGGAGCACTCAGGGAAGATAAAACCATAACAGAAAAGTTTAATTCTTTGAATCTGTGCTKTCTATGAATAGGGCTAGGATGTTTCTTATAAAAAAGTCATCTCTTACATAGGATAAGTCTGAGCAATTGACTCAGAGTGTCAATAGAACATATTTTAGAACAAATTAATAAGTTGGACTTTAACAAATTGCGAGTACCAGCTAATTTTCAAAGCAGAATCCTTTTGTGGTTCATTACTGCCAATTAAATTTATATTTTCACATGTCAATTTTATTTTTTTTAATAATTTATTATTTTAAAAGGCACACAATGTAGTTCAATGAACAACAGACATGATTTCTGCATGAGGCTAACTGGCAGGAACTATAACAAAAAGCAGTATTAATGGACAAGTAAATAAACATGCCATATTAGGGAAGAACCAGCACAGCTTTTTCAGAGAAAAAGCATACTTCGTAAGTTTACTTGAGCTCTTTAGTAGAGCAGATAATCATATGAACGATGCAGTCACTATAGGGTACTTGGAATTTCAGAAAGCTTTTGATGAGGTCCCTTACTAATGGCACTCACAGAAATATAGTTAATATTGGATAAGACAGAAGACCCTGCCATGGATTAATAATTGGCTAACAGATAGGAAGCACTGTTTAGGTGACAAATTTTGTGTTAATAAATGAAGAGTAATGCATGTGAGAAAAAAAAAAGAATAATGGCATCTGAAGTAGTCTTTGCCACTTAAGAAAAAGGATTTTCAGTAATTTTGAAGCATTTTCTGATACCTTATTACACRGTGGTAGCTAAAAAGGCAATAGACTACTAGTTTACTATAAAAGATCTGAGAGCAATACGGAAAATGCTACTTTACCACTCAGCTTAACCACGGTGTACCTCCACCTTGAATACTGAACATAGCTCTGTTTCCCCATATTTTATATTGGATTTAGAAGTACAGAGGAATGATCAGAAATTGATAGATGATCAGAAGTTTTGTACTGCTTCCATATGAAGCACTGATCATCATTAATTCACTATTTTTCAAAACACAAACAAAAGCAGAGCACCTAATGAAGTCATCAAGGAATATATTTAAGTAAATAACAGCAAACATTTGTTCACACAACAGCAAACATTTGTTCACATAACATATAACTAAATTATAGAATTCGTTGTTACATGACACAGTGGAGACTAAAGTATAAATAGATACAAAATATAAAGTATAAATAGATCCAAAAAAGGTTTAGACAAATTCATAAAGGAAAGATCCATCAGTGGCTAGAAAGCCTGGAACATAGGAAGTTTCTACATACTGAAGCTGTGAAGGTTCACTCTGTGTACACCCTGCTTTTATACTCATCTTCTGATATTCAGCATGCCTATGGCTGGAGAAACTACACAGCAGTTTTAATATTTCCTTATATTTTATGGGCATCTTCAGCCAAATACTTTTTTTTTTCCCCATAAAACAATTACTACTACTAGAACTAGTATTACTGCCTTAATATATTAGGTTCTTAGACATACTTCTTGCATGTCATTTATCAACAGTGTGAGTTATTCTAATCAGGACAGGGTTTTACATAATGGCCATCATCTTGTAAATATTTCTTCATTGGCAGAGTACTAAGGTTCACCTAAACTCTGTTAACATCAGTGGACTTTATGCTGCTCTAGGGTTCATGAGTAGCTGCTCGTGGACAACTCTTTCTACTAGACAAGAACCAGGGCCCACCAGGCAGGAAAGGCTACAATTGCTTCAAAGACCACAACTTTCCTGTCACCTCTGTCAACAGCCACATTGGTCCTGGATCGATAGGCAAACAAAATGGCTCATTTTCTAGAAACTGTCTTTTATCTTTATGTTAATCATAATAATAATGACCACAATATCAGTGTCTGGGAAAGGAGCCAGTCTGAAAATTTTATCAGCAAAACCAAGCTGGTTATCCACTGTATGGAATTCATTTGTTGTGCATGTTTCCCCACCTGGTCTTGCAATGCCCCATAGCACAGAGACAGTGGGATCGTTTCATTAGGTGAAAAGCAATTATAGTTCATGTCCAGTCAGTCCCTGGCCTTGCTGTTCAGGCTGCCAGCGAGGGTGTTAATTAGTGCCATCTGCGATGGTGGTTTCTGCTGTGAACACCTGCCACCTGGAAAATATACTGAAACCACCAGGTTGTTTCCCGCAGGTCAGTGAGCACCAGTTAGTGATGACTTTGATCTATACTGTCCTGGGTTGGATCTGGATTGGTAACTGCCAGTGGGACGCTTCTGGTCTTCTACTGCAGGTACCACTCATGGACCCCACAGGCCCCTGAGGAGCCTTTCTCAACGGGTGACACTATTTGTAGTTACCTAATCACACGTCACATCGTTTCTGGTTTTCTGTCTGAGAAACCTAAGCATAAGCAACTTCATATTATGAACCATATGTTCAAAGGAATATTGTAGAATCATTTTCACACAGCTTGTTCAGAAAGCCGAGGTCATTTAATCTCTTTACAACAGTTTTAACTGAGAGAAGAATCCTGCAGCAGTTTACAAGGACCATGGGACACACAAATTTAAAAGCAAGGGGATAATGCAGAAAAATAGAAGTAACTGGCACAAATGAACCTATAGTATCAACTGATACATATGAACTCGAGTAATATTGCTGAGAAGGCAGGCACAGAAGTTAAATGAGTCTTTTGAGTTGATTTAACTCATGCAGCTGCCAGTTGTGCAGCTAGATTATTAGTAGTGCTGCAAAGCAATATATTTTCAAGAAGAAATTGCTCTTGAACCTCTATGATGTTTTTCACCCACAATAATTTTGCCAGCATCAATCAATATAAGTGATTCTCCCAGCATAATAAATATATTTAATTTGTCCAGTGCAGAGAAGATTCTAGTCCCCACTGGTTTTAAAGTTAGTTTCTGTTCCCCTTAGGACTTATTTATCTACTTCTTCTCTATCGCAAAGCCTCTGGTGATGGTTAGTGAAGCTGATTAAATAGAGAAAAAGATAGACTGGAGTATGCATTTTTGAACACACACTCAGACACAGTTCACACTTCATAACTTTTAAGAGAATGTTCATAACTGTTAATACTAATAGAATTGTTTGTGAGCTCTGAAATTTCAAACATTTGAAATGGAACTGCTGTTCACTATTATTTGACTACAATTTTATTAGAAAGTATCAATCATTCAGTGATACCATGGAATTAATCATATACCATTATTAAAGATAGCTGTAGGAACACCTTGTGATAAATTAAACACAGCCCTCTTGTATGAAAGTTATTCCTCCAAGCYATTTAGTGGATACTTAAAACTATTGGACTAAGTTCTCCAGTGTTTTGAATTGGTGCAATTGCTTTGAAGCTCTGCATGAGAAAAAAACTTATGCCAGTGCATATATTCAGATATCAAGAATAACCCCTTTAATATATATTTAATTATATAAAGTATTTAGTGCTTTTGTGCATTTATGTTTTGTACCAAGGAATAGAAATATGGTTCCTATACCTTTCTTGGGAAAGTACATAAGTGATGCATTTTGACATATTGCCCCACTTATCTTTAAACAAAAATATTATTTACTAGCACATCCAGAGCTACTTTGGTGACTTCTGCCAAAAGAACTTGTTTACCTGTGATATTCACAATTAAGTGCAAAGATCAATCCCTTCCATCCTTTTACTAACAAGTAGAACCACGTTTATGAGTTTCCTGTATGTCACTACAATGGAGAATGTGTGGCAGTCTGGTTATCAAAAATCTTTGTGAAGATAATTAAATCTCCCACCTTCTACTTTGATCTGAAAATCTTTACAGTTATACCATCTGTTTCATCATAGTTCATTTTAAGCCTTTTACTCAAGCAAAAGGAACAATCTCGTAACAGAAATCTGACAAAATTGATCAAGACCAGAAACATCTCAGTGCTATGAGCAAAATTAATCTACAAACAACTAGAATTGGGTGCAGTTAACTTAAGTGGCCCATTTCCAAAGATATTTCTACAAAGTCCGTACGTTAATCTGTCGGAATAGAAATTTTGTTTATAAATGGGTCTTTGTATACTGCATTGCAAGAATAGTCTAAAAATACCAAAAGGCACCCAAACGGATCTTTCCTGCACATTCAGATTTTGCATACACAGAAACAAGGATCTTGCATACATTTTATAAGACTAACATATATGCAATGATTGAAATGAAAAGCCATGTTTCTTTCACTAGGACAGGCGCTGAGCATTTCTATTTGCTTATCCAGAAGTTGTCTTCTTGGAAAATGGGGTAGTAAAAAGGCTTCTTACACCATCGTCTCTGCTGCTTTTCGCATAAGGGAATAGCTGAAGGTGAGGGATTTGGTGGATACTCAGCGCTGATTACTAGTGAGTGTGTAGGCTTCTTGTGGGTTTTAGAAGTTGATATAACTGCTCTAAGTTTCTGGAGATCAACCCTGTCACCGAGGTGCCTTCGCAACCAGAGCAGCGCAGAGCTGGCACCTGCCATGTCCCCTCAGCATTTCTTGCCTTGTACCAAGGTGCAGCCCAGGGTCTGTTCTGGGAACAAGGAAGAAGTGACCCATATCTCTTAACAGTTTTACCAAAACAACTAGTGGTTGCCAAATAGGTTCTGACTGATACCTGATTCTGAAGTTATCTCACTGATGACCAGAATATCTCACTTGGAAAATAGCCCTTACTAAGGGTGGCACATTATGCTCTGAACTATTTACCATGCTCAGTAAGGGTGAATAAAACCTAAATTCAGGAAAACACATAGGATTGTGCGCAGTTTAATACATGTGCTTATAGTGCCTTTGATTTCAATCGGATGTCTCTGCTTAGAGCTAGACATCCACTTGCACTCATTTCTGGATAAGAATGACTTCTAGGTCTAAGAGCTGAGAAGATATACCCGTGCCAAGAACTCCAACACTGAATTATTTTTGAAGAGTACTTAAAAAAAATTGTAGCCTTGAAAATGCCTTGCAGCTACTATACAGTCACACAGATTTCCACAGGGACAGTTTTCTCACAACATTTCATGACTGCTTAAAAAATGCACTTTCATGATGTGCAACTATGCTCAGCTGAGATACACACTAATCAAATATAGTAGCTTGCCATAGTAGCTTGTTTGTTCTTGCATGTATAGCTTTATATGCCAATTTTAATCTAAAATGAGCAATGTGGGCCTTTGAAAAAAAAAATTTGTTCACTAACATAGAAGTTTCTACCCAAGTACAAGGTTTTTATATCTCAATAACTAATAGTGCAAAAAACAGGTATGGCATACTGCCATGTGACTTCATGTATCAGTGTGTGCAAAGATTGTATGTAGCTGAATGTTGTCACCCCCTAATGGCATTAACATGTGGAGAATAATTTTCACATGTTAAATGCAAAGAAGGATGCTCAGAACTAATTAAAAGACATCATGCTACAGATGGGGTGACTTTTACTATCTTTATTCTGACTGCATGTTTAGACTTCATATTAAGAAACATGGGCACTGAATTGTGTGATATTTATTTCTGAGTTTCATTAAAAGTGTAATCTTGCATACTGGTGTTGTTTTTCAGATTCAAATAATTCCAACTAGGAAATAGTTATAGATGAAGGGGAATGGAGGAGTTGCACTGTCTGAGATAGAGCTCATCACCTCTGGCTTGATTCTGTGATCCTGCCGGATCCGGATCAGTGTTACCTGAAGAACTCTGCTATCTGACACAGGTAGTCACGTTAGTTAATGGTCTCATTGCATCCCCTTGTGGTTGGGTGGCTACAAGAGCTGAGGATTGTCCATCCCCATGAGAACCAGGGACTGGCTAGAAACCAAACAGCGGTTCTGTTCCCAGAAGGCAATCAGACAAGATCTGAAATACTCAGAAGGTGGAACAGTTAGCTTCATCCCAGTGAAAAACTGTGCATTTTCTAAAAATATGCCCATTTTTCACATTTGAAGTGGTTCTCCAAACCCATGATACTGTAGGATTCCTCCCAGCACACTTTGCAGCCCACCACAAAGACAGTGTAGAGGCCTATGAATAAGTGTGGTGGAGGAATGGGGACATGTTTCTAACCATGCTTTATCCCTGTATTTGCAAACATAGCATGGATGGAGCAGCTCCTGTTCACACAGATTATTATTCAGAGTGGTTTTGTGTTGTCTACTTAGAATGAGCCCACCTTTAATACATCAGCAAGCAGATCCCTCACAGAGAATGCATGAGATTTTAAACAACAGAAATATAAACAACTTATACCAATTTTTATGAGCACTAATTTCACTTTACAATGAAAAAAAATAAGAGTCCTTGGAATCTACACAATAACATTTGGGGTGGAGTCATTATCTTATCTTTTTGGAAAGCAAATATGGAAGTTTACTACATATTTCCAGCAGAGTTTTTAGCTTAACAGATATAATAAAGTTTTGATAGGTACAGATTAAAAAAAAAGTAAATATGAAACTGGAGCTGCATCATCTGCAACATGAGGAGACTGTCTTCTTGCAGGGCAGAACTGATCCATTATTTTCAGAAGTATCACTCCAAATGGTACAAAAATATCTTGCAACCAGCATTTATTGTCAGTCAGTAACATATTTGTAAAAATGGATAATTAATTAAAATTTCTCACAAGCAATGAGTGAAATTGCTACTTACAATGATCTTTTTAAAAATGAACAAATAAACCACATAATCTATTGTCTTATCCAAAAGAGATAAGTCCCACTAATGTTAATGATAGTTACATCTATACAGAGAGAGAGAGAGCGAGCAGATCCCTTAAGGCAGATCCTCAGCAAGTGTGAATTAGCATAGCTCCCCGGAAGTGCATTGAAGGGAGATACGGCGATTTACCTCAACAAATAATTTACCCTTCTGATGTTTATTTTCCACCCTGGCTTGCCACAAGACCTAATCACATCTGTCAACAGCAAAGAATCTTAAATAGCTCGTGTTTAACTCTCTACAGCAGTTCGTTTTTTCATCTGTGACAGGGCATAAAATGAACTGCAAATGTCAGGTCATTGCTTCCTGCTCTTATATCTTTTCTTTCAAAATTGCAGCACGTTCATGTTTTAAATGTCCAGTTTAATTCAGTTCACCTTTGAATGCTGCATTTGCAACTCTTACTGAAGATTCTTTTATATTATTCATAACAATGTATATTCTTAACACTTTTTACTTAGCCATCTCTTTGAAAATAAAAGGAGTAGAGTCAGCTCAGTAACCAGAGGGAATCATAAATCAAATCCACGAAAAAGATTTAGTCAGATAAAGAGGGTAACTGTAAAGATACAGCAATAATGTGATCAGGTTTGTAATTCTGTACTTAAAAATCCCATTTTCAGGACCATAACTGGACTACAGAAATGTTACAGCAATATATCACAAGAGTTTGCCTTCTCTCAAATGTAATTACTTCTGTAATTTATGTTGGTCCTTCTAGCTTGGTTGTAAACAAGATCTACTTTTTAAAATAGCCTCGCTTCTAATATTTTTCTCTTAAATTTAAAATTAATAAAACCTGTTGATTATAAACAAGCTGAACGGAGCAATATTTTTTGCTATTGCTCAAGCTGAATGAAAACACTGTTGACTAGACTTGCTGCCAGAATAGCCACCGGCCTTTGTTTTCCACAGGACATTCCTCTACATATGGGCGGGAGCAAGATTTTCAGGGCTCTTTCGTCTGCATTCACAGTTCCAGAAGACGAGTTCACAAGCAACGAAACTAGTAGCTGATCCGGGAGTGCCCCGTTCAGCTTTGACTCCGTTTTTACTCAGGCAGAACTGCCAAACTTCCCGTGTTATTAAGGACAGCGTGTGTGAGTAAGACCTGCTAATCTGCCTCGCAGACGATCTCCAGGCTTCACGCCGGCGCTATTAACTGCGGCTCGAGATACTCACATCTGTTAACTTTTTACTTAGCAGTAAATGAATCATTCTGTGTGTGAATGAAGACAGGGACGGGGCCAGGCGGGACAGCCGCGGAGACGTCTGGCTCCGCATGTGTTCTCTGCAAGGCGGTGAAATCCCTCGAGTTTCCTAAAGCAGGCGGGAGGCCGGGGCCAGGCGGGGCCGGGGCAGAGCCGCCCGACCCCGCCGCGCTTTCCCTGCTGCTCGTGCGCGGCCCCCCCGAGACGCCGGGACCGAGCCCGGGGCGAGCCGCCCCCCGGGACACCGCGGCAGTCCCGGCGCCGCTGCTCCCTACCTACCTTCCGTGTGGACGGCGGAGACGTAGGTCCAGTTGTAGCGCTTGACGATGTCGAGCATGGCCCGGGCTTGCAGCGTGTCGGAGGGGACCACCCTGAGGAAGTATTTGTAGAGCGTTTTGTCGCTCAGGTCGATGCTCGTGGCGGAGTAGGCGATCTGCGGGATGTCGAAGAGCTGGAGCAGGTTTTGCACTTGGATGGCCACCGAGCTGGAGCCGGGGCCGATGACCCCCGCGATGGGCTTTTTCACTCTGGTCTGGTGTTGGGGTTGCGAGTCAGACACGCACCGGCTGCTTCCGTCCTTATCGTCCCTGATGGAGATGAGGGAGTCGCGGATGAACTCAATGCTCTGCTCCAGGGCGACGGAGGAGTGCCAGCAGGAGTCTCTGATCTCGCTGCCCAGGGTGATGTTAGGGAGCAGCACAGGGTCGGCGTTAATTTTATCCAAAGTGTGAAACATGGCTTCAACTCTCTGGATGCCATATTGCTCTCTGATTTCCCCACACTTCCTCTCCGGCACTTTCTCAGCCGGCGGCTGGTGGTGGACAGAGAAGAGGGCGCCGATGATGACATCCCCGTCCATCCGAGCCACCGAGCGCGGCGAGGAGGCTGCCGAGAGCAGCACCTTGCGCCCCGCGCTTCTGGGGAGCACCTCCATCTCCAGGAGGAGAGCGGGGAAGAAGACCAGCAGCACGCCAATCATTGTGTTGCACCAGGTCATCCAGATCCACGTTACGAATTTCACGGGCTCCTCTTGCCTGCACATGGTTTAAGGACATGCAGCAAAAGGCATCTGCTTCCCCCTGCCAGCTCTCAAGTTGCTCCAGATACCATCACAGCAAAGTCTTAAAGCATAGCGCTCCAAGGTGCCAAGGCAGCCGTCATCCTAATGACTTTTAGCCTGGTGGCATAGAAATAAGGGATAAAACACGCTAATCAGGGAATCGATGTCAAACTCGGTTAAAAATAAAAAAAGAAACAGAAACACTTCGAAGAAATTTTTACTTTTGCAAATGCCCAGGTCAATTTGCTTCAGTAAAGGCTCTCGAAAGGAAGTTTCAAGAGGAATTAAAAATATCTATTTATTTGCCTTGACATACGAACATGCACACTCACGCATGTAAGTTTGCATGATCCTTTTTGTGCACGTACGTCCGCTTTGCAAGCCAAGGCGCTTGTTCCCCGCACCTTCACCTGGTACTACCCCCCGCCCCCACCCTCACCCCCCGCCCCGGAAGTTTGGAAAGTTTCACAGGGTCGTGAATGAGGGAAGCGTCCTAGCTCGGCACAGTGGCCCGGCCCTGAAAGCGGGGTGACAAGTGCTTCTCTTCGCGCGTTTTTACTACCTGAAGGCATCTTTCGGAGCTGAAGAAACTCCGTTCCCAACAGAAGGGAGGTGAAAAGAGAGAGCGAGCAATCTGCCCTGCCAGCGATGGGAAATGTCATTTAAAGGTCAGCGGAGGGAAGAAGAAAGGACCCCCCTTACTGTTTAGATTAACTTTCCCGTGTATAGGGGGCAAAACTGTAATTCAATCAGGGACACGAATATGCAAGCCGGGGAAAATACATATTAGTTACTAAGGCAACCGCGGGCAAAGTCCTGATGTGCTTTACCGGCACGCCTGCCTCGCATGCAGGCTTCGGGTGGGGAGCGGCGGCGAGCCCGGCGGCAACGCTTGCAGCCGCCTCAGCGCCGCGGCAAGGGGGCTGCGCCGCCGCCGCCGCCGGTCC
>NW_020450865.1:263395-374516 GCF_003343035.1 Apteryx rowi
CCGCCGCGGGGCGCCGGTGCCGCCGGCGCGCCCGCACACATGCACGCCCGCGAAGCCGCCCCGGCGGGCTTCCCCGCGCGGACCTGGCTTGCGCCTCCTTCGCCTGCATCTCCGGCCTGCGGCCCCGGAGCCGAAGCCCGCGGTGCGCCCGCGGGATGCGGCTGGCGGCGTACCTGAGCCGGCGAGGCAGCGGCTCCCTGCCTGGTCGGAGCGGGCATCGGCGGCTCCCCGGCCGCCCTGAGCTGGCGCGCTGGCGGCGGGGCGACGGCTGTGGGCTGGGCGCTGGTGCCCTCTGTCTTCAGCACCGCTCCATCGCAAGGAAAAAAACAGGTCATCCCAGGCTCATCCATTATCTCATACAGAAGGATCAGTCATTTTCTCCCCCTCCTTAATTTCTTTGGTTATTGTCTTGTAAGCGAGCGAGGCAGCATCGCCCGGAGCGCGCTGCGGCTGCAGGGGAGTTGTTTTGCCTCTCCTCCGGAGGGTCTTAATTCATTATCTTCTCGCCACAGATAGCAAGAGCAAAAGCAAGAGGCTGGTGCTCGAAGGGGACCCAGACCGTGCTCAGGGAACTGAGCTAGCGAAATGTGCCGATCTGCCTCACAGGGACGGTTTCGCTATTAAAATAAATGTTGTGGGGGGGGGGGGGTTGGTTTTTTTTTAAGGGTACTGCAACAAGATAAATCGCGTGTAAAGATAAAGGCATCGAGATTACAGTTTTCAGGTCAAGATGAATCTAAATGAAGCACGTGAGAGGCATGTCAGATTAAAATAATACCAGATTGAATAATCATAATTCAGACGACCTGCTTGCATCCCTAACACAGGTCTCGGGTGTTTTACTTGACTGTATGAAAGTTAAAGTTAGATTACCTCCCCGCTGGGAACTCTATAGATATTTGCCCCACTTTTAAAAGAAAGAGGCAAGGACAAACACTTAACTATTGCTTATTCAGAGAAGGGTTTGCCGTGAATGCCACCTCAGGGGTGTCTTTTCCCTGTGTCAATATTTGCACTTTTTTTTTTAGAGTCACACAGCTAGTTATTTGCCTGTGTTGTGTGTTTATCTCTGAGGCATGTTCATTAAGGATGACCTAGCACAGGAGCTCACCGGTGCCCGTTTTGCCTGCAGTCACAGCACCCAGAGAGGGAACCGGGGGCAGAAGGATGGCCTGCCCATGGTGGTAGTGTCGGGCATGGAGCTCCCTGCCAGCCCCCCAGACCCAACCTGGCGCCAGACCTGAAGGTACATCCAGATCTGCACGGAAAGGGGAAATAAATTCCCCTTGCTTCACACTTTAATAATTAAACTTTAGTCTCTACCCTTGGCACAATGATCCTGCAACGTGCCAGCGAATGATTCCTGTGGTTGTTTAAGTAAAACATTTGCTACCACCAGCTCTGGCAGAGGAAGCACTTGCAAGTGTTTCCCTGGGTTTTCTGCCAGTTTAATGCCCTGCAGCCATCAGAGCTCCTAACCTCGCACTTGCAAAGATGGTGACTCTTTCTGTTGAGGCTGATGCATGGCTGTCACACAGAGGGAATTGCTCTCCCTACTGTGACGGTCTGAGTTTCACCAGGGCTGCAGAACAGGTCACCAGGGCCCAAGGCCCTGCTGCCTCCTCTCCAACTCCTGGCATCAGAAGGCAGAGCAGGGAGGTGAGCTGCCAGGGACTCATAAGAAGGGATGTCAAGAGGGGTGGGCTTTGGGAAGGAGGCAGCAGGGCTAGGGAAAGCGTGGGTGGGACTGCAGGGGCATCAGTCTGCCATTTCTTGTTGGCATCCCCCTCGCAGGCAGCCTGGTGTCTCCCAGGATCCCCAAAGGAGCTAGCTAGCATTGGCCTTCCACTCTTGCTGCTGCAGTCATGCGGGAACCAAAGGTTTCCCCAGTGAAGAAGCAGCACCATATGACACTGCTCTGCTCCTCCCCYGAACAGGGACTCTGCTGCAGGCCAGAGTCATCCTACTGTCTCTGCCTCTGTCTCCTACACACACTGCTCCTGCCCACAGACCCAAAGCCTCTCCCCTCAGAAACAGCCCATGCCCGCCATCCTGCCACCTTCCCAAATTTCTGAACACATAGTACCTTCATCATTATCTGGTATCCACCTTTGAGGGACTGCAGGAGACTACATTTTTTGCAGTGATGTGAGCTGTGGTCAGACAAGCAGAGGGTCAGGTCAAAAACAGAGCAGGGGCTGGGGCTGGGTTATAAGCAATGTTTGCTTTCCATGGGAAATTACCTTATGCTAAATATTTTTCCTTCCTGAAACGGAGGAAAAGTGAACAATTTTCAGTCTCCCATGAAATACAATTTAAAATCACGTGGAGGTTGTTTGAAATATTCTATTCTGATAACATCAAAAATGTTTTGTTCTGATTTCAGTTTAAACATTTTATCTTCTGTAGCACAGTGCATCATTATTTTTACTTCAGATGAAATGAATCCAGCTTAAAATGAAAATTCAGTTCCAGTATTTCTTCAAAAGATTTTTTTTTGCCAGAAGTGACATACMCCTGTTAAAGATTCTATTTCAATAAAACAACCCCTTTCAATAGAAAATCTTCTATTGGAAAAGTTCTGTTCAGCTGTAATGGGAAAATCCAGTGCATTGGAGAAAACAGTTTGCAAGGGGGGTGGTCTGGAGTAGTGAAGACTGAACCTTGGAAACCCGATTTGCTGAGACCCTGCTTTTGGTTTATCAAATACAATTCCTCCCTCCTCTATTTCCTACCAGGAGATAAAAGTCAAATTCACCATCCAATTTTGCAGATTCTCTGCCTAAATTACTGGGGAGATTTAAAGCTATTCTGCAAGGATCTATACCATTAGAATTATATAACTTTATTCTGTCTTGGAAACAAGTAGCAAGTTCATATATTCCAGTCTGAAGTCCTTTAAAACATGTACTAGCTATTTTATAAATTGTCCTTTCTATTCTGCTTGCTCATACACTTTTCCTTTGTGATTTACAAAAGCCACCTGCAGTATATACACAGTATGCATGCAACCCATGCATAGGTATCCCTATGAAAATCCTTCATAAACAAGGATTCATACTCAACTCGTCATCTAGCAGGCTCAGTCTGTTGAAACAGGGATTTTAATCTTCCAAAAATATTCAGTGTGTCATATTTTCTCCTTTTCTTTTAGCAAAGTAAATGTTTCTCATAGGTTTTCACTTAAAAAAATGTGCCAGCTACAGCATCATTTTCACCCTTTCTTGCATTTAACCTATTAAGTCACCCTATTTGTTAAGAAACAAAGAAACAGCATTTCTAGCAGTTTTGATTATTGACACTTATTTGCTTCAACTGCTAGGAAATGAGCATTAACGGATCGATGTCAGTATATATGGAGCTTCATAAAGATCTAATTGCTCAGCTGTTCTTCATACTAGTAGATCCATTAAAATTAAATAGGATTAACCCATGAAATTTAGGCCTCACTTCCATGACATTTGGAAACTAGCAATAGCGTTTATATAAACATATGACTATACTGGGTTTCTCTCCCCTGCTCTTTTTTGACATGCTATACATTCCCAAAATCCCCCAAAATTTGAAATCTGATTCTATTGCTTGTCATCAAATACCCTCTCATCCCCTCTTTTAAGTCCCAGTATCCCGAGCATATTTTACAGGCTTACACAATTTTGCATCCTTTTAAAATAACCCAAATACCTCCTCAGAGATTTAGTCAGGAGGGAACTGTCTGCCTGGCTGCGATTTTAAATGTCTTTCAAATAAGTGTGAGATCCAAATCAATTGAAAATTCAGCATTCAGGGATGTTGTGTGGATTTTTGACAGTCTCTAAGGATTATAGACTCCATGAAGTGATGAACAGACTAAATTTTTCATATGTTCAGCAATTTCAGGCTCTGACTAACAGAGTTGTTAATAATCAAATTCTTTCTTCTGTTAATATTCTAATTCTAATTAATTCTTTCTACATTTTTAAATAAGTAACTGATTGTTTTATCATACTATGTTAAAAAACTTTCAGTAGAAGTTCTTCATGTTGACTGTAAGAGAGAGAGTGGAAGAGTGCATGCCAGAAAAGAAAGGGCCAGGCCTTTGCTGAAGGGAAATATCTCACCTATGGCTTCTCCAGAACAAATGCACACCATCCAAACAATGGCATAGGATAGCCCAAAACACCTGATTTCACTTCACTACAAAACTTGGCGCTTGTCACAAAGGCTACATCCCTAACTTAGGTATTTTGCAGGCACACACTGTTGTGAAACTGAATAAACAACTTGGGAGTGCTGATAGCTACAGAAACACTCAGAAAGAGCATATGAGAAGCCAGATGAATGTCTCCTTTGCAAAACAATGTGGCTATCCAGTCCTTGATAATGTTCCAAGCCATTCTGCATTTACTTATTTCTTAATTATAAAATGTATCTATGGTGCCCTCTAGGCCAAAATGCTGCACAATATTTACAATACATTCTTACACACATCATTTCTATCCAACTCAATTAATTTTGATAGAACTCTCTTGCCCTAAAATCCCCTGGTTTCCCTGAAATCATCCCCTACAAAACAATCTGAGTAAATAAATTTGTACTTGGACCTGCATATCAACCTGCTTAAGCTACATCAGACCAAAGAGAAAAGCCCATTTCAAAGTCAAAGGTCCACAATTTCTCAGCTTCAGATTCTCTGTTTGAAGTACACAGACTTCCAACTGAGTGGAAAATGTTACTTTGAATCACCCTGGCTGAACTTCCTGGACACAGATTTACACTAAGTACGAAGGAAGAAAGGCATCTTGGATATATGGGATTTAATACAGATGAACTAGATAGATCTGCTTAATGTAGATTGAAACTAACAAACAGGACACAGAAATTAACTGCAAGTCACTGTAGCCTGGGGAGAAAAGTTGTAGTACTGGGTCTGTGGGAAACATTACAGATAAAGCAGCTGCTAGCTGAAATTTTCTAGTGATTTTCAAGGACAGCTCTATGTAAAGATGTCTGCAGGAGACCGATCTGGAAGCACAGAAAACTGGTAAAATCTACACATGGAAAGAAAGTCTTTGCAGTGCAGTTGAGGAAAAGGTATTCTTGCTCACTTCTGCCATCTGGGCTTTCAGACTGGAGCTGTGGGTCACTAAGACCGTACGTTGCAAATCTTAGTAACAAAAGAAACAGGTGACTCAGGAAGACAGAAAGTTTACTCTCAGGCTGCACTATGAAACAACACATCTCTGCACTGGTCAGAGGAAAACCTGCAGGTACGTACTAATTTCTGAATTTTTCCCAATGACTGCAGCTAGAACTGAAAAAAACAGATCTTCATTTACCAGCAGTTATTTGTATCCTTTATTTCACCATATATTTCCTTTCTAGGTATTTTATTAGGAAAAAAAATAAAAAAGGAGAGAGAGAGAAAAAAAAGTCATATTAAAAAATCACAAATGTCAGAGACAGAAGGGGCTAACAGTCTTTCCAAAACAGGATTATTTTAGACATTACTAAAGAACAATGGAATTTTTACAAATGTCGGTGTAGCAATCAAACCATGTGTAACAAATGTCTGAAACATTTTAAGGAGCCATTCTAGTGCTCTACAGAACCCCCCATTATTAATGGATCAAAAAGATACACAGTAACTTATGCTGAAGACCCTAGAAAGTTACTTTTGCCATTTACAGTCTATCCCTGTTTTTGTAACACAGTGTACCAGATACTGTATGAGCTTCCATAAATACCCACTTTTGGAGTCTTTGCAACAGCAAATAAAGAATGGGAGAAGGGAATACCTTAAAGATCAGTAGGATTTTGTGGTGACCTTTAACTAAAATTATCTCATTTTCCACCTTACACCTTCTTGATGCATTCACATTTGCTCAGAAAGGATGGAAAATATGCCCATATGCCTGATATAAGACTTGTAGCTTTTCTTCACTTTGCTTTCACTGTACATAGATGTAATGAACAGAGGAGGTGTCAGTTAGGGGAAATTCAGGCCTATTGTTCTAGTTTTGTAATCGTTATTTTCCTTAATGTAGGTAGTGTTAATGGAATAACACACCATCATATACCGACCCATCAGAATAATGAAGGAAGCATATCTTAAAGGAGTATAGAAGAAAAGATACGTTTCAGAGGGAATCTGTGCTTTGAGACACAGGCACATGCAGAGGCGTGGTCGGCTGAATTCAAAGTGTGCCTTTGAAGTGCCTTTGTTGGGCATCCACAGCTTTGCCCCTTTCTGATTGCATTGGTCTTGCCTAGATTACAGTGTAAACACTATAGACTGAGCAAAGTGAGTGAACAGACTGAAGAAAACTTTGTCTGGAAACATGTTATGCTGAAGTAGAGATAAAGAGTTATTAGAGATCCTTCTGCATCCTGTATACAGCTGTGGAGACAACTACTGCACACTCAAAAAGGAAAGGAGACCATCTATGTATTTTATAACACTGCTTATAGCCAACATATTTAGATCTGTGCAGTTTACACACTTTCCTTTCTTTGGTCTGAACTCAATGGCTCTATCTTCCTCAGAGAGGGCAAGGAAACATGAAGTAAAATACTAGGTAATACTGTATTTATTTGTAATACTTAGCTATTGTTCCAACCAAGACATACAGAATAAAGGATGTGATACGCAGAAATGGCATGAGGATATGATGTGCAAACTTTGCTCCTCCGAGTATTTGCAAACTTGTCATTCATTTGTTCAAAAAATTGATATGCAAAGCACTACACCCAAAAATGAGACATTAGTTCAGAGCATTTCAAAAATAGTTCCTACCAAGTGTTTGCACGTGTCCTGACATCTTCTGTACTCTAACCTTCTTTTATTAATGGTCTTCATGAGGAACTGCCTTGATAACAAAATTTGCACACAGCCTTTATCAGTTTGACTTTCTAGTCAGACAAAGCACTTCCAGAAACATTTCATTGCTTCAGGATCTATGAGAATCATTATTACAGCTCTCTTTCCTCTCACTTCCCTGACAATGTGCTGCTGTGGTTTTGGTGATAGATTAATTGCTTGTTCTCCATGACATCCTCCTGGCCTGTGGCTGCACTGTCTCCCTGGTCCACAGCCACTCCAGGGATGCCAAGGACTCTGATCCTCACCTGGGGCACCTGGCTGCAGTTCATTAGCCACTAGCTGTAACTTGCTGGTCCTGATGGTGTTTCAAACCCAATTCCTTCAGAACCAGACTTCCTCACTATTCTGCAGCTATGCAACTCTGCTTGACTTAACATTCAAGCTATTGTGAAAGTACCTTTATTAGGGCAGGATGGTAGACACCAAGCATAACACCACTGTTAGTGATGAAATGGCTGAGGTCCAGCTGACCCAGCAGCATGAATCCATTGACTGTGAAYGCTGGCTCTCAATATATATATTGAAATGCTTCCTATCTTGCATTTCCATCAGTTATTTACCTTTTGCCATCCATTCTCTAACTAGATAATACTTAATTTATTGCTCCAGCCCACTTAGAATTAATGRCTCACATTTGGTTCATACATTAGGTCATACTGCTTCAAGCATCATATTTGAATGTTTGCTCCTCTGCATATCCTCCTTATATGGTTTCCTTTTGCATTATTGATACAGGTCAGATCCCAGGTGGGCATCCTGCTGTGATTAATGTAGGCACAAGTATCTCAGTCATTCTCTCAAGTACCTTATCATCATTGCAAGCAATTCACCATGCTGGTACTGATGATTGTACAACAGTACCTTAAACCTGTGTAATGGTTCAACAATCCTCTTCTGCATTTGAGGCTGGGGTATATTTCTCTCTCTCTCTCTCTTTTTTTTTTTTTTTAATAGCCTGTCTTTGAAAATTAATGGAGCTGGAAAGTTCTAATAACTTAGGCATTATGATTCTCAGGCAGACCACCTCCTCGGGCAGACCTCCTCCTGGATGAAGGGTGGTGGTCGCTGCTGAGAGGGCAGCCCTGGGACCATATTACATTTCTAGTGGCAGCCAGTTGGTCTTGGGGAGACACATTAGATATCGACCACAGGTCCTAAGAGCTGCCTGTTTGAGGAATCATTTTTCTCCCTATGCCATACTGCTACAGAGGTGAGCAGTAGGACACTTAGGGTGTTGCTGAAAACAGGAGAGGTATTCTCTGTAAAGGTGCTGAGACACTGAAACTGGTAACACATTGTTAGGGAGATTTTCAAGGTACAACATGGAAGATGTTTATCACTGTCTCTGGAAAGGGTATCCTAAATAATGAAGAAACCAGGTGGCTGCCTGGGTCACCTGCTGAAGTCCTGTGTAATCAAAGCTGAGGAAGTCTAAGTTTACTTACTATATAATTGGTGATGCTAAGGAACTGAAAGCTTGGGCACACATTGTTATTTTAAAACTAAATGCACAGAATATCAGACAAATTTTTTGTCTTTTTCACATGTCATTAATGGTTGTCAATAAAATAAGCAAATCTTGTCAATATAATCCTTCACTGTAGTTCCTCAGCCATCACAGAACTGTAATTCAATTATTCATCCAGGCCCAGAAGTATATTTGGTTTCACATTCAGCTGTTACAGATTTTTCAGCTCTTTTTGAACAAACCATACTAATCTTAGAATTTCCATATTTGGTTGACCACTTTAAGACACTAAGAGATTCTGATTTTCTGAAAACAGCAGAGTAACATTGTTCTAAAATTCCAGAGTCTTTCATGTGCTTTGAATTAGACATTAAAAAAAGGGGGGGGGTGCACCTAAAACTGCTAGTTTCTTAAAAAAAAAAATCTTACTCACTGTCCGTAGCCACATGGTTGAACTGGAAACAAGCAAAAAAGAAAGCCAAAAGCAGGGAATAAAACACAGCTCATATAGGCTTCATTAAACATCAGTTATATCTCGGTTGTCCATGACAATAAAGCTGCAGCATTTACTCTTGTGAGAGAAAGAAAGAAAGAAAAAAACACTTAAAACACCAACAACCAGTCAAAAAGTGCAGGAAAAAAATCAATGATATTTGAAAAAGTCTTGAAGATATCTAAATTTGTACAAGCTTTTGAAGATCAGTAGCTGACTGCAAGAGAGAGTTATATAAATATCCAACTGGAAGAGTGACAGGTAGAAAAACCAGCAGTAGCAGCCAGATTCCCAGTGAGTGTAGTTCTGGGCTAGCCACAGAATGGGCTGCCTTTTGTCCCCTGGAGATACAACCAGGTACTCAAGAGAGAGCTGCTTATCAAAAGTGGTGGATGGAGTGATTATTAGGAAGACTATTAGATAACTAGACTGGTTATCAGAGTATGATTACCAGAATTGGGTAGGAAGGTGGGGTCCTCATGGAACCACTAATCACTTCATGTTTGTAAATCGTGTGTATAGTTTATCAGCAATAACTTATATGATGATTCTTGCAACCTGATTAGTAATGGGTGAAAGGACAGGAAGACTACATGGCTGAAGTGTTATGCCATCACACTGTTGATCAAAAAGCATATGGGCAATGGATTTTTGTTTCAGTAAATTAAGAGAATTTACTTTAGGGGAACATTCTAAACAGCAGTTAGTTGTATTATTTAGAGCATATCTGCATATTCATGCTGATGAATTTAAAACAAGGTGGCCTGACAGTTTTCAGATCATTAATACTGTGGGTGTAAAAACCTGTTGCATAAGCACATATTAACCTCATGGCATAGACATTTATTTTAAATATGAGGACATTTTCTTGGCAGCAAATGTGTTTGTTTTTGTTTTTGTTTTTCCTGGCAACAGCTTCTGAAACCTCTCTTTTTCATCACCACTGCAAATTTTCTTTAGCTGCAGACCATAAGTTCCCCATAAATTACCTCAAACCAGCTCAATTGATTTGACAGCTGCTGACTGTCACTACAACAACAGGCAGCTACTGATTTCCATGTTTTTATTTAAATTCAACAGGCACTTGACAGTGCTAAATATGAAACATCTTAATTCCTACTGTGTCTTTGATATTCAAATGGTACCTGTGCTTAGTTTGTCTTCACTGCATTGTGTTCATATCTCAGGAAACTGGCTTGTTCAGATCTATCATGAGATCTTTTAGCCTAATAGAACATCTTACTCCTACTCGGCTTTTATTTTTCTCTAACTTTTAACCACTGTCAACAGAGGAAGCAAATATACACATCATTCTTTTTTCTTACTCTCCTTTACCCAACAATTTGATATGCTCCACTCAAATCATTTATACAACATTTTCAGTCTTTCTATTTTCTATATCATCCTAAAATTTGAATATTCAGCCTAAATCTGCAAGAAAAGCCTTTCCCATTTGCTTCYATTTTGTGACTACATGCAAATAGACTAATGACACAACATATAGAGCCTAATTACAAAGAGTATTTAGGCATATGTTTAACTCCATTCTCATTTAACACATCTTTTACCTTTGTGCCACCGCAGTTTTGTTTGTTTGTTTGTTTGTTTGTTTTTAGAAATTGAGGAGGAGGGTAAGGGGAAGAATTCAGGGATATGAGGTGAGAAGACAGCCTTCAGCTTCAGTTGTCTAGTCCATTTTTAATTTTGTTTGTTCATTTCTAATGCAGTAAAAGCCTCGTGAATAAATAAACCCTAAAAAAATCCGCATAGTAAATACTCAAATGAACTACTATTCTATATAGAAAACAGCTCATATGTTTTCTAAGCATCATAGCTATGTTTTCCACTGTTGTATATACTTTCTAGTTAAAGATCTTCAAAGGTGAGGAGAGAGACATTTTCACCTATTTGTTGCCGCAAGGAAGACCTGATGCTGCATGACCAGATTTCATATTGACTCCTTGAGGATACAGAGTACATATGAGAGTGTGGAAGAGCTCCAAGGGGTGTTACATAAGAGTCTCTTCACATTTCCTAGTTGTAAATTGTACTCCTTAGATTTCCACATTAAACTGTCTTTTCTCTTTGCCCATTTTAACTGTCTTGGTTGGATATATGAAATGTGGGTGAGAGGAGGCTGCTACTCAGTTCAATGTTATTTTTAATTTTATAGTGCAGATAATTTGTTCCAAAACCCTTCCTTTGAAAGCAGTCTGCATTTGATAATGTCAGAAAGTACCAAATCTTTATATGGTTTATGGGATAATTTTGATTAGACTGAGTTCTTGCTTTATCGAAAGAACTGCATAATAATGTACAATGATTATGATAACTGTATATTGCAAGTGGCTACACAGGAAAAAGCTACCTGTTTAGTATATAATATTTCAGCACTATGAGATAATGAAGTGTCTAGATTTGGAGAATGAACAATGAAGACCACTTTACAGCAGATTATCCTTTACATTATCTTACTTTGCAGGCATCTTAATGATCACTCGGCTGGGAGCTACTTTACTCCAAACAACTCCACCAGAATCTCAAAAAAACGCAAGGCATAGATAGGGAAGAACCAGCAGGCTCCTGAGAGAATTGCTTTGCTGCAAGACAGGTGTGGAAGGCACTTATTGCCATGGCAAGGTGGAACCAAAAAGTCAAACCAAACCAAACCTGAACAACATCAACCACCAATGAGGCCCGTCATGCTGAACTGAAAAATTTGGCTGCCTCGGCAGCACCCTGCTGTGAAAGCTCTGAAGTCTGAAGAGTTGGGACAAGAATTCTTCGCAGATTTTGAGCATTTGCTTTGTGCAAATGTTACTCTCTTTTTCTTTTTTTCTTCTTCTTTTTTTTTCCCTGTAACTCATCTCAAACTATGGTGTTTATTTGTCTTAAGAATAAGGAGGAAAATTTTGAAGTAACACTGATGGATGCAGATAATTCTTCTGGAGTTACCAGGGTAGCAAATCTAAAAAAAACTTGGCACCCAGGGTTAAATCATTTTTGGTGAAGAACTTATACTATGAGTAACTGTAAGTGGCTGGTTCTCTGAAAATAATCTATCCTTTATTTTGTTACTGGTGATGTTTATCTCCTTATGCTCAAGTTTTCTGATATAATATTTATCAATGCATTTACCTTGGTGTGGTGCTGGATCTATCTTAAAATTACAGAGAGCCCAAGTGCCCCCCAGGCACCACCGTGGGGCAGGGACCGAGGGGCAGGGACAGGCAGGACTGGGGATGGCCTCAGGACCCTGAGAGAAATACACCTACTTACGCTTTGGGCAGAGACCAGAACTGTTGCAGTTTGAGATAATACATGAATAAGATGCTTATCAAGCCAAAAGACAAGTATTCCTTGTCTTGCTGATATCTCTACACACAACATCATAGTATTGTTATTTATATCCCATAACATCTTAATCATTTATCACTTTCCATCTGTGCTGCACACTCAGGATTTCATCTCTTAGGAACAGCTACAACTCCATAGGCATCCCAGGGGAATATTTTTTGCAACATTTTTATATTCTGTTTCAGGCGCCTAGAGAAACAAACTGTAGTTAATGAAAAGTAATACTTTGTTGGAAAAAGCATAGAGGACACCTTTTCCTCTGATCTCTTTACTTTTCCTCTCTCAGTCATTTTCAAATAAAATTCTTCCATCTCTTTGCATCTCCCAATTACCTCCTCAATTACAGAGGCTTATTTTTGCTCACACAGAGTTGTGAAAAATAATATTTCATTGTTTTATTATGTGACAAGGTGTTTTTTCCCTGGGACTGTGTTCACTGGTGCACAGTTATTTTTGCTGACTCATTTCCCCAGTCAGAGAGGGTGGATGCTATTAATTCCAACTAAGAAGTATAAACAGTCTCATGGATATGCAGATGGGAATGTGGACACCATACAAGAAAATACATTAGAATAAAGCAAGCCAAAACCAAAATCCCTCAGAACACTGACATCAGGAGGGAGATTAGGCTGAAGCACTGTTTTATTATTGTAACTTCGTACAAATTTTCTAACTGTAGTGCTACATAACAGAATTTGCATCCACCTGGTGAGAGTACAGTAGAAATGGAATTTTTTATTATTGTTTTACAGATAAAACAATACATGCAACTGGGTTTGGCTGGGTGGAGAAAGGCAAGGGAGAGGCTAATGGGTTAGTCAGGATGTTAGGGTTGTGATCAGTGGTGGAAAGTCCAGCTGGAGACCAGTTACTGGAGGTGTCCTTCGGGGTTGATACTGGGGCCCATACTGTTTAACATCTTCATTAATGACCTGTGTGATGGGGCCAAATGCATCCTCAGCAAGTTTGCAGATGATACACTACTAGGAAGAGGGGCTGATATACCAAATGGTTGTGCTAACATTCAAAGGGACTTTGACAGGCTGGAGAAAGGGGCAGAAAGGAACCTCATGAAGTTCAGCAACAGGAATTTCCAAGTCCTGCACCTGGGGAGGAATAACCCCCTGCACCTGTACAGGCTGAGGCCGACCTTCTGGAAAGCAGCTTTGCAGAGAAGGCCCTGGGGGTCCTGGTGGACAACAGGTTGGACATAGGCTGGCAGTGCACTCTCATGGCAAAAAGGGCCAACAGAACTTCTTCATTGTAATTCCCCTGTGGTATAGTGCTACATATGTTTCTTTATCTAATTACATCATATATTGTGTTTAGAAATATTCTTATGTCTTGTACAAGAAATGCTGTTTGGCACCAAAAACATCTAGATAAAGTGTAACTACCCTGAAGAACAGCAACAGACCTATTAATGAGAGTAGTTCGTGGACAGCTTTGTGGTATCTCCTCCACTATTTCAAGTATTTTTCAGTATGTGATTCAGCATTTATCTGCTCCCTGAGCTCAGAATTCCCTAAGCTCAAAGGCTGGATGGTGTACAATGCACATATTACCACTATGTAAAACTTGGTGCTTTTTCTGAGTYAATGTAACAATCCACGTTGGTTCAGAGTTGAATTTCAAGTAGATAATTAAATGTAACACTTCTCTGAAGAGAAGGTTTATTAATATTCCTTTTATGAAGCTACATTGATCTTTATGAACTCATTTTCAGACCAAACCTTATTAATCTTAAAGAAAACACCTTTGGAAGCAGGTTTTCAACTGTATTAAATAAATATATTGGTCTGTGGCCTGAGTACTCCAGAAGATCTTTCTGTACTTCCCAAGAATATTTTATAACACAGGTATATAACATCCTGATGCTCTGATGAAGTTCATATTTCCTTTGACAGAAAATGCAGAGCCTACTTCTCACTTCTTTGTTAAGGAAAGTGGGCAAAAGAAAATAGTCCCAGAAGCCTGCACATTTTTGTTTTAATGTGCACTTTGAATTGCCTTTTTATCCGTGGTGTGGATCACAGAGAAAAATTTTGCATTAAGAAGAGTTTTGAGTGGCTTAATCTTTACGTAAGAGGGACAGTACTGAATTTAAACCTTCTCTTGCCAGAGTGTGAAAATAAGGATTTTTCACAGCCAAGTGAGGTATCTCTAAAGTAAAGGCAGATATCTGAGATATTCTTGTCATGCATGCCCTTCTTCAGCCCTCCTCTAAACCAGTGTGCCGTATATTACATTATAAACATCTATACTTTGAGCCTAAATTTCCTAATATTTGTAATGATTTTATAACAAATTTTTATGTATTTTTTCTAGTTTTATTAGAGGAAGGGGGTCACTTTTTCACAGGAACTGCATACTTTTCCTTCACACATTTTTGTTAAGTAAAAAAACAAGTGTTCATAAAAGGAATACTAAAGCAATGAAAATGCCTTATTTAGGTATATATTTAAATAACTTCAGGAACTGGAGTCCAAATCTGAGATAGTAACTGTAGATGATGTCCTAGATGCAATGACATGATTTTTTTTTTTTTTCTGCTCTATATTTAGATATCTTTTTAACTGTCCTCTTCTCTTGGAAAAAGGGAGATGGGCTTAACTCCCACCAGTGGCTGATCAGCTGCTACAGTCAGTCTTGAGGTCAGGTATATCACCTGGTTTTCACAAAACCAGCACGTAGTTTAGCTGAGTGGCAGATGGACAAGGGTGTGTAAGAATTCTGTATACACGTGATTTGAGACAGATGGCCTGAAGAGTGTTATTCCATGGGGTGTAGGTAGATTCCTCCAGGAGATGCTGCGGTGAGAGATAGAAGTGCATTAGTGATATATTGAACTTTACTATTTTGAAGAAACAGAACTGAAGCCCTGAAGAAGTGGGAAAAAAAGAGGCCTAGAATCCTGTGGCTATATCATATTATTCTGTGCATGCTGGGGAGTTAGCCCACTGATTTACATGATTGCTTTTGGCACAGAAAAGTATTCTGCTCTTTGTAGCTCTCTGAGAAATATTGAAATCTTCTACTCTCTTGCCTAAAGCAGTATTGCACTGTGGATGGTAGCAATTATATGACAAACACTTTGAAAGTCCCATTATCACAGCTAAATTACTTTACAACTCCAACACTAAAGAAGCTGGGGAGAGTTAAACCTATCGACATAATTTTCCACCAAGGCACAGATTATTGACAATGATTTTACTAATACAAATAGATTTATCTCTGGAATGCAAAGATCTTTACATACTGAGTGGTGTTCTGCCTAGTTTGCTGAGGCACGTAGATACTTAGGTAGCTGTTCAACATAATGTACAATGATTGTAGAGCAGTGAATATAGTCCAGTTTCCCTCAGTTTTATTCTCTTGTTGTAACCACTAACACTTCCTGCCACTAGAACCAATCATGAGACAAACACAGTTCTGACTTTCTTCAGAAAATTTCTACTTGCTTTTGCAATTAAAATGTTGGTGGGAAGGGCTTTAAAATTTCATACGTTGACTGCTATTCTCTCTCTCCTCCATCCTCCCTCAAAAAAGAAACCCTTTGCAGAGCAGCATGTCTCCTGCTTTTATTCGCTTACTCTCCCTGGGATTTAAGAGTTGCTATTGTGAGCAAAGGGGAATCTGCATCCATAAACAAGAGAGCCTATGTTCACAAGTGTGGTCAAAAAACCCACACGATCACTTTTTATGTTATATTCTCTTCCCTTTATACCGTTCCTTCCTATTTCATTAAATTAAATGGCAATTATCTTCTTTCAAGCACTCCAGTTTTTTAGAACAGGAGAGAAATTAGTAGGTACTAATCACTAGGATCCTTAGTCATTAGCTGCTGAATAGAAATGGGCATTCTTCCACCTGCTCTTGACCCCTATTTCAAAATAAAGCTCATTTATCCTGAGAACTGAAGAAGATATTTGCTACAGAATGGGAGAGGGAGAAAACAAGAGGCTCAGACAGAAAGCATGATGCAGAACACACACCCTCTTGGTGCCATTGTATTTTCTCCTTCTTGTGAAAGTAGAAAGGTTCCTTTATTGCTTACTAATTTTTATGATGATATCCAGGTGAGAAAATAAATGGAGTTCACTTTCACCAGTGCTTTGTATTGAAAGCCTTAAAAAATGCCATCACCACCAAAGAAAGCACAAATCCAAACCCTGGAGAGCAGCTGTAGGAAATCATTAAACAGAAGACATGCATAATATAGAAACACAGAACACTGACAGACGAAAACTTCTCAGAGATTCACAGCCTTTAGCCTGTGAACAAAGCTTGCTGAAGCATGAAGTGTAGTCTGCCATTTCTACATGGATTCTTATACTGTATGCTGTTTGAGCAGTTTCTAATAATGGGTGAGTGATCTGACTACCATCTGTCATGTGTTTTTTTCTGACATTTTTTTCCCATAGGAGAATATGCGGTGTAATTTTTTGTTTTAGTTGTTTCAGTCTGTTTTTGTGCTGCCACATATTTGTATTAGAGTAATGAGAATCAAAGATATGTTCCTTGCACTTTCAGAGGGAAAAGTTTTGATGGTCCTCAGTTCCCAGGGAAGTTTGTTCCACTGGTTTGAGATGTAAAGTAGTTACTGCTAGAGCTGACACATCTGTAGTGGGTTTTTCATTTTGAAGGAGAATGGGAAAATTTATTCTCCGAATGATTCATCAGCTTCTAGATGCAGAAGTAGAGCCTGTGCAAAAAGTTCAGAGCTCCTTCAGAAGTTCAGAATTTTCACTCTCACAAAGAGCTTTTCTGGAGACTTAAAATTCTGAACAGTAAAAATACTAGTTGTTGTCAGGGTAGATCCATCATGTTTAAGTAGACTTTTCAGACACATAATGAAGTAGGACATCACAATGCTCATTGCTCATGGTTTGGAGTTGCCTTGGGAGGCTTTCTGGTTTTGTCCTGACGAAAAGATCATGTTAGAAGACCCTTCCTTTTGTTTGCAGAGGTCTTTTATTTCTGGATGTGCCTGTTGGGATTTAGCTGTTGACTTAAACAGTAAAATAGTGAGTTGTTCAAGTTATGCGCTTCTCTAGGAATTTGTGAAGCTAATACATTTCACTCTCACATCCCAGCATTCAACTACGTGCGTAGGTAAGCAGCTCACTATAAAGGGATGATGCACAGGTTCACCTTGCGTATTATGAATATCAGATTTTTGCATCCCGAACTGGCGCACTCCACTGGTAGGAGTCAGAGCAACCAGAGGAGAAGAACTCCCTTATGGTTGCTGAGATAAAAGTATGCCTGCCATAAGTCTAGAGCAGTGTAGGTTCCCCCATGTGGGACCTCAAAAGTGGGGCTCCTTGTGCAAGTGCTCTGCACCCACTGTTGATCACCTGAATCTGTGAGAATGAAGGAGTCCCACCAGCATCATGCTGCTCTGCCTCCTCCACTTGATGAACAAGTCTGGGTATACTGATAATGTGAAATGGGAAGAAAAAGAGAAGTCTGTCAGCTGGAACAATCCCTCTTGTCTTCATTCTCTAACCTGAGGTATATAGACTTTACCTAGCCCATTGTGGATCATTTGTCTTCTTATTCTGAGTTTGGATGGCCCTGAAGAGGGGCCTCTGACACTAAGCTTCCCCAGATATACTAGTAACAGTAACAGCACACTGTCTGGCTGTAGCAATTGCCGTGAAGAGAGGCTGAAGAGGTATGTCAGGCTTGTGCCTTTATATAGAGTGTGCAGAGGTCATTACAGACATGAGCAAAGCAAAGATGGACATAAAAGGTTACAGGATACCTCTCAAGCTGAAGATCAGTTCTGCTGAAATGCAGAATGGGAGTAGCTTCTTTGAGAAGGCCTTGGACACAAGCTAGACTCTGCTTGGCCACTTGACAAGGAACTGCTCCCCCTTATTCAGGGGCATGCCTGATAGAGGCCATACTGATATAGCCTAAAGGACTACCTATAAGGATCCATCATTGCCATCAAATGTAATACTAAAGATAGTAATCAGAAAACAGCTTTATTAATGTCTGGGGATCTATGACTTTCAATAAGAAGTGAGCTGTGTACTTCAGCACAGGATGAGCTCAAGTGTGAGCTAATGGGCAGCACGGGATGGTAAGGAGAGCTGCGCTCTGGCATAAAGCAGAACTTATACAACAGTATAGACACATTTTTAGCTGTTGCTCCTCATAGGACGTGTTCACTTTTCAGCTCCCCTCTTATTATTATTCCAGTTATCAATGTACATTAAAGTCTTATCTTTTAGCTTTTGTTCTGCAGTAATTTACAGTTTTGCAACAGGATTGAGTGACAGTTTTTAAGACAATTTTAACACAGGAATGTCAAATGGTCACATAGCAAACTAAGCATTGTGAATTAAAAAGATCAAACTAGCATGGCATAACATGAACAAATGTTCTAAACAGTTGCTAGAAGAAAAAAAAAAAGTCACCTTCTTATTCTAAAAAGTTTTCTGATTTGTGTATTTACAGCCGTTTCTCTAAGTTCCTAAGGATGGATCTGCCCCTTTCACAAGATTACATAAATGTTTTCATAGTTTCTATTCAAGTGATAATTGCAGTCAACAATTCATTGGACTATTTTTGCTTTTTTACAGAGAAAATTGCCCATGCACCTGCTTTTTAAAATAATTTTTATTACACAGTTTAATAGCCTTCTTTTTCTATTTGAAAATATATTTCAGCTCAAGGATTGCCTCAAAACTTCCATCATCACTGCTACTTTGAGGAAATCATTTCTCCAATTCATTTTTTTCAGTCTGTGATTGGTTTTTGAAATAATATGGTATCTCCTCTGCTCCTTGATGGTTTCTAAAAGTGAAAGAGCTTGTAAAGCAACGATACAAATACTTCTGGTGTGAGTACTCGTGCAAAAATTTGTCATTATTTTCCCCCAAAATGGGATTTTTCCACTACCCTTTATGACTATCTGTGGAAAACAAATGAACAGCGTCAAAAACGAAATGTGTGGATTTTTTTAGCCCCATTCTTCATGGCTATAACCTAGCGCATTCCCTCTCCCGAAACAGCAGGCTTGTGTTAAAACGTTTTCGTAAAAACCGGGCTAAACACCGAGACTCCGCAAGTCCTCACACGAACCCGTCCCACCCCCTGGGCGGTGGGCCCGTGCGCATGCGCACGCCGCTAACGCCAACGCCTCCGCAGCCGCCAGCGCCTCGCTCCCGCTCCTCCTTCAGCCCCGCCCCAGTGAGGGCAGACAGCCGCTTGTCTCCGCCCCCTTTGCCCCGCAGCGGCGTCGCGGGCGTGTCTGCGCATGCGCCGCACTTCGCCCTCATGTTCCCCTTTCCGCTGGCGTGGGGTCGGGGAGGAACTGTCACCTTACTCAGACCCAATTGGGCGCCGGCCGGCCGGGCCGGGTGCGCGCGCACCCGCGTGCCCTCCTTCCCTCCTCTCCCCCCCCCACCCCCAGCGCGAGGCCCCTTTCCCCTTTGCTCTTGGCGGCGGGGTCGTGTGCCCCCCCCCCGGGCGCTGCTCCGCGGGCGTCACGTGACGGCCGGTCCTGGGCGGGGAGGGAGGGAGCCGCGGGGGCGCGCGCCGCCGAGTCACCCAGGTACGTTGGGGGAGGGGAGCCCCCCGCAGCGGCGGTTGGCGGCGGCTCTGCAACCCCCCCACCCCTTCTCCGGGCTCCGGGGACCCGCGGCGGGGCGGGCCCGGCCCGACGGACTCGCGAGGGCGATGGGCAGCGAGCCCCGCCGCCGCCCCGCAGTGCTCGCCCTGTGACCTGCTGGCTGTAGCGCAGCGCGGCGGGGCGGCCTTCCCCGGGCGGCCGCGGGGTCGCCCTACGGGCCCTGGGCCTGGCTCCCGGCGCGCTCTCGGCCCTTGCCTCTGCGCGCCCCGCGGGGCCTGTGGTAACGGCGGCGGCGCGGGGCGGCGGCGACAACAGCGGCGGGCGGGTGGGCAAAACGTGGGGTGCCTGACGTCCCCGGTACCCCCGCGTCACGGAGTCCCGGGAGAGAAAATATTGATTCCTGGAAAGTAAACTTAATCCCCCGCTTGGGTGTCTTTCCCAAGTTTCGAGTAACTTTCCGTGTTGGGGGAAGCGAGCCCTGGCTGCAGAGCGAGAGCGGGAGCGCAGGCGCGGCGGAGCGCCGTCCTGCTCGGTGTGTGCCGGCTCTTTCCCGCTGAGGAGCCTCTGCTGCACGGCCCGGAAGGTAAGGTTAGCGTCCGAGTGCGCTGTGGTGGTCTCCAGGCCAGCGCAGGCTTTGTCACTTGCTGCTGTTTGCAGCGTTGTTGCTTTACGCAGTAGGCACGATTGTGGCCGTGGCGTTTTGAATCTAATTGAATAGAGCGCGTCCATCTCGTTTATACGTTAGGAGTTGTATTCTCTGCACATGCAGACCTGATTAGTAGAAGGAGGTTTTTTTAAATTTTGGGTTAAGTGCAATTTACATATTTTTTTTATGTATTAGATGAACTATAATTAGTTCAGCTAATCATACAGCTTAAGAAAAAACATTTTTAAAAAAACTACAAGAAATGTACAAAAACTCTGAATCCACACTGTGGACCTGACATGACTCCATTTGAGCTGTTAGTACCCAGATGCAGATTGTCTATTAATCTCTCTGCTGGAGTTGTTTCACTTCTGTAAAAACTCACATTTTTGTAGGGTCAGGCTGGCACTAGAGACCAATAGTTAAAGCACTCACCTCTGAAGTGCTCAGAAACAGGAGAACTGCTCTGAGTAAGAGCTATGAAATGCAGCATTCCTGCTGATCTCAATCTGTAGCCATCTGACAAAATGGTAAAATACAGTCTGAGGCAAATGCTCCATGCCTAGCTTTGTGTAATGTTTTGGCATTGAGACAGAAATTGCTCTGTAAAACTAAGTGGCTACTGAGCATGTAGATTTCTTAGCATATATGGCTCTGTCTGAAAATTTTGCAAGTTCAGCAGTGACTGCACAGTAAAATTTCAATGTGAGTATTTAATTTTTGCAATATTTATCATTGCCTAATATGAGTTCATCTCACACAGACTGGGAATACTGTTGAGAAAGGACAAAATGAGTAGTCGTCGAAAACATGCACCTCCATCAAAAGTAGATGAGGAGAAGAAGAAACAGCTCTGCTGGAATATGCATGAAGACCGGAGAAATGAGGTGATAACATTAGATGATGATATGACTGATGAGGACAGCCTTCCAGGTCCAGGCACTTCCTCAGTGTCCTTCGTTGTTATAAATGATGATAGTGTTGATGAAGATCTCATTCAAAAAGAGCACAGTGGTTCAAAATCTGTTACATTTTTGACAACTAATGTTGAGGAAGACTCGTGCTCCACCTTGAYTCCTGTATCAGTACAGCTAAATATTATAGTCTTGCCATACCGTGAGGATGCTTCCTGGAAAGTTTTGCTGGGAGAACTTGCTCTTCATCTTCCTCCTGAGCAAAGTCTAACTGAGGAATTCCATGAAAGGAGTTTTACTTTGATGAGAGGAGACTCTGATGATCAGCTGCAGATCTGTGTTCATGCAAGAAGTGAAGAAGAGAACAATAATGAAACAAAAGAATACTTGGGTGCTTATGAACAAAGTATTTTGGTGGAACCATCTTTAGGTGGTGAAATATTGGAAGGCTTGAGATGGCTGCAGAAGAAAAAAATAATTGGACTTTATCAGAGACCAAGAGAGGCTCAAACTTTAAAGGTATTGGTTCATATATTTTATTCTCTTTGCTATGTATTTAAAAAGTTCTCATTTTTTATATGAATTATAACTTCTGTGAACAGCAAAGTCTGGCAGCGACCATGCATTTT
This sequence comes from Apteryx rowi, assembly GCF_003343035.1. Classification (NCBI taxonomy): domain Eukaryota; kingdom Metazoa; phylum Chordata; class Aves; order Apterygiformes; family Apterygidae; genus Apteryx; species Apteryx rowi. The sequence continues at coordinate 285,353 of NW_020450865.1, forward strand.
TATGAAATGATGAAAAATATTGTGTCTACATAACTGTGCAAATGCTTTCAGTGTGTATTTTTTCTAAACAAAGACCTTTTACTGTTGCACTGTTACTGATGCATTACTAGAAGGAATCAAAGAAGCTTTTACCTGCAACATACTGGATGTTCTGTACAGTGATTTTAGTAGATTTAGTATATCTGTATCTGCTAATTTTCAAAACTTGGTGATTATGGTGTTTTTGGTATAAAACCACTATTCATTTTCATACTTTTCTGTTTATAGTATTCTCGGCACTTTAATAAATTAATTAAATAATTAACTCTACAAACACTTCACAGGTTGGAATTCACCTTCTGGAAACTGGATTAAGCAAACCAGAGTTTCTCAGTGATGGAGGTGGAAGACCCAAAAAAGCTAATCAGCTGATTCAAAAACTCATGGAAAAGTTCTATAGTTTTATAATTCCAGGTAATGTGATTCAGTTGAATGCTGATGAATAACATGTCAGTTTTTGCTTTGTTGTGCTTTGTTTTCTCTTCAAGTAGTTTCAAGTATAAGGAAGAAAGGTAAGTTGTTCCTGCCATCCAGAGTAACTGTATTTTTAAGTAATATTTTTAGGTAATTCTGACCATATTAATATCTGATCAGTAATTTGACCATAACTTAATTAGCATCTAATTACATGTGATAATTTTCCTTACATGTGATAATTACATACCTTGTCTTTATTTTGGAATTGAAGATTGTTTGCCAAATTATACTCAGCAATGATGCAAACTCTATTTTTAGGCATGATCAGTGACCACTTTACTGTGTGATGGATTAGGGAACTCAAAAAAAAAAAAAAAAAAAAAAAAAAAAAAAAAAAAAAAAAGAACAACCCTTGCTTTTGGTCCTGAGTGTAGAATTGATCTGAAATCTTATTTGCAAAGTTGTTCAGTAACAATGACTATAACATATTGGGTTTCAGCATTTTTGCATGGGAAAACAAGCCTAACCTCCTGCCCCCTAACACAGACACCCTGTAATTGTACTTTATTTCAAAAAGCAGAATTGTATAAAAATGAGGAAACCTGCTAAAAAGAAGCAAAAAGGAGCAGCTAACAGTAGAGTCTTTGCAGCAGGCATTGTTCAGAGCAAACGTGCAACTATCAGAAAAGGCTTGAGAAATACCAACAGAAGGCCAGTATAACTAAATATCTAGGAAAGGAACCTATTGCACTTACCCTTCAAAAAGCTAGAGAGTAGTCTGACTGAAATAATAGAAAGCACCATAAAACTTGGCAGTGTAAAAGCACAATAAAGCAAGTCCAAAAGAAGTCTGAAGAACAAATATTTTAAGATATAAAAATGAATAATAAAGTTTCAAATGCATTAGGAAAAACATGTTATCATAAACGCATAAGAAGCAGAGTATCTTCAAAAGAATCCACAGACTTGACAGATGACTAAGATGTGTAAAAGAATGCTAAAATACAGTCCTGCTGTAGCAGGAAATAGTTTTTTGCATATTTTTCTCACTGTGGAAGAGTTTAGGAAAGAGATTGTGTTACTGTTCATTTTACATTTTGAGATACAAAATATTCTTTTACTGGAACTTATGGCATCTGTCCCGAGTACACTGAAGAATAGAATTTATGGACTACATGGTTAAATTTAACTTACTGGTGAAGAGCAAACATAGCTTTTGAAAAGGAAGATATGCCCCACAAACTTGCTGGAACAGAAATGTAGGCCTGGGTGATTGGGTTGATATGTCCCCCCTGCCTTTTCAGAAGTCACTCAACAAGGTCTGTCAGCTCAGGTTCATAAAGCAACTGTGTTGCCAAATAGAAGAAAGTACTAGCATAGGTAAATGACTAAGTAAAATACAGGATATGGAGAGTAGAAATAGTTATCCATGTGAATGGAGATCACCAGTGAAGTCCTACAAAGACATGTGCTGCCTAATATATTCTTAATGCCATGGGAGATACAGTGAGTAGTGAAGTGATATCATCAGCAAATTTCACTGTATTATTCAGCATAATAAAGATGAAGGAGAACTGAAAACTTGCAAACAGACCTTGCTGAATGACTAGGCAATAAAATGGAGGTTCAGTATATATTTGATACAGATAAATATAAAGTGATACAGAAGGAGAAGGAAATCCTGATTTCACATTAGAAAAAAATGATGGACTCTTTGCTAACCATTACAATTGGGATTGTTAGAGTTCAGGAAGAGCATCAACTTAGTGCTTAGTGTCACTCCAACCAAATCAAAGGTAAAGGATTATCCTGAAAGTACTAGAGAGCAAAACAGGAACATTAAGCCACTATATAAATCCACAGTATGTGTTCATCTAAGCTCCATATTCAGGAATAAAGCATATCACAGAAATGGAGAAGGTTTGGGAGGGAAGGGGAGGTGCTTACGCATTGTGAAACCAGGTAAATTTTTTTTTTTATAGTTTTTCAGCATATGTGTTCTGATATAACTTAAAATAATTAAGATAGCTATAGCCTTGTTTCTTTAACAATGAATTCTTTCCTGTTAAGAAACATCATTTCCAAATTTAGAAGTTCAGTCTGTTTAGATTTGATCTGTTTTTAAACAGAATTACTTCAAACTTTTGTAAAACTGCAAACTTTGGTTTGTAGATAGCCATATCAAATTAATTCTGTATTACACAAATTTCAGAGATGAGGGTTTCTACTTCTCTCCATTCATGATCAAAGTCTTAAGGATTACACAAATGAGGGACACTCTCTCATTATCCCTACATTTCATATATATATATATATATATATATATGTAAGTATGTATATGAAATATATAAATATATATATAATGTTTTCTTCAGTGTATTCATGTCATTGATGTCCTTCTTCCTGATTTCGAGCCTTTATGGCATAGGGATACTCTCTCGTGTTACAGCAAACATAGGATAGATGCCTTATTGAGCAGTACTTCTTAAAATCTGTAAAAGAGTTGATAAGAAAAAATATTTAATATGTAAGAAGCTTCATGTATTTTTGAGCATTAATTATAGAATTAACCACTTTTTTTGAGAAATCTGGTTATAGAGATTTCTTTCGTTATTGCAAGTACCTGTTTTTATAATTGCTTGTATCCTGTATCTGCTGCGTAGTATTTCATGCCACTTCTTGTTGCTTCAGTGAACATACAAGCCTAAATTGTTTATAAATCCAGCTAGCCTCCTCTTAATCTGAAAAACTTAGAAGAAGAAGAAATTCTTAAGAAGAGGTTTTTAATCTTTGTATTGCATTTTTAATTCAAAATGTAAACCAACAGGTTTTCCATTATCTAGAATAAAGAGGGAAAAGATTACTTTTTTATTGACGTGTTTTTGTATTCAACCTAAAGGTATATTCAATGTTAAAACAACCTGCAAACTACCCTACAAATGAAACTAAAAGGTCGTACTACAGATGCAATAACAGCTTTCATTCAGTCATTAAAAGAACTAATTAGAATACTTGCTTCTGAAACGCAACATCAGAGCAATTGAATTTTAGATGGTATAATACCATCTGTTTCTGAAAGGTGAAAAATACAGTGATGAAAGCTTTATAATTGAATTATGCTTTCAACAGTTTCAAAAATGTAATTAAATATTCACTATTGGTAAGCACCTGGGAGAGAGATTAACTTCCTTAGCGTCCATTTAAAATTCTCTATGGTACTTAAAGCTATTTAATCAGAAAAAAATATTTGAAATGAGGGTATGAACAAAGCAAAAAAGGTGTGGACAGAACATATCCAATTGTATAAAAAACATCAAAGCACATTTCTTGTCTTTGTTCCCCCATAAAATTCCGGATAGGCTTAATTTATATATAAGTCAATTTTTTGTGCTCTGAAATGTGAGACTTAAACTGTTACTTCACCGAGTGTAACCACAGATGTCATTGCTGATCAGCTTAGTTGGTCAGAATTATACTCCRCAAATACTGTAATTTCTCTGTAGTTTCCGTGAAGTGAAGAATCTATGTGAGTGGATCCCTTTGAATGGCTTTTGTGATATCCAAAGCTGCATGCTCTAGTTGGTGATTTTACCTTGGTTGGGCATTAATAACATGACATGCACTCCGGTTGCCTTATTTGCCTTAGAGGTGTTAGATATCTAGTTACCTATTCTCTTGAATTTGTAGGAACTTATTGTCTTTCAGAATTCTCTGCCCCCTGTGAAATGTATTAAAATTGGTCCATTGACTTAAAAGTATTAGGGAGGGCATTGATGCCTGTCATATATAGGCACATCGTATCATGCTCTTTCTTTTGGAAACCGTTTGTCACTTTTACCATTCATTTGAATTAAAAGTATGCTTTTTCTCTCTGTGAAAGAGTCCTAATAGAAGTCCAAAATTCTTATTTTTAAAATTAAGTTCTCTGGTGTTTGTGCCAGGTATATTTCTTTTTTAGTGAGAGGCATCACACTTTTAATATGATCTTATACTTTTAAGTATGCCTTAAAGTTGCCTTGTGCTGAATCCACCAGCCTTAAATTGCTTCTAAATTGCATTTTTGGGGAAAAATGCTGCAAAGTGATTCTTTCTACACTACTAGCTAGGGTTAATATTCTTTGAACTGTAATATTGTACAACTATTCCTAAGTACGTACAAAAAACATTTTTATTGGTACCCATGATTTTCATTAGAGACCTAAAATACTGTTAAAACTTGTCCTCCGAGTCTTTTGTTGCCTCATCTTCCTTCAATTTGTTAAAAAGTTGAGCCTGGAATTTTTCATGAATTTTTGTTCTAGAGTGATTAAATTCTATGTATGCAGATATATACAGATTATGTTCAAAATATACATGCACAAGGCCTTTTGCCCTAAGCATCTAAGAATGTACATGCTTCTGTTGAGATGAAATTATAATTTCTAATATGTCTTGACTGAATTTTTGCAGTGATGCAAGTCATGAGAATTCAGTGAGATCGTATTGCTACAATTTTATCATTCAGATGGATAATTTAAAATTAATATGAAACTCACTAAAGAGAATCTCTGTCTTTTAACATATCTTTTATCCAGAAAGGCTTTATTTTGTGAAGAATGTACAAGTACTTGACAACCCACTGTGTTTTTCCCTTCTATAAGAAGATAAACCCATGTTAACATTTAAATCTAGAATGAGAGTTATTTGTAATGCTGTAGCAGCTGGAAATGTTTAGCAGAGATCTTTATTAAATAAATAAGATCTCTTCATTCTATCCCTAAATTCTAAAGGAAGAGCTTTAGTGATTGCGTACATCTCTGATGTCCATATCATGTTAACGTTAACATTTAGGAAGTAGTACTCACTGTTGCTTACTGCTGCTAGCCATGTCAGGTGCAGTGATTAAGATTATGTATTTTATATAACTTGGCGTATGCAGATGTGCTGGATGAAGATGACGAAGAATCTGACATGGAATTAGAGCGACAAAATATTGAAGAGCTTTATGACTTTGTAAGGCGTACACATCAGCAGGACATCCAATTACTGAGAGAGGATGTGCAGCATCCTGCGTTAATTCCTATTCTGAGGCCCTACCAAAGTGAGGCTGTAAATTGGATGCTTCACCGGGAGAACTTCATAAGCACTCCTAGCAGTGGCAAGTACATGGGTCTGGAAAACTTATATCCTAATTAAAATACTATTCAGAATTGAAAAGAAAGTGTCATTGCATTGTCAGTAGTAACACTTTCTTGCTATTTATTTAGAAACTTTGTTAATCATTTCATTACTCGTTTTGTAAAAGTTGTTTGGTAAGTAAATGATAAATTAAATGTACTTTGACCAGCAGGTGAGCTAGCTTGTTAGTCATGAAGCGCTGTGGAGGTAGAGGTCTGGGTTTTTTGTGTGTTTGTTTTGTTGTTTTGTTTTGTTTTTTTCTCTCTAAATGTCACAGTAAGGTTGAGCAATTCTGAGTATTGTACTGTTTATAGAGAAACCTCATAATAATACGACCTCTTTCTCTGTAGAAAATGCACTGCACTTCTTATGGCGAGAGGTCATCACTCCAGATGGAGCAAAAATCTACTATAATCCATTTACTGGCTGGTAGGTTTCTGTGGTTATCTCTTTCTGAGAACACCTCAAAGTTGTGCTTTGTGAAACCTTACTAGCAGCTTTTAGCTTTTACCTGAAGAATATAAAATAATCAATAGTTGTAGCTTTTCAATTAGCAACTAGAGAATTTGAAAAGTGATATATTTGACTTGGCAGAAAGCGAAACTGGAGTATGTAATGCAGAGGTAAATAAGTAAATCTTAAATTGAAGATAAAATTCTTAAAGCTTTTTTATTAATTTTTATTAATTAATGCAAATTTTTGTTTTTAAGATTAAGATTAACATTCTTTTTAAATTAGATCATTGGCAGCTTTGACCTTTTGTTCCAAGGTTTTTAAAAGCTAAACAAAGGAGGCATTTTTTTGTGAATACTGGGTAGTTGCATGCACTAGTTTTGCTTCAGTTGTCTCATGAATTTGGTTAGAATAGAATCTTTTGATTGCTGATTTGCTTTTTAATTTTTTCCCTATTTTTAACAAACATATAACTTTCAGATCTTTAACACGGGAATATAAATATGTATTTGTCTTTCAGAGACTAATGTTGCAGCTATGATAGCTGAAGATTAGCAAGCAAAGGCTTGTTAAGAGGGGAAGAGACCCAAAAACTTGCTGGCATACACATTCCTCTTCAAATCAGGATTATACACACAAAAAGCTTGCTAGTTTTTGTCAAGCTCAGCTGATATCAAAGACACTGCCTTTCCCTACAAGCTTTGCCTTGCTGCAGCTGTGTCCCTGAACACGTGCTACTCTGTCACACCGTTCTACAGTCACTGATTTTGATTTGCGATTTTACTTGAATTCTAGTATTATCCGTGAATATCCAATTGCTGGACCTCAGTGGCCTGGAGGTATTTTGGCAGATGAGATGGGTCTTGGGAAAACAGTAGAGGTGTTGGCTCTTATTCTGACGCATACCCGACAAGACGTTAAACAGGATGTTCTGACCTTACCTGAGGTAAGAAAACTAGGGTAAGATTTAGTATGAAGAAAGTACTCTTCATAGGAAAATAGTGAAATGTATTTCTTCTGTTGAGTTTATTGCTCTCTGTTTTATAAAAGTCCAGAATTTAAGATGGATTAAATTACAATGAAAGTTTCTGCTTTCTGGTGTGTGATATTTGGTCGCATAAATAGTGGAATGATATACATGAGTAGCAACCGATATTGTTTACCACTGATATATGGGGCTGGGAGGCAGCTACACTGTCAATAGGCTGTTGGTAGTTTACACACCCACCAGGAGTGTATAAATCTATGATTTAGTCTATTGTGTTGGAAATTGTTCTCCCCCTTCACCTCATGTTGTTGGAGAGTATCAAACATCCATTAGACAAACCTTCTATACTAAAATAGGGAAGATTACTCTGAATAGGGGTTTCTACTCACCATTTATTTCATGTTATAAATGTGTTTGTTTATTGGCTTGTTTAGCATGTATTTAACAACAGTTTTCCATCTTGCTCTCTTCACTTTCTTCCTCACACATCCTGTGAAAACTCAGCACATTCACATTTCTCTAAGACCAAAATACTGTGGTTTCTTCAGAGGGAGGGAATCTCTACCTTTAACTAGATTCTCATAACTTCTGTGTGATCCGCTCTTTTAAATTCTTGGCAGTCTGTTCAATTGTACATCTGTTCATAATGATCCCCTACTTGCTCATAATTTTATCAACTAAAAAGACCCAATTCTCAAAGAGAGAAAAAGATTCTTAAATGCCTCAGCAGGTCAATACTGGTAACAGAAACTAGGGACCAAGAATTTCACAACTGTTTCATGACAGGAATAGTTGGGACAGACATCTTGGCTAATATTTTCGTATGTTTATGAACAGGATAATACGACATTGCTTGTGACTGAAGGGCACTAATCCACTGATCCAGAAGGCCTCTCTTCATCTGTATTTTTTTGTCTTTAAATATAAATATCTTGTCTTTGTAGCATGTGCTGAAAAAAGAGTGGTTTATTCCAAATCGGACTTTCTGGATGACTCTTGTCTTGTGTAAGACCTGTAGTATCATAGTTACTCCAGGTATTTCAACTCACCATGGGCTCAGACAGTGTCTGTAACTTCAGTGGAAGGTTACTTTTTAAGACATCTGCCAATCAACCTGTTGGACAGGGCAGAGTGACATGTCAGTGGATACTTTTATAAAACAGTTAATGATAGAATTGTTGGCATTGGATGATTTGTTTCAGATTTGGTTTGGGTTTTTTTTAATTTTATATCCAGGTTCTTGAGTATACATCTCTAAATTAGATCACTGCTTCTGAATGACTAATAACAGAGTAAATGTTTTTGGGGGGAAATCCCTAAAAAGAAAAACTAGTTTATTATACAACTAATTGGAGCTTTTCATCATATGTTACTTACCTCCTGTTGTCTTTCTAACTACATGTAAATTCTTCCCCAGCCCCCCATCAGTAACCTCCATCACTTAAAACTATAGATTGCTGCAGCTGAATTTTGAAGTAGTGGAAGATCCAGGCCACTCTTCCCTTTCTGTTGTCAGTGTAGAGTGCTGAACACCACTGATCAAGAAACTCAACTGTATAGGTATCATTTTGTACCCCAAAAATGAGCTATCTAGGCAACATGTCCTACAAAACTCAAGTCAGTGAGTTACTGGCTTCTTCAGAATGTAAAATGCTGGTTTTTTTCTTAGTGTTTTTTTTATAATTAGATTGCACACTTCTGTAGCAGTTCATGCTTATTTTCAAATGTGAAAAGATTAATAAAGAACTTCAGAATCACAATGAAGAGATGTGAACTTCTAACACTATTTAATGTTGTCTGCACTAGGGTAAACTTGTGAACTTCTTTGTTCCACCTCAGCCTTTAGAAGGAAATAAAAAGAAAAAAACAAAGAAATTGGAGCTTAAATTGAAGGAAAAAATACAATATCCCAGTAAGTGTTTTGAAGAACTTTTGTTTTATATTTTGCTTTCATCTGAGATCCAACAAACTGTACTTACATAAGGCTTATATTGACCACTGACTGAGTTCAAGGCTGTGCCTTACTTCCACAGAATGGAATGATTCTTTTGCTAACCACTATGATGGCCCTGCATCAAAGATGAGCACAAGAATGTAGGACTCCATGCTGGGAACAGGTGATCAGTTTTAAAAGTGAAGTCACCAACCCAGTACTTGTGCTACAGGGTTCTGTGTAATTGAAAGTCATTTTGTAAGAAAGATTTTTGTCAAGCTGAAATATACTGTATTTGTATAAACTTCAGTAAGAGAATTGAGTGACTTATTTCTGTTGTTATTTTTCACTGAAAAACAGTGTGTTGTAGTGATTTGTAGGACTTGCTAAAGTAGAATATTGTCAAAACTGCTGGCTGTACTTTTTTTGCAGTTTTTTTGGTGAAGACAGGCAGTGCTTATGTTTAGAGATCCTTTAATATGCTTTCTCCAAAGTAACTTTCATTAGATCTGAGCTGTGGATTTTGTTGTTGTTCTACATATAGGCTTACGAGTGATGATACTAGCAGCTGTAAAGGAAATGAATGTGAAGAAAGGAGCTTCCATTATTGCAATATTTAAGTATATCAGTGCTATATATAGGTATGACGTACAGAGAAATAGACGGCTTCTCAAAAGAACTCTGGAAAAGCTAATTGCAGAACAAGTAGTAGAACAAGTCAAAGGCCATGGTCTGGCTGGTTCTTTCAAGCTGGGAAAGAATTACAAGGAACAGAAGAGGCGAGAAAGAACCAAAGAGCAGGTAAAATTTGTTTCAATAGCTACTTCTAAGTGTGTTGCAAAAGCGGATCTTATTTCTGCCAAATGCGTGTTACTACCAGCTGTGTTGTCTGTGCATGCTGGTTTAGTGATACTGGCTTACTTACAGAAAACAAGAGAACTTCAGCATTTGCTTTGAACTTCACACAGCAGAATATGACAAAAGGAGGTCAAATCTTGGGCTAAAACATTAACTCTCTCTGTCATAAATCTTTTAAAATACTGCTGCAGGGGCTGGCAGATGTTTTGATCTTACAGTGAAGTGGTCTTTTAAACACTGGCAAACATTAACTAAATACCTAAACCAAAAATTGTATAAAATGTTTATGTCTTGAGGTGTTTATACTTCCTTTCCAAAAAAGGCGAGGGGGAAGTCTGACTATCTTGGTTAATTTTGTTTTGTAGATAGCAAAGACTTCAACAAGGATTCAGAAGTACTTGACTGATGCTAAAACTCAAATCAAAGAATCAAGAAATAGTGATGTTGCTTCTGAAAATGTTCTTAAGACCCCTTTACGGGCGGATATCACCACAGAACATGATTATTGTACAACTAGCAAAAGTAACAGGAAATCAGAAGCAGATCATGACAACTCTGTAAAAGAGAATAATGTTCAGCAAGAAGCTGGGGGCACAAAGTCTTCTGATTTGCATGGTAACCTCCTTGTTTCCGGTGATACTAGCAGTCATCCTGACTTTGATGTTTCTAAAAGTACAGCTGATGTCCAACAGGACATTCGAAAGGACCAGTCCTCAGATTCCCAAGAACATCCTGGCAGTAGTGTACAACATACCAGTTCTGTATTTCCATTTAACACCTCTGAATATCGTTTTGAATGCATCTGTGGTGAGCTTGGGTTGGTTGACTATAAAGCCCGTGTGCAATGCTTGAAGTGTTATTTATGGCAGCATGCAGAGTGTGTAAACTACAAAGAGGAAAATTTGAAGATCAAGCCATTTTACTGTCCCCATTGCCTTGTAGCAATGAAACCTGTTTCCACAGGAGCAACTCTGATAATTTCTCCGAGTTCTATTTGTCATCAGTGGGTAGATGAGATCAACAGGCATGTGAGATCATCTTCTCTTCGAGTTCTGGTATGATTATATCGCTTCATATTCTGTCTAATTATTCTGTAAGGCTCAGGGCTTCCTGTCTGAGTCTCTTTGTATCACATAAAGTTCTGAGGCCTTTTTGTCTACTGTTACAGAATTCCACATTTCTGACTAGTAGACCAGCACCTATGCTTTGGAGCCACGTGTTCATTTGTTTCCCCAAAAGACTATCTGAGTTTAATTCTTCAGTGTGGTGGGKTTTTTTTGTTTTTGTTTGTTTGTTTTTATGAGCTTATCAAGAGACAATACAGGGGACTAGATATCTTTATCAAATGGGAACATATTTTGAGCAGTAGCAGCAAAACATGATTTCTGACAGGTAAAGCTGTGTGTGTCTTTCCTCCAAAAAGATTATTAAGAAGCTTAGGAAAGCCTAACTTACAGATACTTAAGCAGTATCAAATGTCTCTGCTCATCTGTGTGTGAGCAGCTTCCTCACAGTTGCTTTTCATTTCTTTCTAGATAAAATGAATGTTTAAGTAGATAAAGAGTGTACTTCTGAATTTCTTGTTCTCAGGCTTTACAAAAGAAGTGTTAGGCCTTGCTGTTGACTGAAAATAACATTATAAAAACTTGGATGTTGTCTCCATAACATCTGCTGTGTTTATCAGAATGTTGCTTATCTGGAGACCTCATATTGTCCTCTTACTTGATTCTGAACAGCTCTGTCACTAAATTGAATTTAATTATAAATACAGTAAATATTTCAAAAATTGTAATATAGCCTTATAGTTATTATCACAGTAATCAAGGGTGGCCGTTGTCTTTTATTAATAATGTACTCAAGTCTTGTCCTTTTTACCTTTGGGAAGGAAGGAGCGTAGTAAGGGTAAAGTGCTCCAAGATTCATAAATTGTAGGTTGCATATGTTTTGAGTAAATAGCAGCAGTAGTAGTAGGTGAACAAAGAGAGGAGTCTTTGCATCCAGGGGTATATCTGATATCTTCTGCTGTCTTGCATGGAAGTACAATATATAAATGAATCCCAGGTTCCCTGTTAAGCATTTGTGTTAGTAATCTCGCTAGCTTCAGTGGAACAGCTAACAAATGTGTAAAACTTGCACTGTTTTCGTAGGACCTCATCCAAGTTTTATACCAGCTTTGAAAACTGTCAGAAATAAATTTACATGATAACAGTAAAATAGCTTAAATACTAATGTCAGTACTTTAGACTGTGTGACACTTTCCAGTCTAAGACACTGTTTTCATTTTCTTTTAACTGCCAACTGTAAGCCATCCAGACTGGCATCAGTGCTGTTTCAAATGAAAATTCTTTTCTGTAAAGTTGAAATGAAAATAGTTTAGACATTTCAGAGAATCAATTTCCTATGTTAACAGGTTTTGCATGTGAGCGTGCTTTTTATTCTTTCAACTGCTTATAACCCATGAGAGATTCTAATGCTTTTATGTTTTAAAACAAGGAATTTCAGTAGAGCTTGCTTTGTAGCAGGTTGTCTTTTTGTGCTGCTGTGATAACAACCAAAACTTGGCCAAGTTATAAACCTCCAGAAAATCTGTTCACAAATGCTTGGAAGAGATCATTAGACTTCAACAGCTATTTTTTCAGTTGCTTCAGTGAGCATGCTTTCCTTCTCTCCCTGCCCTCCCAGCTCTTGTGCATTAACCTGATTGCATGTGCTCTGTTGTCACACATTCTAGGRCTGAACAGGAATTTTCTGTAAATGTTTCTTTCAGTTGACAAAAACATTACATTGCCATAGTCAGAAATGTAAAGCAAGGAGATGAGTGGAGGAAGGGTGCTGTAACAGTGGAGTTAGCAATGAAATTGTGTTGATGAAGGGGTAAAGAATCAATTAATTCTGGTCACCTTAATTCTGATATTTTTAACTACTTTTTCTTGACGTAAGTGAACATTAAAGTTTGTGACACTTTGAGTGATTCAGAATTAAGATGCTGTGATTTTCTTAAATGATAAAAACAAGTGTTTGTAACCATGATGGTCCTTCTTATCTACAAAAATCTAGAGTGTTCATGTAATAGAGCAGAAAATCACAGAATGAGAGAGGAATAGAAAAAAGATACCAGGTGTTTGAAGATGAGACTGGAATATGGATTTCTTTGGACAGATACATGAATATCCCAATCTTTTTAGAAAGAAATCTTATCCATTTTAATATTGGTATTCATATGCAGATCTAGATGAATGATAAGAAGTAGCCAGTGATAAAACTTTTGAAGTAAGCAATAGGATGCCTGTAGTTTTGAAGCTGGTTCCAAAGGTAAATTTGGGAGCAAGGGAAATAAGTTTCTATGAGAAGAGAAAAAAAGATGTGATTGGTATATTGCTCTGGTAGCAATTGTTCTTAATAGCTAAAAATCCTAGAAGTGGCAAAATGCTCCCTTTTCAACATATTTTATTGGTTAAATTGTGCCTGCATCACACGTTATTTGAACTTTTAACAAGTTTTAGTTGAAACTCATATTAGCTCTGTTTTATTTAGATACCGAATGCTAACACGGGGAAATATAGTAAAATGTTTAGTTTAACTTGTAAATTTTTTAATATTAAACTACTGTATGTTTCCATTATGCTTAGAGTGAGGAGAGAGATAAGAAAAATACTTCTGATATTGCAATGAATATCATTGAGAGGTGTATGTATTCTGTTGGTGTATGTGGATCATTTCTTACTAGATTGCAGATAAAAATGATAATCTGGTTAATGTGTTAGTTTTTAAATATTTTGCTACATACTCCTGTCCTTGCATAATTTTTGATGAAATTCTTAGGAGGAAAAAAAGTAACACGTGCAATAAAAGTGTGTAAAGGACATGTAACGCTGACTTCTGTAATGTTGCCCATTACAACTTTACAATAGGTGTATGCAAGATTAAGTATTCTGTAGCAAATAACTTGTAGCAAATACTGAAGCCCTCTTTTCTTCAGAGGAGAAAAAAAATCAGTATTTGACATTTTGTATAGGTTTAAATACATACATAAATTTTACATCAGTATCTATTGCATTTATTAACTATGTTACTTATTTGGATTTCCCAGTGTATTACTGTATGAATGCAGGTTTTATGAATGATTTCATATTGTATTAGGAGCACTTTTGAAAGCATATTCCATATCAAGCTGTCTTGAAATTTTTGCACTTCGTATTAGTGTTTCTCACGTTCATTCTTAGCTGTTGTGCTATTGCATATATATCTATTTAGGTATATCAAGGTGTGAAGAAGCATGGCTTTTTGCAGCCACACATGTTGGCAGAGCAGGAGGTAGTCATCACCACATATGATGTTCTCCGCAYTGAACTGAACTATGTAGACATACCCCACAGTAACAGTGAAGATGGGCGCCGTTTCAGGAACCAGAAGCGGTACATGGCCATCCCCAGCCCCTTAGTAGCAGTGGAGTGGTGGAGAATCTGTCTTGATGAAGCACAGATGGTTGAATGCACTACTGCAAAGGTATGCTATTCCCAGTCATGTGTTTGTTTAACTTGAACAGCTTTTGACAAGCTTATTGTAAATAATAAAAAAGATAGAATTGCTATTTTTTTTTTTCTCCTCTTAACATTGAATGTACTCAGGTAATTTGTCCTCGTAGCTTTTTCTTTAGAAGTGACTAACAGTTTATTTTCCCTTGGAGATATTTACTATTACATGTTTCTCCTGTTGGAATTTTGGCAGGCTGAAATAGATTCAGCTCAAAAAAAACTTATCATAATCTGTATTGACAGTTCAAGTAAGTGGGTCATCATGTTTTATATTGTGTTTGATAGTTTCAAACAAGACACTAGCCTGTTCAGTGACACGGTTCAGAGGCATACATATGTCCTTTGGGTCTAGAAGCTAAAATAGTCAGCAATGTCTCTGGAAGCTCTAAGTCAACAGTCTGCAGAGAGAGATTATTTTAATTAGTGTTTGTCCATTTTTTTGCCCAAAACAGGAAGTCAAAAAAGCTATTTATTTAAGTTATGTGTGCTTTTTTTGCAGATCTATTTGAAGGTGGATATGGTTTTTAGCAGCTTTCAGCTGCCTTCAAGAAAGCTCAATAACTTTATTTATACACATATTTATAATAGATTGCAAAAGTACTGCTTATAGGTCTGTTACTCTTTTATACTGAAAAGATGTTAAGACTTTTTAAAAGTATGATCAACGTGTTTTTAGAGTGTGTTCCACTCTATCTTTGTTTTCATTTTCCTACCATTGGTTCTATCTTCTTTTGCTAGGCTGCTGAAATGGCACTCCGTTTAAGTGGAATCAATCGCTGGTGTGTCAGTGGCACTCCTGTGCAGCGAGGATTAGAAGGTGAGCTTTGTGTAGCAGTGGCATCTGTGGGTTTTCCTTGGTGCTGATAATTAGGGAGTGGTTTTGGAGCAGTTAAAATGTTTGCTAACTTAGGTTACAGCATTGTTAAAATACTGTGGACTGCATTCAGTTGGGCTTTTAAGAAGTAGAAAAATTTAGTAAAATATAATGGGTTATTTTATTACTCCTACTTTGATGCCAGGTAAATGCAGTGTAAGTCCATTCTAAAAGATAGTCTGTCTTCAGTGCTATTTTAAACTTTAATACAAAATGTTAACTACATTATTCTTAAAACCTAGCAGAGTTTCCTTGAGTGATGTTAGTATAGCTTATTTAGTGCCCTACATCTCCCAGCTGAAGATGATGTACATACAGGACTGCAAATTACTAGCACTTTGTTTTGCTTTGAAGACAAAGTCATCAATAAATGTATTGATATTAAAACTGCAGAGCTGAAATCTTCTATCTGAATTAAGCAAATGCTTGTGGGAGTGGAGAAGGTCTATGTTAAACAGCTGACTCAAATCTGTCCTTTGGTTTTCCACAGCAGAGTGGGAAAATATTAACCCCCTCTCTTGCAGCTTATGACAGTCTGCTCTGTTTACAGAAACCTTCTAAATATCAAATACAGAAGTGATGTTATCTTGCATAGCCTTGTAAGAACTACTGTGGCCATCAATTTCCATGACCAACCATGATTATCAATCCTAGAAATCATATTAAAGCTTTATGAAACTGTTATGAATCCTTATTTGAGGACTTGATGAATTGAGATGGTGGTGTGGAGTAGGGGGATCTATGTAAGTAGATTTCAGTTATCTTGTCTTTTCTGTGAGGTACTCTGTTTTCTGTAGACTCTGTTTCAGACTGATAGGAAAAAGGAAAGGGCAACATTGAGGCAATAGTTTTGAAAATGGATGAATCTATGTACATTTGTGAACTGTTGTTCAGATACCAAATCATTATAAAAGTCAATATTGTGGATTAAACCCTTATGGAATTGAGGATGGATTTATAATTACATATAATAGCTGTCAGAATACATAGTCAGTAAAGCAAACACTATGGAAAGAAGTGATTGAGTTGATGTCATGATTAACTTGTTCAAGTCCTTACCTGTGATAGTGCTGATTTAACGCACACATCTGAAATGTTATATTGTCAGTAATACACATTGGTCAGGCTCTCAGGCTATACAGAGGCAGTCCCCTTCACATAGGGGACAAAGGAACCACTGACTAGTTTGTCTGTACCTCAGCTGCTGTAATGAAGTGGGATAGGACCTCTGCAGAAACTTTTGCTTCCTTCATAGAAAAAATTCTCAGGACTTGCCTTCCCTCGGGGCTGTGATGTGTGTGGCGTATGTCTTATAACTCTCAGCTGAATGCCAAAATCACCATAAAACTAACAGAAAAAGAATTTAGGCTGCTGGATCTTTAAGAACTTGAGGATACCATCATATGTTACTATCTATTTTTGCACCATCCACATGCAGCACTTAAGCATGTGCTTTTGTAGTTTTTCAGGTTTTGCAGTGAGTTTTAGGTACAAGCTTAAAGTTAGCTGTGTCCTTTAAATTTTGTCCCTGAAGAATGGTGGGCTTCTGAATTGGGCAGAATTAGCGAGCTGTATTCTCTCAGCTAGTAAGAAAACAATAAAAGATAAGGGATTTTTGTTAATTTCTTCTGCCTTAATAGAGAGGTGAAACACTTCTGAATTGCAGCCACTTTTAGGATGGTGAGCAATAGACAGTTGGCACACAGCAGGCTGCAAAGCAGTGATACTGAGCAATATCGTTTTACAACAACCTGGCATACTAGGCTAACCATACGTAACCATGTAATTTCTGTCTCATGCCCTTGTTCCAATTAGGTTTAGAATTCATCAGTCAGTTCAGCTAAACTAAAAATTTTTAAAAAGCCTCAAGATTTGTCATATTTCTACAAGTTCTGTGAAAATCGGCACCTAACTAAAGGAGATAACCTCTCCGCACTCCACTCCCCTGCCTCCAGTTACCTTTTAGTGAGGGAATGATTGGAAAACAAGTGGAAAAGATAATGGCTAAATAGTAGCTGCTTTATGCCTGATAACCTCTCTGTGAAAGTTATCTTTTGAAGGCATATTCTGAAGTATTAAAACGCAAACAGTATTTATTAAAACGCCTTCTTTTCTTGGCAGATCTGTATGGCTTAGTCCTTTTTCTTGGAGTTGATCCTTACTGGGTCAAACATTGGTGGGACCAACTGTTATATCGACCTTACTGTAGAAAAAATCCTCAGCCTCTCTACAGCCTAATTGCCAAGATAATGTGGAGATCAGCAAAGAAGGATGTGATTGACCAAGTAAATGAGAGTTTTTATTTTTAAAGTTTCTTAATAACAATTAGCAGTAGTTTTATTTGCAAATTACTTATTTTCTTTCTTAATTACAGATTCAAATCCCCCCCCAGACAGAAAATGTACACTGGCTTCACTTTTCTCCTGTGGAGAGACACTTCTATCATCGCCAGCACGAGGTGTGCTGCCAGGATGCCCTGGCAAAACTGAGGAAGATTTCAGATTGGACTCTTAAGCTTAGTAGCCTAGATAGAAGAACTGTGACTTCTATTTTGTACCCTTTGCTGCGGCTGAGGCAGGCCTGCTGTCATCCACAAGCTGTTCGGGGAGAGTTCTTGCCATTACAGAAAAGGTGAATTTTTATCACTTTCTAAATGGTGTGCTTTATCCCAAGCAAAACTCCAATTATTGCTAATGGTACAAGATCTTGTGCATTTTTTATGTAAGCCTAATTTTAAGCTTGTTTAGTGAAACGTGCAAATATGCCACACCAAGCTATGTGATATCAGACTTTGAGTAGGATACAGTATGGTAGTTAGTGTAATTCCTGTGTTAGAGAAAATAGTACTGAGAGGCATTTTTTTGTGCAGTAACATTTTAACCTTGTGATGCTGATGGATGCTAAGGTGTTGCAGGTTAGATTTATAGTGTGAAACAAAACAGATTCTTTTTCAGTTTCAAATAAACTAACTTTCTTCAGTTCTTACAAAATGCACTGTAAGGAATGAGAACAATGAACAAAGGGTAGGTGGAACAGAATAATTCTTTAAATCAAAGAAAATGTTTTAATATGAGGTTACAGAATTTTGAAATGTAGACCCAACCTTGAAAGCCTTTAAAATGCATTTTTTTGCATACTTTCAAGATCACCCTTTCCACAAATGCCCAATGAATACCAGTTTAGTCTCAGCCTTTGTTAGACAAAAAGCATGTTGCTAGTATCTCTGCAAAACCTGGCTACTTCCCTTTCAGTCAATTAGAAGGGGGGGGGGGTTGTAAAAGAACAAGATGGTGCTATTCCAGGCTCTCAGAGCACTGCCTATATTGTTTCTTTTTTAAGTTACAGGCAGGGAAGAACTTAACGTTAATACTACAATTGTGTTTCTATTGTTTCCTGCTCTTGATCACCCATGCTGTCCAGTTTTCTTCTATCCTTTTATAAAGTTTTGTGTCCTGCGCCTCCTTTCTCGTGTAGGACACCTTGAACATGCCTAAGCAGCTGTAACTGACTTTGCAGCTACTTCAGCAGGGACCAACAGTAGGCAGCATGCTGTAGCATTTTGTGCCTAATAGGCAGAAAATCTTCCACTAGTGTGGAAACAAGGACTGAAACATGGAAAAAAATCTATATTCACGCAAGCCCATACAACATTACTGTTTGCAGCAGACTGATCTAGCAGAGTATAAATGAAATGTAAATTGAGCTGAGTATGCTGGGGATGTCTTAGTTACTGCATTGATTTCAGTGGAATGCTGGCAGGGTGACAGCAGCATAGTAACAGTGGTGGAAAAAACAGCAATAAAAACTAAATCTTTCTTAAAAACATACATGTAAGGAAAAGCTGTTTCCAAGCACTATTTATATATCCTTCTTGTAAACCAAGCCTGACTGCAGCAATGGACATTCCCAGAATAGGCAGAAGTTTTGGCTCCTGGCTGTGATTTATGTGCATGAGAATAACTGAGAAATTCAGCACCAGGAACTCTGATGAATAAGAGAAACTGGACTGAAAATACAAAGCTGAGTTTGGAACATATGAATAAGAGAAATTGGACTGAAACAGGAAATCTGACCTTGGAACATATTCTATGCTTGATGACCTTTTTCCTGCCTGTTTAGTGAAAGAAGTAAGTGAGAACATCTACTTGGCAAAAATACAGCCCTCAAAAGGGCATTTTCTAGGTTTCCCTAGTTAAACTGAGTCAAAAACTTCTTTTTGTCTTAATTGCTAGTCTCAGATTGTAAGTAAATCAAATTGTGTAGTTTGTAAAAGTAAAAGGTTGTACACAGACTTTTCCTTGAAACTGCTGATGGCTTTGAAAATGAAAGGTAAACAGCAATGGGTAGAAATACCAGAGTATGGACAGCAGGTGATGTGTGTATTTGCCAATGCATCTGCAGAATTTAGCTAATTACAGATAGCGATGCTATTGATTTAAAGTCTGCTCTAGTATAACACTAACTCAAGAAACAGTTTCAGTAAATAGAACAGTGTTCTGAGGAGGGGAAAATATAGGCCTAGTCAAGGATACCCTGCTTGGGGGTGATGTCACTCAATTTCAGAGTACTAAACCCCAAGTAGTAAATACTTCTCTGGAAGGTGAGTGAAGCAGAATTCCTGGGAAGGAGTAGTCTCTGGTCTCAAAGCAGCATGGGTCATAGCAGCAGCCTCAGGTCAGATGTTGCAGACTGATGTTGTGGTTTACTTTCCTGTGTCTTTGCATCAGTCTTCTTCCTGCCTGGCTTCTGTGTCCATTGGCCTTACTCCAAGCTGTTCTTTCTGCTTCTTTCTTTCTTCCCTTCTCATCTCTGTTCCTGCTTCTATCTCTTATCTCTCCCTTTCCTTTATTTTTCTGTTCAGCTAATTCTCTCCTAATTAAATTCCTCTGTAGAATTACAAATAATAACAAATGTAGAAAAGCAGTAACTTAAAGGGATACTTGGTAATTTTAACTGTTCTCATTCTCCACACATTTCTCTTTACCTCTATATCTCATCAGTTTTGCGTGTTTAGATTGAGAGGGGAAGTAATAGAGGCTCTCTAGCTGTTTTCGTTTGAACAGCTTCTAGCAATATGAGGTCTGTTCTCAGTTGTTTCTCGTTCCTCACTGTAATAAAAGGAGCAAAGTATTTTGCCCTGTGAAAAATTACTTTTCTTAACTAATTTTTTCTTGTTGCTTTTTTTGTCCCTATTTTTAGGAGATTTCAACCTCTTGAAATACTCTTTCAGGTTAGATGGGGCAGAGCTCCAGGCGGAACAGAAGCTGACAGAACTATGTTGTTTTTAAAAATGTCTAATAAGCATTTGCACAATATGTTTGTTGGATGTATGTAGCATAATCTTTCATACTACACAGTATGATAGTCTTGCTTCTGTAATATTGTCTTTTTGTTTCAAGTTTTAGCCATTTGATCTATATTTTCAGCACCATGACCATGGAGGAACTACTAACTTCATTGCAGAAGAAGTGTCGAACAGAGTGTGAGGAAGCTCACCGACAGCTGGTGTGTGCTCTTAATGGCTTAGCGGGTATCCATATCATTAAAGGTAATACTGGACTGCCATAGCATATTCTTCACTCCTTCTAGTAGGCTGATTATGGCTTAGATGACACCATATAAAAATGGTGGCCCTTCTGCATTCAAGGAAAACCCCATAATGAAATCCTGGGAAACTAGAGAGGATCTTTCTCCCTCCTGAATGAGGGAGAAAAGAATAGGTGTGGCTGTTTTGTACCTTTGAGATGTCTCAAAGTATTTCCAGTCTTCCTGTGTACTGAGAGGATAAAAGAAATGATACTTTTGTAATTCTGCTTAAAGTGCTTGTGTCGAATCAGTACTGCTTTCTGGGTTTCCTTTGTACCCTTCGCCGTGCAAACTGCCATGCTGACTTAGTCTGTTGGCTGCCTTTTGGGGGCTGTGCTTTTGCCTAGCAGTTAAATTAGTGCTCYGTGCTATCCAAATCTGTCAACATGTGTTTGGTTTGAATTGGGGGGAAGAAAAAGCTTTGAACCAGAAAACAAAAATAATCATATTAATCTTAAATGTCCTGCTAAGCAAGGTAATTTATTTGGATGGCCTAATCATAAATGTGATAGAAATGTCTTCTTGGCAAGTGACCTGTTCTTTAAAGTTGACAAACTGCTTGAAATTTCTCAGCTCATATGTTCTCTTCTTTCAAGGAAGACTTTAACAAACAAACTGCCTTTGTTACTTGCCTTAATAAAAGGCAATAAATATAAATAATTCTTCTATAACTCTATATACATCCTTCTATAAATACAAAGCCAAATCTGGCAGGGGCTTTCTCCCCTCTGTCTCARTTTGAACTACCTCTCCTCCAGGACAGAGGCAGAGAACTCTGGTTCATGTAGTTCAAAGCTTTTAATTCGCTCTTCAGATTTTTAACTAGTCTAAAAAGCTCTGCCTAGTTTGCCAATAATAAATAGTTGTGCTTTAGATGAAATACTGCCAGGACCAAAGGAACTCACATTCACAGAATACCAGGAATGCAATTATTTATCTGTAGGCTGTATACAAAAGGACTGCCCCGGGTTGCCACAAAGGTTGTCCCCCCAAACGCTTTGAGGTTCACAGAAGAGCTGTCTGCATTCTCTACCAATTTGTTACACTCAAGATCTTGTTTATGGGCAAGGACATAGCACAACTTATGTATAAGTAAAGCTAAGAATTTATTGCTAGTATAACTGAAATCTTGAGAGTTTAATCATTATTAGTCCAGCTCTAGTTGCTGCAAGGAGAAGAAAAAGAACAATAATGTAGTTAAAGTTGTTATACTCACGCTTCTTAGTTTCTATGCCTTTTCCTGGTGTTATGCTCACCCTTGCACTGCCCTTCTGGCTCCTAAGATTGGTGGTTTCATTCTAGTGGTAGGGGTGTTACAGTGAATTGTCAATATCTGGAGTTCTTTGCCAGGAGGAAAATGATATTCATGTTGATGGTTTCTTCTTCCTCACTCAGCAATCCACTTGGAGTCATTTTTATATGTTTGCTAACATGCTTTTACATGTTTCTGTCTTCATTGGTTTGCAGTTCCACATTACAAGCAAATTTACTATACAGAGTGATGCCTTTTACATGTGTTAAATACTATTTCTTTGTTCTCTTTGTTACTCCTAAACCAACTTTGTCGAGCTCTAGGTTTGTATTTCTTTACCTGATCGTGGGTGAATTGTTTATAGCTGCAGGGTCTTCAGTGCCAAGCCTGTGCCCCATCTCTTATCACCCCATGCCTGTACTCCTCTATACTGTTTCTCCACTTTTCTCAAGGTCTCTTCTATTGTACTAGGCCTGTATTTGACTACACTGCATCATTATGTGCTAGTCATAAATATCTCATTTTACGTAGAATAACTGCTTGTTACTGCTATTTATATAAAACTGTATTTGTATCACACAAAGATAAAGGAAAGTAAAACAAATTAGCCATAGACAGCTGGTCAATTAGAGAAATTACTGTTACAGCTAAACCATGTTTAAAAAAAAAAATAAAGAAGAAGAAGAAACCCTGCAGGCAGATCAAGAAAAGTTCAGGAAAAGCAGGTATGACAAGCCTCAGTCCTGAGGCTTTGCAAATTCAGTGGAAAGCTTATGGCCTGTTACTAACAATGGCAATACTGTATTACAGGGCTACACATTAAAACTGGTAACTCTGTTTCAATATAAGAACCAACAAATCTTGTTGAAATAGGACTGTTATACTTCCAGATATCTAGAAAGGTGTTGGGAGGTGGTTTTTTGCTTTGTTTTTACCCTGATATCTATCTTTATACATTTCATATCTCTACACTTCTCCTCCCCTTATCTTAAGATTCTTCCAAGACTATTAATGGCTTGAAAAGTAAATTTCTGTCAGTTCAGAAAAGGTAATATGTATTTTTTTTTTCTTTTACTGCTTTGTATATACAACTTCAATTTTGCATTTCTTCTTAAATTGGTTTATGTAATCTCTTTTCTAAAAAGTGATTGTAATATTGGCACCTTCAGTAGATTTGCTCCCTGCATGTAGTTAATCATTTCTGTTTATTTCAAGTATGACACATCTTCATGGCTTTTTGTGGTTAGTGCTCTGTCAGAGTGAATACGGTGTTTGCAGTGCAAAACTAGTAATGCATCACTGCAATGAGTTGTAGAGGATGTTTGTTTTAATGCAGCATTTGACTTTTTTGGACTTATACAAGTGTGAATACATATTTTGAGATCAAAGAAGTCTGCAGACCTTGCTGTGACAAAAGATAGTTAACTTGGAAGATGATTTAGTTTTTGTAAAATATAATACTTTGTCTTTTAACAATTTTTTGGGCAAGGGGAGGCAGGGAGGGGAGAGAACGAATGGGAAAGACTTGTGTGAAGATTAGCAGATACAGAACAGCCCTTCCAAAAACATTTTAGTACATTGCAAGTGTAAGTCCTGCTTGGATATTTAAAGACCAACACAATGTGTGTGTGTGTGTGCTTTTTAAAATTTTATTGATTTTATTTTATTCAGGAGAATATGCATTGGCTGCAGAGCTGTACAGAGAAGTGTTGCGTTCTTCTGAAGAACACAAAGAAAAGCTCAAAACAGATTCCTTACAAGTGAGTGAACATCCAAATATAAAGACACAGTTAAGAATTGGAATGGTATAGATCTTAATTTATCAGGTCAATCTTTT
This sequence comes from Apteryx rowi, assembly GCF_003343035.1. Lineage (NCBI taxonomy): Eukaryota > Metazoa > Chordata > Aves > Apterygiformes > Apterygidae > Apteryx > Apteryx rowi. The sequence continues at coordinate 309,282 of NW_020450865.1, forward strand.
CTTCCTCCTCTTAGCAGCATGCCAAATAACTTTTACAGCCTGCTGTCATAATCACAGTATTTAAATAGTAATCTGTCCAGTGACCTTCACATTTCTTCTTTTTACAAGCCACTCTATTTCTAAAAAGCTTTTACCTGTCATTCTTAATGATACCTCAGAAGCAGTGTATGATCTCCACCTGCTGTTCTGTAATAAAACTTAACAAGCTGTATCCCTAGACTTCTGTCTGTGACTGCTCACATTAATAGTACTGTTAATTATAGACCAGTGCAAAGACAGGATGCTGGAATGGCATTAAGAATGATACAGACACGTCATGTTGAAGAATTAAAAACTGTTGCACTGCAGAAGATGTTCCTGAAAGCACGTCAAAGCATGAAAAAAAATTGAAGTTAATTGGCATCTCTTCAGAAAAAAAACGATTATATTTTGAATGCTTTATGAAAAATAAGATGAATAAGAAATAACGAGTTCTGTAACTAACATCTTTATATTTCTTCAAGAAATATCAGTTCTAAATTGATGAAAATTATCATTTTTCAGCATAACAAGATATTTTAGGTGTGTTAGTGATAGATAATAAGAAGTGAGCGGTTGTCCATTGTTTTTCTTTGCTTGCTTCACTAAGTGGAGTAAATTATTCTTTAATTATCTTCCATGTGGTCATCTGATGCCACCATTATGTTTCTTTGATCAGTCCTTCTCCTTTGTGAGTTCTGGAGACGTTTTTCCACTCAGGATACCTATATCAGCATAAACTTTTATCAGTATAACGAGAATGTTAATAAAGCCGCTATACTGAATTGAATATAAAGCAGTATTTCTTTTTCTGAAAATGTATATTGCTATTGTGTGATAAAACTCAACTTATGTTGAGTACATCCTGGTTGCATAAAGCTGGCTGTTTTAGAAAATGGCAAGCCAGTGCTGGTTAATGCTGTTCAGGGGATGACACAGTAACAGAGCAAAGCTGAATTAGGGACGCAAGAAGGGCACTAGATCCAGATGGTGGAGGTGTCCGGTATGAGTTGGTGGTAATGTTAGGAGTCTACTTTGGGTTACATGTATATATAGGGTGAGCCTATATATGCATAATTAATGATTAAATTTATTTTCCTTAAAATAAACAAAAAGGTCATGTTTTATTCAGTCATCTTTTGTTTCAGAAAAGTGAAAAATATGGAAGTGGTTGAAGCTTTGGGAGCCATTTTTTGCTTATGCTTTATTTTGCTTTAGGTGGTCTAAGTGACTTATTTCTGTGTTAAATTCTGAAAATCATTACAAAATAATATGTTTTAAGGTAAATAACTTGTTTCCTGTAGTAGTCAAGGGCAGCTTCAGTTAGGAGGGTGAGTACAGAACAGAATCAGAAGACTTGATATCAGACTTTTCTGCTGATTTTCTGTGAGATCTTGAAGAAGACTTTTTTAGTCTGTTTTATTTCCCATCTCAGTAAAATGAGGAAAACAATGCTTATTTACTTTATAAGATGCTTTCAGATTAAGAGAGAAAAATTAAATCTTATTTTAAATGAATATTAATTTCTTGCTATAGAATTTCATTGCTGATTAATCTTTTCCTGTCACAAATGAAAAATTTTTTTTCATGATTATTGATAACTTTGTGTATATTCAGAGACTTCATTCTACACACAATTTGATGGAATTGTTGCTGGCAAAGCACCCAGGAATTCCACCAACTTTGCGTGATAGCCGACTTGCAGAAGAGGTAAATATTCATTTTTTTGTATAAATATATCTTGAAAAAAACCCTTTTTTTTATCCCTCATAATTTTATCTAAACAAAGAAATAGCAATAAACAACCTTCAAGTTGAAGGTCCTATTTTCAGTTTTCTTCATTGTCTGAATCTTGTCTGTGGGGTCTGTCCAGGCCCTCTCTGTATTACTCATACTCGCATGCCCTGTAGCAACTGGCTCTTCCCCATTCACCCTTAGACTTCCTGCATATCTAGAAAGTTTGGCCATCTTTGGCCTGATAAGCAAGTCACTATATGTTACTGGCTACATCAGCCTGTTTAACTATATCCTTAACAGTGACATCTGGTAAGATAGCTGGGATCCTTGTTCCTCACTGGTTACTTGTGGTGGACATATGGACCATGTTTGCAAAAGAACATTGTTATTGTGGAGTCATTAAGGCAGGAAAGGACCTTGGGAGGGCTCTAATCCAACTCCCTACTCAGAGCAGGGCCAACACTGATTTCTGGCCGAGTAGTTCTGGCCTTTATCCAGTTGGGCCTTTGAAATCTGCAAGTATAGAGATTTCACCACTTCTCTGGACCAGATGTTCCAATACTTAATTATCCTTACAATGAAAGAAAAATTTCCATATGGGAACCTCCCATTTCAATTTATAACCTTTGTTACTTGTTCTCTTGCCATGCTCTTCTGTAAAGCACCTGGCTCCATCTTCTCAGTAACCTCCTCTTAGTTGTTGGAAGGCTGCTATTTTGTGCCCTCTAAGCCTTCTCTTCCCCAGACTGGACAAGCCCAGTTCTTTCAGCCTCTCCACTTGTGTGGTGGTGATCAGTTTCTCTCTTATTATTTGGATATTTTGTGATATTTTAATATTTTTATAAAAATTCTGTGCCTAGGCAGCATTTTCATCTTTCTTTGTCTGAAACGTGTTCTAATAGCTCTTTGTTTCTAGTCGCAAGTTGCTTAAGTTGGGGTGGGGGTGGATTTCACCAACCCAGCAATGGAAAAAATGTGAAGCACTTGTCTTTTTAAGATCTTCATTTGGGATTTTCTTTGTGTACAGAATGAAAACAAATAAAACCTGAAAACATATGGCAGTTCTTATTTCCTGAAGCTTTTGCCACCAAGATGATGATTGGTGGTCCTTCCCCCTAGAATAGTTTGTGCTGTATTATTAGTATGCAAATTACAGCCATATTAGCTGCTGTTTCCTAACTTGAAATGTTGAATCTCCTAGTGCGTGCCATGCACTTCACTTGTATGATAAGGTGTGACAGAGGAGTTTCATCTGAACTAGCTACTGTGTTAAGCTTGCATCCTAGCTTACTCCATAAACAAGACTTTAGGCCATTTTTGGCCCAAATTCCCCTTCCATTTATACTTGTCTCAAAAGAATATTGTAACAAGTAGTAGGAACCTCTCCTTGAACTAGTTTCTATAGTAAAATGTTCACAGATAGCTCCCCAAAATGTCGTTTGAATGAGTGAAGGACAGCTATTTCAAACCCAGTTCAAAATGATAAAATGTTAGCAAGTAGAGCTGACCTTAATGTTGTACCAGAAGCAGGATACCAAACTAATTTACTACCTGTTCAGCTGCTTTCTTTTCCCTGTGTTCACATCTCTGAGTATAAGAATATCCTGAGTATTTAGGGAAAGACTGTTAAAATGATGTTTGAGTGTTTCAAGTAACTGATTTATCCCCGTTGGAGAGAGAGAATTAAATATTTAAATATGTTTCTACCAGCCTTTATAGAAATACTGTCTTTTTTTTATGTCCTATAGTCATAGCAATTTATTTACATCTTTTCCTGAGGTTGTGAGGAGCAGGATTGGAAACTCTATATTTTATTTACAAATAAAAAGCAGAGATTGCTTTTCATAGCCATCTGTCACAAGCAGCTCATCCAAATACTTGAGTCCTCTCTGGTTTCAGTAACTAAGCTTCATCCATAACAATAATATAATTATTTTGATAGTGACAAGCAAACAAAACAAAATTAAGTCTTTAATACACCCCAGAATGCACAAAATAAAGATCTTTAATGAATGTAATGGTGAAAGATGAATGTGTATACGTATTACATGTGAGACATAAGTTGTTTGTTCAGCAGATTTTAAAATATCAAATGAACTGGTAGTGATTAAATCTTTTACAGAATCACATGCCGCAAGGGGTTTTCACTGTCAGAAGTAATTTTTTTTTGAAGAAATATATCTGCACCTAAAAATAATGAAATTTATATTTCAACTTTTCTTGTTAGCGTATGGTGTATTGTGTGTAAGTACCATATATAGGTAAAGTTAAATCATGCTGTTCTCAGATTGTTCTCGGATGATTATTGTGTAGGTTCAACACAATGTATTTTTTAAAATACAGTGAAGAAAGACTATGAGTTAAATTTAAGTTCTTATTTTAATGTAATGTATTCCTAGTGTGTTATTTGGACTTGTAAAAAAGCAAAGTTTTATAGTTAACATCTTTGTCATAGTTTGTCTTCACAAGTGGTTTTTAGGCTTACTAATAAATGCCAGATTCTAGAGGAAAAAAATAATGCTAAATTTTGCTTAGAAATGAAGGTGGGTAGACTATGCACTTTCAGTAGCTAGCCATTCTAAAACAGTATGATAGCTGGGGAATTTTTATATATTTAATTATACATTATAAATATAAATGAGTTGTCCAAGACTTATATTCCCATCTTCGTATAGGCAGAACAACTTCGACAGCATTATATGAGTAAATCCAATGCAGAAGTTGCAGAAGCCCATCAGGCCTTACAGCCAGTTCTCCAGACGATTCGGGAGCTCCAGAGAAAGGCAGGTATCTCTTACATATTTAGTTTGTGAATTTTGATTTATTTATTTTTTATTATTTTCTTCTGTTCATCCAGAACTCCAGGTATTTATCTCTAACAATTCCTTGAAGCCCCAGTTGGAATGGGAGTTGGGCAGTGCGTGCGCGCGCACACACACACACACACACACACACACAGTCCAAAAACATATTCTATTGTTCCCTACTTAAAGGAGCTCACATTACATGATGAACAGATGACTAGAAAGAGAAGTACACAGTCATGGTGAGATGATTCTAGTACAGTTTAACACCATATTTACTTTTTTTCACATATAGTTTACTTCTAGGAGTTACAGGCTTTGACCTTGAAATATTTCTGTTGTATATCAGATGGGATTTCAGTTACTTCCAAAGGAATTGTATGTTTTTGTTTTTGTTGTTTGTTTGTTTTAACATGCATTTAGTCATTGTGCTTAATGCTTAACTGCATTTAGTCTTTGGGACAATTCATGTTTAATGGGAAGGTGCAAAGTATTAATGAATTGATGAAGATATGAGATTAAATGCTATTTGGATTAAAACACGTGAGGAAATAATGTCTTTTCCATCTACGTTCACCTTCTCTTAAAGTGTTGTTCTTTAAAGTGTGTGGGGTTTTTTTTGTTTGTTTGTTTTGAAAGAGAGAAACAGGAAACTTGTAGATTACAATATCTACAATATCTCTTTCTGTGGCTTTTTTGTGTAGGCAGCCTAGGCGAATCTAACTTGACTGAAGCAATTTAAAAGTGTGGAAGTAGTTGGGAATGTGGAACACTTCTTAATCATGTATTCACTTAAGCAGGAAAAGGGGTACTTTATAAGCATATTCTCATGTCCTGTTAACTTCCCATGGAATTTACTAGTCTGTGTTTGAGGCCTAGAGAGCAGCATAAGCCTCTGCCACAATGAGTAAATTGGTTATTTGTTGAATGTTCACGAATAAATCTGTTCTTTTGCATACAGATACATTCTGGTTCTCCATGGTGGTTGGATGTCATCCAGACAGCAATACAATATGCCATTGATGAGGAGCTTGTTCAGCGTGTGCAAAATGAGATAACCAGCAACTACAAACAGCAAACTAATAAACTCTCCATGGCAGACAAGTAAGAGTAACAACAAAATAGGATAATGAATACTGTTAAGTCTGCTCAAGTCTTCCAATCAGTCTTTGCTAACAGTTACAATTAAATGGCAGGTGCTTTTGCTTCAGAACATCTGGGCTGCAATTAAGTTTCAAAAGCCCTCCAAAAGAGAGGATAACTAAATAGAAAACTTCAAAAGCAGGAGAATTTTCAGTTCCTCTCCTAGACAAGCATTCTTTAAGATGCTCTCCTGTGTATTATCTACAATGGTTTTATAATTTTCTGCACTTGTGCAGCTGCTAAGCAAAAATAATTCAAAGTTTATTGCATTAAAATTGATTAACCTCTAAAATAAACTGACTTACATAAATGGGAAGCGGTCAGGCTATATTAGAAAATCCTTGGATAACAGCATAAAATAGCATCACTGTTTTTCTGACCAAAGAATTCTGTTTTGGTGTCATGTTAGAGACAACAGTACTACCAAATTCTACTGGAACTGCAGCTATCTGTTATTACCCAAATACTTCCATTTTCCAAACTTCACCAGTAACAAGCCTGTGGGTTAAATAGATATGATGCCCTTAATTTACAAAGCAGTGCTTTACAGATTTATGTGTGTATGCAAAGCAAATGACCTTAATGGCTACCCTTTAGTGCATTTCTTATGAATGGGATTTCAGATATCATCACATGAACAGATAACATCACATCAAGAAGTTAGTAATATTGTCAGTGTGGGAAAGCTTCCTTGAACAATTCCTGTTTATTGTATGCAATTACARAATCATGTAATGTCCTGTCAGGTTTGGAGTATCTCCAAGGAGGGAGATGTCACAGGCTCTATAGGCAGCCTCTTCCAGTATTTGACCCACTCGGTGAAAGAACATTTCCTTCTGTCTAATCAGTATATCCTGTATAGCATTTTGTGTCCATTGCCTCTTGCCCTTGTTTTAATTACAGATACATAAAGACATATCCTCCAGTATGTTTACTCTGTTACCATGATCCCAAAAGATGGTAAGCCCTAGCCCACTATTAGATTTAATCAGATGTTTTACTTACATAAATCAATTGAAATTGTGAAGTACCATTTGAGAATGATGGCTTCTCTTTTTGCCTCTGCTCTAAATAAATTTGAGGAAAGGATTGTTTGGGTGTACAATCTCCTCTCATATGCTTGCGTATCTACGTGCTTGCCCTTTTTGTACTGGAAAAAAGTTGAATTTTTCTCTCTTGAAATTAGCTATTTAGGAAGAGCCTTTTTGTTTCTGCTACTGATAGGTTGTATAACTTTGGACAAGCTATTTCATCTGACTGAACTGTTTCTTTTATAAAAAAGGATAATAGTTATTTCCTCTTTAATTTGGTCTAGCATATGCAATGAAAAAATACTAAAAACAGCGTTTAGCTCTTGTGAAGTATTACCAGTCAGTGGTGGAAAGGACAAGTGCTAAATTATAGTTGAGTATTGGAGATGGTTAACCAGGTTATAATGTGGGAGGTTTTCATAAATATGGAATATTTGACAACTGATTGTATTAACAGCAGACTTTTAATTGTAATTCATGTATTTTCAGACTACCATGTTAGGCAAACTTGTCTATTTTATTTCAGAATACGTGTTGCTTAACTAGACCATTTTAAAAATTGAACTGTACTAGTGTTGTTAAACTTACTCTTTTCCAGCTTACCTCACTTCACAAAAGGGCTGTTTCAGATCAAACTTTCTCTGTGAGGTAGAACTACCATCTTGCAAAACATTGTCTTGTATATGAGTGTAAGACATCGTAAAGATGACATCTTGAACCATGTTTTCAGCAAGAGACCTCTGTCCGCAGGAAAAATACAGTATGAGAAGCACTTACTGGTGTTCATGTTCCACATCTACTCAAGAAAAACAGCTAGGTTTTAGGAAAATAGTTCACTTTCATGTTTGTTTAATAATTTTGACTTTGAAAACTAAGGTGCAAAATGCAGTAACTTTTTTTGCAATGCCTACATGTGTCTGCAGTGAATTGCACAGGTGCTTTGAAAGTCAATTTGTTGGCCAGCAGATACAAATAAGACTAAGTGTTTGTAATTGTTGAACTTTTGTAGATTTGTATTGTGGCTCAGAATGTCGCAGGTTGTTTACTGACATTTGCGCCTCTCAAGTCTTAGACTGAGTCTTCCTATTCTACAAATACCAGCCATCATCTCAGTGGGTACAAGGGAATGATCTCTAATAGTTAATATGTTACTTAGTAGTAAGCATTTGCAAGGTATGAACTAAAGGGCAATATAGATGACATATAAAGCTGTTTCTCTTCTCTTTCAATTTTGACTTGGTGACTCAATGTGTTATTACTTCACTCTTTCTTTAAATCAGATTCCATGACTGCAGAGGCCTTCAATACCTGCTCACAACTCAACTGGATGAAGTGAAGAAGTTCCAGAAGATCGTAAGAGAAGCAGTGAAAAATCTAGAAGGCCCTCCCTCTAAGCAGATTATTGAGGCTGCCACTATCTGCCACTTGCGACCTGTTAGACTTCCACTTAACAAGTATGTCTAGAAAATATGAAATATATTTTAAAGGTGTGTTTTCCTTCATTTGAAATAAGTGAAGAACGAGAAGAATGGTATCTTTTATCTGTAGTAAGGGTTTATATGTAAACAGCCATTGTAGATGCAGTTGTGAGACACACAACCTTATTTTGTTTTTATATTTATAAAATCTTTTTCAGTCAGTTGTATCCAGTGTATATATGAGACAATTTTTTTTAAGGACTGTGTGTGTGTTTTTATTTGTTGAAATAGAGCTTTATAGGAATTACTTTGTTTTCTGGTCAAATTCTGAGTGTGTCTGTTTTCAATCTTCTGTATTCCAGCTGTGTCTTTTGTAAGGCTGATGAGTTGTTCACAGAATATGAGTCAAAGCTCTTTTCTCACACGTAAGTTCATGTTTTTATAAACTTCTCATACTACAAAAATAAAAATGAAAATTATTGTTTTATATTTTCTACTTTAAGTTGTCTGAAATCACTTTAAGACAAATTGTAGAACAATCTAATTACAGAATTTAAGACTGACTTGTTGCTTATGGACTTGAGAGCAATTTTATTAGTCAGGTTTATTTTTCCATGTAAATTTCACTTTTAAAAAAAGTTGGTTACAATGAACAAATACATGTCACTTTTTCCCAGCTGCTGTAATTTGACAATACATTTGAAATGAAGTGTTGAAGTGTTCAGAAAGTACTTGTATAAATACAGACATGGTGGCTGAATTACTATACGTGCACGTATTTATGTGCAGTCAGATTACAAATGGTATAATACCATTCCCATTCACTGACTTTAATGTTCTGTGTAATTCATAAATTAAGTAATATAGTTTGACCAAAGCCACAGTGAGAGAGGAGATTTCAGAGGTGATCTAAAATGATTGAATTGGCATTGTTTGTCAAGAGGAGAACCGGGAAGCTGTAGTCTTCTTCAATGGTAATACACAGCAGCAGACTTTGCATCAGTGTTTGACTGCAACTCTCATGCTGATTTAAGAAGTCAGAATTGCAAAGTGTTTTTAATATATGTGACAGTTCCAGAATCTTTGATAACCACTGAAAAATAACTAAGATGTGTAAGCCTTTGCAAAAGTTATTGATGATTTTGAGCTGACAAAATGTCCTGTACGGGGATTTCATTGCTGGTAGCAAGTTCACTGTGTTCTAGGCTAGTTTCAGGATATCAGGTAATAAAACAGCTCTATATATGGTATGTGTTTGTTTTTGGTTTTGTTTCCTTTTTCCTTTAATCAAGTATTAGAAGGCTGAAGTATATGATGAATATGTAGAAATGGATGTGAAAGTACAAAATCAGTAATGAATATTACGTTGGGTTTATTTGTAAGTGTTAAAGGCCAAATGGCTATATTTGAAGAGATGATAGAAGATGAAGAAGGACTTGTTGATGACCGTTTACCCACCACAAGTCGAGGACTGTGGGCAACCAGTGAAACGGAACGTGCCTTGAAAGCTATTCTCTCCTTTGCCAAAGCGCACCGAATGGATGTTAAGCTAACTGAAGAAGGCAGCATGTTTCTGGAACTCTTTGAAGCGTGGAAAAAGGAATATAAGGTACAGCAAATGAGATTGTGAAGAAACATTTGTGTGGTGCATTTTATGTACTACGAACAAATTTAAGCTGCATATGAACAAATCTAAGTTGCTATCTGAAATTGGGGTTTACTTATGCAAAGCTTTTTCACAGTCCTTTTTACACAATTTAATTAAAAATAGTTTATATATGATTTAACAATTGCTAAAAGAGCTCTACTGGCTATAGTACTATAGTAAGTACTGTAATTTAATCTATTGGGACAGTATACTGATATAATTAGATCTGTTTTCCTCTTTAGTTATACCAGAATATGGCAGGAATCAACAAATCCARTGCTGGTCTGTTCTTTAATTCAGTTTACCTTCTGTCTTGTGCTAGATACAGATCTTTTTTCTGGGCCTTGTTTGCTTGGAGTAAACTGCAGCGTATGTGTGCTACACAATGTAACCTGAAATCATCAGTCTCCTCTGGCCTGGGAATATAAAGGCATATACCAGGCTGCACTTATTCATTCTTGCATGTGTGGGTTTCCTTGTAGTGAATAACAGTGATGGAGAAGGGAGGGGAGCTGGGGCACAGGGTCTCATCCTGTTTCATAGATTAGGTGTAATCAGAAATGTTTTCTCTTAAATGCTCCTCCTTCTTTTTGATTTACATAGATTCCACTTCAGTATATTACTCTTGCTACACTAGTGTCAGCATTATCGCCTTTGTGGTTCTTTTGTGCACTCATTTTCTGTGGTCTGACATCAGAGCAAATTTCTGCTGCTTGCAAGGTGGTGTGTGGTTTTTTTTTTATTATTTTTTTTTTATTTTTATTTTTTTTTAAAACCCTGTGGCCTTTCTCCCAAGCCTTCTGTTTCATGGTTCAAGTGACTTGTCACTTAACTGGCTTTTTCATAGAAGGCTTTGAAAAAGCAGAGCTACTTCTTACAGAAGTTTGCCATCCAGGAACAAAGCTTTTGGCATCAGATCTAGTCCACGGAAGAAGAAAAGATATTCTAGAGAGCGATTCACCTAATCAAAGATAGATAAACTAACTGAACTCAATCTGTCTTTGTTTTTCAGCAAACTTGGTTACTGATCATCTGCTTTCCTCGAATTGGGGTGGGGTTGGGGGGCTGCTTAGAGGTGAAACTTAATCTGCAGCTGCCTTAAAAAAATACTAGGTTACGGTGTGATGCAATATAAAAACCTATTTAAAGAAATTGACATCTTAATCAGCGTTTAGGCATCTGATAGTTAAAATTATTAAATACCTAATAAATTTGTGCTGCCTTCAGAAAGTCAAGTTATTTGATTATAGTACCAAAATGCTGACTGGAAAATATTGACCCTTGCTGTTCTCATGCTTCAATATTTTATGTCCTGGGTTTGCTGCAGTTTATGCAAGAAAACTGACGTAAGGTAACCAGTTACTGAGGCTTTGTTATGTGGTGGGGATTTTTCTGCTGCAGTTAGGGAACAAATATTCTCTTCATGTTCTTTTAGTTTGGGAACTAGAAGGTAGGACTAATACTCCCCTAAGAATGAAAATAGTATATTTATGGTTCCATCTGTCCTGACTTGGAAATACTGATTCAATTATCTGTGCTACTCAAATCCAGCAATCCAGTGCTTAGAAATATCCTTACAGATGAAAAAATAAGAATCAACAAATAATAATTTTTGGCCTTTGCAAAACAGTTTGCAAAAGGTCTTAAAATTTCAGTAAGATCAGTGAAGATTTTTGGATACAATATTTAAAAATTGTAGAAAGCGTCCTTGGGAAGAAGTATTGTATAGTATTATCAGTTTAAAATAATACCAACATTTGATAATTTATATGTATAGCACACTTCCAGTCTTAGCCATTTCTTTTATGTCAGCGATTACTTTTGCTTGGAGAATTGAATCGGGTGTCAGCCTTGTCTTGTCTGTTCCTTTGTCATCAAGAACACTCAAACAACTGTTTGAAACAGTCTGGAAAAAAAAATATATTTTTAAAGACAAGTGAACCACTACTTCATCTTTAAGAAGCAGCCTTACTACAATAAGAGTTAGGTGTTAAAAAATTGCGTAGTCATTGTTCCTTATGCTTAGTCTTGCCTGGCATTTTGACTTCTGAACTTTCAGTTGCGTTAGTTATTGTAATAGCTATAGAAGAAATGAGAGAGAAACAACTATTTATATTTGTTCATAAAAAGATACTGGAAAAGAGAGCAGGCAAGATTATTCCTGTACTGGTGTAGTTTTCCTTCATAATTTGTTGTTGTTGCTGATTACTTTGAAGAAATATTATCCCTTACTCGAAAAAAATTTTCACATTAAACCTCATATGGTGGAGGCATATAAAGGTAACTCAACTCAAGAATTCTGCTACTAATTAGTTTAGGCTTTTCTTCTAGTTACTTCATGAATATTGGATGGTACTGAGGGATCATGTGTCTGCAATTGATGAACTAGCAATGGCTACAGAACGGCTGAGAGTGCGTCATCCTGATGAGCCAAAACCAAATCCACCAGTTCTCCACATTATAGAACCACATGAGGTAGAGTACTTGGCGGGAAAAAGGTGTCTTTTCTGAAAGAATAAAGCAGCTTGTTTTAGATCCTGCTTCCTACAAAGTAAAATATATATCTATATCTGTTTATATATAACATGTCTCTGTTTCGTTTTCTGAAAGTCTAGGTGACAGAAGAGTTCTTATCTACTTTTACGCTTAGTGTCTGGGTCTTTTGGAGCTCTGAACTGTTATCTTGATATATTCTCTCAGCCTTCTGGCTGTGAGAGTGGCACGTTTCCAAAAGGCTGCTGCTCTTTCAGCAGCAGACAAGGAAGGGCTCTGGGCCACCTCTCTCTGACTGATCTTCGATTTCCCAGGCTGGTGGAAAATGAAAGTGACCTGATTCTCACCTGTTTGCCTCCTTTCTACAAGGATTGAAACAGCAGTGAAAACTAAAAAGGCAAAGCGTTTTTCAGCATTTTGGAATTCCTGAGCAGCCTTAGAGACATTTTCTGTTATGAACATAGAGAAAATGCTGAGTTGATTTAACCTCTTTTTTTTTTTTTTTCAGCAGTAGAAAAATATGTTTTCAACAGAAACAAAGGCTTTCTATTCTTTTTTCTATGAGATTGTATGGTAGACCAAAATGCTTCTTTTCTCTAGAGAAAGAGCCATACAGGCCACAGGCTTTGCTTAAACAAAAGTTTAACAAAGTCTAAAATTTGTTTATGAATTCTCAACAATATTAAAAAAAAAAAAAAAAAACTTTGGCCTTTCCTGTAGTATTAATAAGTATGCCACTATAAACTTCAATTAATCTGAAAAGGAGTCAGCTTGATGTTTCTACAGTCTTTGCATAGGTTCAATGATGAAAACTTCTAGAAAATATAGGGAAAGTCATTAGTTTTCTTATGCATAGTTTTTGGAATCAGCAATAGAGTCCGGGATCAATTTGGTTTTAAGTAGATAGATGATAAATTGAATGAAATTTGAAAGAAACATTTAACAGCTTAAGATATTTTAGATTCCTTTTGCCTCTGGAAATAGCCAGCAGTGAAAATGAAACAAGTATGACCGAGTTTGTATTTCTCATCTCAATCAGTTCTCTGTTCTGTATTCATACTGGGTTCAGGAAAGGAGTTCATAGTCATTTTTGCTTGGGGAGAAGCTCATTCTAAATTTATAGAATGAGCTGTCCCCAATAAATTATTTGTTTTAATTTTGCCCAAAAATGTATTTAAGCTTTATTCAGAAACTTTAGTATTAATTTCTTATTTTGTGTATATTGATTTAATGCTGTTTTGATAGGTAGAGCAAAATCGAGTGAAACTTTTGAATGACAAGGCAGTTGCCAAATCACAACTTCAGAAGAAATTAGGACAACTTCTGTATCTCACTAATTTGGAGAAGGTGAGGTTTACTGTTTCTTGATCTTTATTAAACTAAAGTGGTACAGTATACTTAGCTAGTGGAAGAAACCTGCCAATATTTTTATTTAAAATACATATTTTCAATAAAATCTTTTTTTATAAAGATTCACTGTGTGTTGAAATTCAGTGTGATGTGTTTTGTGTTATTGCATAGTCACAGTGTTATTACATTATGTGTTTTGTCCATTTGTTAAATTAAACAATTATAAAACTATGGAGTAGTTTTAGATAGTTAAAATCTTCATTAAAAGTGACTGACTGGTCTACATTTGGTAGATGCCTTGTAAAATGATAGGCCTATATATGTTTATGCAAAGAACTTGGCTTCTCAAACAAACACAAATGGGTTTATAGGTTAAAGAAGTGTTTAAAAAAAAAACCAACAACTTTGTATGTTACGTTACTTAATCATAGTGTCCAAGTAAGTATAAAAATGCTTAGATAAAGCATAGTTAAGCACGATTAAGTATATTTAAATGTTTCTACAACAATGTAGAGCTGATAGAGAAGATGAGAAACGTATCTCCATATTTTCACCGTGTTTCTCTTTTGAGGCTTTTATTTTGTGCAGATTTTCAAAGCTGTAGTACAGATGCAGATACTGTCTGAAGGACTGCAGTATGGACAACAATCCATTTACTTATTGACCTTAGATTAAATATTTTGTAATTCCTAAAGATTGATTTATTTCCTCGTGCATGATGTTTTTGAATTTGCACACACACCCCTTTTTGACTTCATGATTAATTTTTCCAAGTAGCTGTTTTAAATATAGAATAACATTTTATTTGTTGAAACAAAAAAGTTTGTTTGTTTGTTTTTTCCTACTTTATAGTCTCAGGATAAAACTACTGGGGGAATTAATCCAGAACCATGCCCAATCTGTGCACGTCAACTGGGAAAACAGGTAAGATGTTGACTAAACATTTTTCACTTTTATGGAGTCTTTACCTAGATCTGAGATCTATATTCCAAGTTTTCAAGACCTGAATTTAACTGAACATTATATTAAAACAAGGAAAGTAAGCCTCTTTCTGTAATGTACCATCCTCTCCCCTGAGATAATATCTTGCTCAGTTAAAAGCCCCTCTAGTTCCATTAGCTGTTAACATCAGTGCTTGAGTGTTTTGACAGAAATGTTCCAAAAATGTATGTATTGCCAATTGTTTTATAACAAGTCCGTAGTTTTGCTTTCATACTTTTGTTGAAGAGAGAAATGGAATAAATACTGCTCTCTTTTTTTTCTTTGCATTTATAATCTAAAAGAATGAAGAAATAGATCAGCTCCTGTAATATACTGTGTTTTACTGTAACTGCTCCTATTGATTGGGGTTTTTTTTCTTCTAAGGTTATAAACTTTAAAGAAATGAATATTAGTTACTCGCGAAAATAGTAAAATAACAGTAGAATAAAGACTGATAGTTGGGAGTCCTTCCCCCACCACTCATGCTCTGAATGGCAGGTGTTGAAGTTCAAGTTGAAGTTTAATCAAAACTGCTAGCCTGAGACTAATATATATATTAAAGTACAAGGCAATATAGATAATATTTTATTGTCTATTAGGTTAAAAACATGAAGGGACTCCTGTGCAATCAAACTAAACTGGCTCTTTTTTAGCTATTTTAAGATATTTTCTCTTCAGTTAGCATTCCAGGCATGCGTACACATGAACTGTTTTCCTGCCACGTTTCTAAAATCTCCCCTACAGTCTTGTTCCAAGGGCGATACAGGTTTTGCCCTGTGCCATTATGTTTCATCTCTGAGGCGGAGAAGCCCCCTAAAAGGAAAATAYTTTTTTTTTTTTTTTTTWAATTTGGCTAAGACTGCCACTTGATGATAGTAGTCATCCTGTTGCAAGGAAGTCTTACCATGCTTTTCATCCTGTTTCTGCAGGATTGGAAGAACCTTACAAAGCCTGAAAGATCTTTGTTCACTTAGCAATTGGTCAATCCCCTCTGTTACCTGGACCCATGAAAACAGTGGTGGTCCCCATGTCTCTTCCCCTGCCCGATCTCACAGTGGTCCGTATAGCAGAGTAGTACAGGATAGAGACCATTTCTAGTTGCAAAAACATGCTTTACAAATTACTTCTCTGTTAAGGAAGATCGCAGCTGACATGTAGATGTTCTCGGACCTCAAAGGAAGGACAGCTTCTGCAACACAATTTTTGCCCTTGCCTGTGTTCTGTAGGGAAAAAAAAATTAAGATTCTCTATACAAAATCATATTTATTCTTAAATTCAAAGATGTTGCATAGGACTTAATATGCAAAAATTAAGGCATTTTCTTTCAGGAATTTTTTTATAAAGCTTGAGCTAGTCAATGTTTAGAGTTTTACAGATGGCCAATACAAATATTTGTATTATTTTGTTTAAAAATATGTTGCAAATACTTGCTGTATATTTAACCTATGCACTAAGAATCTGTGTTCATATATAAATGAAAGATTGTGATGTCTTGCTTCGAGTTTAAAACTGCAAAAATGCAAAAAATGAACAATAAATGCAGGGAACTTTTACAGATCATTAATCCCTCAGACCTGGTAAACTTTGAAATCCAGGCTTCTTAACAGCTGTAGTGGTGAAAAGAGTTCTAAAGTTCTTCACTTTAATCTGAGTTTAATGAAATAATGTTTCTATGAAACTGTAATTTAATGCTGCATAAGTATACTGTTTTTCTTTTGTGTTTATGTGAAAGTGATACTGGATTTTTTTCTTAATTCCCTGCATAGTGGGCAGTGCTGACATGTGGACATTGTTTCTGTAATGAGTGTATAGCTATCATCATAGAACAATACAGTGTTGGCACCCGCCGGAGCTCAATTAAATGCGCCATTTGCAGGCAGACAACATCTCATAAAGAAATATCCTATGTCTTTACTGCAGAAACTGCAAATCAGGAGGATGATATTCCTGTAAAGGTAAGCTGTTCATGTGGGGCTTGTGGCCCAGATTTTCAGCCGTGTGTATTTAATGCAGTTGTGTTTTGTTGCATACCGCATTTTGGCAGATGAATCTACCATATGAGTTTATAAGTAGATTCATTTCTTACAAGGAGGTTCACTTACAACAGATACAGTTCCTTTGCATTTGAGTTGGACATGATATGTGTAGGCCTTTTTTTTTTTTTCTTTTTTATATATATACACTTATTCTTTAAATGTGCATGAAGAAATACCTGGAAGATGAGTTGTGAAATTACGTGTTTGTTAAAGTAGTGCTGACCGCTTATCTTTTTTCCTTTTCCTTTTTCCTTTTTGGTGGGAGGACAGAGGGGAGAGAGTTTTTGTTGAGCTTTACTTAGGACTTTTTGGCATATGACACTTGGTAGAAATAAATTATACGTGTGCTTGTTTGTATGTTGGTGACTGGATTTTTTGGTTGTGGTGGGTTTTTTGTTTTTTTTKGGGGGGGGTGTTTTGTGGGTTTTGTTGTTGTTTTTTTGGGGGGTGGAGGTCTAGTTTTGCTACCTTTGCTAAAATGAGTAAAGTCTGAGAAAACTGCTTATACCATAAAGCTAAGCTTAGTATAATATAAATATTTTAAATTGATAAATCTTCATTTTTAACCACACAAATAAATAAATACTGATTCTAAATAAATACTGATTCTAAACTTAGTTTCATAATAATTGCTTCTCTAGCTTTCCACGCACCTGAGAGGTAGAACAGTTTTGCAGTTTGCAAATCTATGAAATACTGTCTCCTATACAAATTATAATTAGGAAAAAAGCCACTACTTTTTAACAGGAAATTTATTCAGTAATAAATCAAATCACAACGGAGAGAATAGAAAATTGTTTCTCTCCTAAAATATTATTTGCCAAAAACAAGGCGTTTCATTGGAACCTATTGACCATGAATATGTTCTGTGGAGAAAGGTTTCTGTAGTATGGGATTGTGGGAGACATTCCCCTTCCTTTCACCTCCATGAATAACCAGTGAGGTGGTTGTGAGGCCACTTACTTCCAGCTTCTCTCTCATTCTTTTGATCTAGTTGCCGAGTGTAAGCCTGCCGTTCTTTTCCATGTTCTGGACCCTATTCTCTCTGGGAGTTTTTGTGTTTGTTTTTCCCTTGAAAAATCAACAGGAAATTTTTGAAAAACCTATCAGTGCTCCTTGCCTATTTGTATTTTAAACTTTGCTGATCTTTGATTGAAGCCCCACTGACAGGATACCATATAGCTACTGAAAAGGTGAGTGCAGGGTAGAGCATGGCTTTCAATCTTAAACAGTTTTCTGTCTGGGGAATTTTTCTTGAGGTTTTCCATTGACATTGTACAGCTCTACTGAAGACCGTGAGCTGCTTTCCCTACTGTTTTCCCCTGTGACTTTGCTTATTCTTTATAGTCTAGTTCCTAAGGAGATGATGCTTTTTTCATTGTACTGCCTTAGACTGTTCTCCCTTAACTTAGGAAACCATTGGCTATTGTCAAATAGCTTGACAGAGAGTTTGAGTTTCAAAGATAATTAGCTACAAGTCTCATTAAAATAACCATCCAGATAAAGTCACACTGAGCAAAATACTGCAGCCTGACTTTCTCCTAACTAGAAAAGGGACCTTAAAATTTTTGAGTCCATGGGGAAAACTTCATTTGTAACCTATGGTCACTGTAGTTGTGGAGGAAAAAAAAAAGAGGATTCTGGTGTGAAGTGCAAAGGTAGAGACTCATGTTGGTAATATTCTGATTAAGGGGATCCTGCTATCTTAAAGTAAATTTAAAATATGATTATGGTACAGCTAGATATATTCATGGTAATTTTAATCTGGCTGGTATAGTTAAAAAGTAGTAATGAAATGTGCTGACAAAGACTTCAGTGGAATCTGTACAAGACTCCTTGGCCCTTGGGGGCATCCTAGGCTTGCTAGCCTGTCCTGGAGTCAGTGGGGCCCCACTCACACTAGTAATTTCGGCCTCCCTGGACAATGACTGCAAATCCATTTTGTGTGTAGATGCGTCGTAAATCAAATTATTAGATTCTAAGTAGTTGACAGCATTTGGCACAAGGGGGAGTAAATAGGCTGTATTTTTGAAGTGCTGGTTATTAGGACCTCACTTTACAGGAGTTTTTAACATTATTTCCTCAGGATTTAGAGGAGATGTCATCCTATTTCTAAAAAAAAAAAAAAAAAAAAATCAACTGTTTCATAAACTTTAAACAGAGGAGGACCTTGTCATCTACTGTCCTGCATAAAGGGCTGTAGTGTTTCCTTGGATTTCTGCATCAAGTTGTTAACTTCTAGTTAAGCAAAAATATGAATGCAGTATGAATTTGCATATCATCTTGCATTGCGTCCATTCTCATCCACTTTATATTGTAGCTTTATACAATGTGCTATCAAAACAAGCAGAATTGTTAAAAATGAAGTCTTTTACTTCACTCCTTTAACTTTTGTTAACAACTGTCCTTAACTAACTTTATGTTATAGTTTCTGTAGAATACTGAGGTTAACATCAATATCTTGCAGTCTGTGTGGAAAATCGTGTGTTTCTCAGTCCCTCTGGTCTTTTTCTCTGTCCCGTGTGTGTTTTTGATTTTGTGTTGTTTTTTTTCTTCCCGTTGTGTTGAATACCTCTTGCTCTTTATTGTACCAGCACTATCCATGCTAAGTTTATGCTTCAGTCAGATACAAAAGGACTACTGTAAAAGGGAGCATTTTATACTAGGAGAGAGATTAATGGCATCCCTATATATGTTGCTTCTGTAAAAGGTTCCAGTGTCTGGTTAGTATTACAATGGCTCTTGCTAGCATGTCATCGGAGAAAAATTGTTCAATAGATGGTTCTGATTCTAATGTGTGCTGTTCCATAATTAATTTGAGCTAGTTAATCTGTTTATAAATACTAGTCTGGATATTCAACAAAAGGACAAAATCAAGGTTCATGGGTACTAAGTGAGGCAACATTTTTTAAAGACAGATTGAAAACCAAGAATGCATAATAGCAAGGGTCCCTTTATCAATTTCACCTCTCTGTAAACATGGAGAAGAAATGTGGAAGTGTTTTTGTGAGCTGTGAACTAAAGCTTTTGGTCAAGTGTTTGTTGAGAGACAAGTCCAATATAATGTAAGTGAAGGCATGGAGATTTACTTTTTTTCAGTTGCATTGTTCACAGCAGGGTTAAGTGCAGCTCTGTTCATTTAGTTCTGTTGTTGAAAAAATAAAGCAGAAGGACTGTAACCACTTGGATCATTGTACTGTTTTCTCTCCACCATAGTTCCTCTGGCTGATCTTGTACAAAATCACATTTGTAGCACCTCACTCATGAGAAGTCTGAAGGGTGGAAAGATCAACAACAGTGGCTAGTGCTGCTGTCTCTTACAGGGAAAAAAGAACCAAAGAATTGAAGGAAACAAAAACCAACAGCAGAAGTTGACTAATTTTTTTTTTTTCTGTCCTTTTAAATCCTCAGACAAATACCTCAGTAGTAAGATCTTGGAAACTTCATTTACACACTTTTAAATAATGGTCAGTTAAAATTTAGGTCTTACCGTGGCTGTGAAGAGTGTATAAGACCTTAGTCATACAGCGATTTACACCTGTGAATGATTAATTAAGAACTGTTTAGAGGTGGACTCCAGTTTTGGGTGCTGAGACAAGTAATGTTAACAAACAAAAGCAGGAGGAAGGATTATTGATGCTTAAAGCAGAAAAGTCTTAAGGTTGATCAGGTTAGTCGTACACAGCTTGAACTTACGGTGGAATTAAACTTCATTTTGAATTGATGGATGTGCTTTCTTTAAGCAGTTTTCTTACTAAAAGGATTAAATTTGGTCAACTTATTTTTTCGTTTCTCAATAGGTTTGATACTGCATGTAAAACAATAGCTTTGCAAATAGTAAAAGGCTTTGTATGTAAATGATTTCTGCAGAGTAAAATGGTGCAGAGCAGCTTAGATTGTACCTAATCTGCATAAATACTGTACAGTAGGGATAAATGGTTAACCTGCCTGTTTATTTAAATAATTTGGTACAGTATACCTAACTGACACTGTTCGCTGAGTTAATTTGGACTGTATAATTGTGTAAGAGGCTTCATGTGAACACAGTTCATGAATGATCCTGGGTGGTTATCACTTCTGTTGGGCAGATGACAAGGAGAATTTGACTTTTTTTTTTTTTTTTTAAATGATCATGCTTTGAAAAATGTTACCTGGGGAAGAGAGATTGCCCTGTCTCTTTCCATTTCTTGTCCTCTTTTTGTGAAATGTTTCCAAGAAAAAGCCAGTCGGAGCAGATGAGCTGGAATTGTCATGTTTGATTCCAAAGTGAGTGGTATCAGAAAAACACATAAATGACCCTGAAAGTTGACCCAGGAATGCATAGGAAATGCCGAAAACTAGTCTCAGATCTCCTAACTGAAGATGGTTATGATTGTCAGGCAGCTGCCATAAAATTGCAAATGTGTCGTTCATCCTTGCAGATCATAACACCTACTGACTTAAGCATTTTTAATAGCCTATCTGACTTTTGGAAACAGGGTGTTAATGTCTACCAGGTGCAACAGAGATGTCATGAAAAAGCTGTTTTACTTCTATGTCTATGACACAGAGTCGGAATCATTGTAGAAGACCCTAGGGAAAAAAATGGTACTGCTTATTGCAGCCTTTGATAAATCGGGCTACAGAAGGTCTCTTACATGTACCTGCTGGGGCATTCATTCTGCTACATAGCATCTGAATGATCGAGCTGCCCCGCCTTGGTTCCCAGCTTGGGTTTAGACTGGTGTTGTCCTTCCCTGCCAATTCTGCAAGGGCCATAACTTCGGTAAATTTGATCTGTCATTGTAGCAAGCCAACACAGTTAATTCAACATTCAGAGGACAGGTGCAGACAGAAATAAAGCAATACTTGCCCAGCGGAAAGTACTGCAGCATGAAATTACTAGACATGTAAGAACAAGTAAGCAATTAAATAATGGCTTTGCAAAAAAACACATTAGGTAAAATTATTGTAACACAAAGTACATACTGAAGGGATTAGAGGCAGATATTCAAGAACTGTTTCTCAGAACCATCTTCCTGAATTAAGGGGAAAGGGAGGAGTACAGAAATCAAAGTGAACAAGCAGAAGACTGTAGTGTTTTATCTTTTCTCTTGGGTATATTGTAATTTCTGTATGTGAGAGAATTCATTAAGCATTTCAGTGAAATACTTTCAGATGAGTGGAAGATGGACAGAATATGCAGACATATTTTCATTGCAGCACATAATCCTGCAAGGATTAAATTAATTATATTTACCAATACCTAATTATTTTAAGATAATTAACAACTTGATAGTATTGAGCCTAAGTTTCGTGTTGCCAAAATGGGAAAATGAAAACAACAGTAAAAGGTTTCATGTAGGTTTTTTATTTACTTTCCTGAGGTGTGAAGGGAGGGTAAGTTAAATATGCATTTGGAAGATTCTTTAAAGATTGTGCTGCTGAGCAGGTTAAATCTGTGCAGACCTAACTGCCATGTTTGGTGCCACCGCACTGCTTCTGGTATCCAGATTGCTCCTTTCAGAACTAGACAGGTGTATGTGTGTGGTGCTTCATCTTCCATGTGCTGTGCGGATTGTAATACACCACAGACCCTATAGCAGTGCATTATCAGGGAGGTAAAAAAAAGCAGTTCAATGCTAGTCAACCCATCCTTCCTTCAGTTTGCCAGTTATTAAATGTCTGTACTTGGGAAGCTGCCATCTAAATAGGGCAAGATTTTTCAAATCTCTAAGTATAATTTTGTCTTCTCTTTTAAGAAGCATGCCAATATATGTAATGTATTTGCTGATCTCTTTTAAGATATGTAAGGTATGTAAAAAGTCCTAATATAATGCTATAAAATTAAAAGTGAATTTGAAAGGGATTGTTGTATAATAATCTACTCTACTGATGTTGGGTTTTTTACTTTTTGAAGGGAAGTCACTCCACCAAAGTGGAAGCTGTGGTCCGAACACTGAAGAGAATTCAATTTAAAGACCCTGGGGCTAAATCCTTAGTTTTCTCAACGGTATCAATCACCATTTTCTGTCTAAATCTTTTTTGGTGTTCTGTGAGTTTAAGACTATCATAATATTTTCAGAAATTCTGCTTAGCTGCCAAAATGTTGAGTAGCTCTGTGCAGTCACTTGATTGTTTTGAGATTCATTGGGCAAATCATGTAATTGGAACATGATCAATAATTGAAATTAATAAATGAAAAAGCTTGTTTATTTAAAGGGCAAACACATTTATGTAGGAGCATTAGAAGTTCTAGGCATTTTTAAATTTGATGTCTCGATGTTTTTGATACATTGTAAGACTTTTTTGTGGCTACTACTAGATTTTTTATTAAGGCTGATCTTTAGATTTGTGAAAGGTACAGTAGCTGGAACACAATTTTTTAATTTTTTTTAAAGCTTTAAGTGCTAATATTATAAAAGGCCTTTTTATCTACTCTTCTTTGAGACATTCATATATTTTGTCATTGCTGTTTATAATAGAGTTTTATTGTGTTTGTTTTACAGTGGCAAGATGTGTTGGACATAATTTCAAAAGCTTTGTATGACAACAACATGGTTTTTTCTCAGATCAATGGAATTAGTAGATTTCAGGTACATAAAGGATATTTTTCTTTAAATTATTTTAGATGGGGAAAGTTACAGTTAATAGGAGTTAATTTCATCCTTACCTTTATTGCTTCATTTGAGAAACTAAGAGCAGCAAATTTGTTTGGCATAATCTTTGATCTCTAAGCTCATTAATTCTAAAAATCTTAATTACATAAAGCCACTATTAAAAAACCTCTGGAGATAAACAGTACATTCAGTTTTGAGAAAGAAATGTTGACATGGATGGTAAGGATGACCATACTGACCGATGTTGCAAGAAATCCTTGCCTTACTGATGTCTGTCCAGTATCTGTTTTGTGATGACTGGTCTTGTTTCAGTCAGCCTGCAAGACTGTCAGTCTGGTGCTTCACTAACTGCTCTAATTTCTTTAAAATATAGAGATGTCCACTCTTTATTGAGGAACTTTTGTCATGCTATTGTGATGTTTGCCTTTTAGGAAAATCTCTCTGCATTTAAATATGATCCCAAGATCAATATTTTGCTGCTGCCCCTTCACACTGGTTCCAATGGATTAAACATAATTGAAGCGACTCATGTTCTGCTTGTGGAACCCATTCTGAATCCTGCACATGAGCTTCAGGCTATTGGCAGAGTACATCGTATTGGCCAAACAAAGTAAGGGTTAAAATGGCTGTAAGTTTTTCAGATATCTGAACATACCTGTTGTTTGATATGTTATCTGAAAATCTGAATAAATCATCAGTCTAGTTCACTGAACTTCTCAATTTTTGAGATGAAGGTATTCATAGGAATACTATTTTTAAAGATGATCACATGAGGAACAAAGATAAAAGCATTAAAAAAAGTTTGTTGAAAGGACACCTTAGTGTGTACTTTAGGAAGCAATTTTGTACAATTTGGGAACTAAAAGTGGAATTTAGGAAAAATGTAGGCTCTTGAGTCCAAAACCCTGAAAAGTGTGGTTCAGCTGCTACCCTACTTTGCATGTGCCATTGCCTTAGTTTTTAACTTTAAAGTTTTGCTTGTAAGCATGTCCAGAAATGTCTTAGTTTTGACAGGTCTGAGCAACTCATCATTTGTCATGTGTAGCTGAGTTCAGACATTGCGCTTCCCAGTTCCCCTGAGAGGCTTGTTCTAGCTGGTCATTCTCAGCTCCTGATTAGGAGCTGCTTTAGCTTTTTCTGTTAAAAACAGTAGTTGTTATGGTGGGAATCATTTTACGTGATTTAAAATGCAGCATTCACCAGAATATCTGAGACCAATATTCTGTTTTTTCCTTTGCTTTGAGTTTCAAATATATGTTTCTTACAATTTAAGAGACTGCTGTAATCACTGTCTTAGAATAGGGTCCTGCCACGCTTTTCTCAGTTAACAGAGAGGCTGAACAAGTTCAGAAGAGAAATCTGTAACTGCATAGAAACTACATCTGGTTCCTTGAGCTGCAAAGGGTTAGAGGGTAGAAGAGTACTAGGGAGAAATGTCTGTACACTGTCTGTCTGTCTGTCTGTCTGTCTCTCTCTCTCTCTCTCTCTCCCTCTCCCTTTTTATTTATTTATTTATTTTACACACTAGTCTTTCACAGGCTTTTGGCTGCTGTTGAAGACAGGCTACTACTTTTAGATGGACCTTTGGTCTAACTCAGTTTGGCTGTTTTTATGTTTCACTGCATTTTATGAGAGTATTTTTCCCCATTTATTATGGTTAGAGAAAAAAATGACTTAAAAAAAAAGTATGTGTTATATACATGTATACATAAATATATATGCATAATTATATATATACACACATATGCACATATATATATAAATTTAGTTCCTCCAGTTTGCATGGTTGTTTGACATGAAGTTTTCTAGAGGAACATTTAAAAAATAATTTTGCAGTTAATGGGAGTTAAGTGGGTAGTACTGACCACTTAACAAAGGTTTAGAAAGTTCATCCTCAATGCATTTAATGTAAATTTTTCTCTTTAGTTTTCATGTCACTTGAAAAATAATAGTAATGAACACCTGTATCCAAAGTAGAAACATAGCTAGAATCAATTCTGAAATAATAATATTCTGGGTAATAATAATGGATTTTGTGTTTTGGGAATGAAGGCAAAGGGAGAGGGCATGAAGGAGCCTGTATGTGAAAGAATGTTTTGAACAGGTGAATATTTGGGTGTGTTGGTAAAGATTTTCAATTAACCGTGAGAGCACAGAAAAGACTATTTGCAACAGCTTGCATTATAATTTCACATGATGCTAGCGCTAAAGGTCTGGCAAAAGAATAACACCCTGCAATAAAGCCAGCAAGAACGTGTGTTGTACTTACGATTTAAAAATAAGGCTATAGCAAACCTTGTTTGAAAAGGGGCTATGTTCAAATAAAGTGAGCATATGGAAAAATTCTGCTTAGTTTCACTGTTGTGAATATTATCCATTCAGTTGTTCTGCTCATTTAGCTTTCTTCCTTTGTGTAGACCTTTGCCCATGAATCGCATATTATTCCCTCAGAATTCCACTGTGTAATGCTACTGCTGTTACCCACCAAATGTCAATTCAAGATTTGAAAGGCAGCCAAGCTCTTCAAGGTTCATATCTTGAAAAATGTGTGTATTGGGGAGCCTTGAATGATTCTTCCAATGTTATCCTTGGAACTGACTCTCTTCTGTTTCACTTTCTTATGCCTAACATTTTGTCTTTTCACTCTAGCTTTCTTTTTTAATCTTGGTTTTGCAAATGGATTTTTCTTTTTTTTTTTGTTTTAAAAAAAAAAACTGACTTCTTAAATTTTTATAGCATTTTGCCATCTTCAAGAACAATATTATTAAAACTCTGGGAATGAGCTTCTGTTATCCATTATGCTGAGCTCTGTCTCTTGGATCAGCTTGTGACGATGCAGTATAAAACATTGTATATAACCAGTGGACCAAAGACATTACTGTAAACCACATGCTGGCCACTTGAGGACTTTTTGTTTATAGTAAGGATACAGAAGGCAGAACTTTGCTTAGCATCTGCTTCAGAATTTTACTTAGTATGGCTTTTATTCATTTAGCATGTGATACAGCAAAGTGGAAACGTGTGCTCTGGGACATACTAAACACCCTTAAATGTCAGTGCAAGTTGCTAATCATCTTGTAAGATATTTCCTCTTAAAGTCCAGAGGTGTTTTTCAGCAATCTGAAAATAACTAGTACAAGACCAAAAGTTTGGTCTTGGACTTTTGACGGTGACAGCATTTCTTCTGCTCACTTTTGGTTTTCTTTTTTTTAAACACACTCAGGTCTACCATTGTTCATAGGTTCCTGATAAAAGCAACAATAGAAGAGAGAATGCAGACTATGCTGAAAACTGTAGATAGAAGGTACGCGTTGAATTTTTTTAAAACGTTAGTATTGCAATGAAAATGAAAAGGTGGGCTTCAACTATACTTTTTTACAATTAAGTGCAAGTATCTTAAATATAAATT
Source organism: Apteryx rowi (assembly GCF_003343035.1). Taxonomy (NCBI): domain Eukaryota; kingdom Metazoa; phylum Chordata; class Aves; order Apterygiformes; family Apterygidae; genus Apteryx; species Apteryx rowi. Next base: position 335,949 of record NW_020450865.1, read on the forward strand.
TTTGCTGTGCTTCAAATTGTTTTGACTGAAACAAAAGCTTTAGGGCTTGAAAAATGAATTTTTTAACCTGGCTCTAGTATGTTGAAGCTTAAGTATTTTAATTTTCAGGGGGACTTATTGTTTATGTTGTGTATATTTTATTTCAGGAAAGCCCAAATAATTAATAAACTATGTTTTGGAGGCGAAAATAGGGGGCCTGATTAAACCTTGCAGTTTACCCATTTCCATTAGCATAAAAGCACTGAAATTAATGGAGCGATACTAAGCCTGCCACTTGAGAGCGAGGGTTGTAAGCTCTACTATAGGACTTTATTCTTTCTTTAATTATTTTTAAATTCTACAAACACGGACTGTAACTTATGTGTCACACTGGTTGTTTTTGCAGTCACTACAAAAGTTGTCCAGATGCCAGCTTGTAAGTCAGTCTAGTGTGAGGAAACAGAAAGCAGTTTTCACTGTGTTATCCTTTCCAAAAACTATAAGCAATAGAAAGACTGGGACTAGAACAAAAGTGGTATTTACATTCTTTGTGCAAAAACTGCAAGAGTTCTGTTCCTCTAACTACCCTGTATCCACACAGCACGTCTGGGAAGAGGCATTAGTTAAGGAAAATGAGTTATTTTTCCATTTTTTTTGGCTGTTAATAAATAGACTAAAACACTTACTTGCATATCTTTGGCTCTAATTACAAAAGATTTCAGCTTTAGCTTTGAAAGAATGGTCTTGCTTGTTTCCACATCTGTAAAGCAGCACTACTTTTGCATGTAAAATTCAGATAAATGGTGCAGTGGTTGAATGATCTAATGAGATCTCTTGAAAGCAATATCAAACCTTTTTCTTGGAAGCTGAAGCCAATCCCTTAAATGTTAGAGGACAAAGCTGATTATCCCATGTTCTGCTGCCTCTGAAGTATCTGGTGTGGACCACTATTAGGGACAGTAGATGAACTTTGTATCTTACTCAGACTGTGCAAGAAACATACCTGATCAGTGTATGTGTTTTGCCTAGTGGAAAGCATATTTTTCTGCTGAGCTTCATAGCTGAGCAGTTATTTGATACCATGTAGTCTGTTTTCAGTACATACAGCATGTTGCTTAAGTTGATTCTTTGCTGATGCTTGCATTCAATTTTTTCCCCTAGCCACACGAGCTCTTCCATGAAACAGTCCGAAGCCTCAGTTCTGACGGTGGCAGATTTGGCTGACCTTTTTACAGAGGAAAYTGAAGAACTTGAGTAAAAACATTGGTTTGACCTAGTGAAATTAGAGGGTACCTGACCTAATAAGCACCTGTATTTAACACCTTTCATCTCTCATTCCTGTAAACATCATATAACATYCGTCCTTACTAGAGCTGTTGGAAATCAGAAAGTCTTTCAATTGCTACCATTTTATTCTGTGGTGAAGTTCTTAGCCGCACACGTTTCTGATGGCACTGGAGAAAAATTGCACTTTGCACATTACACAAAAAATGAATTTTATTCCCAAAGAGCATTTGAGCTGGACTCTGAAACTGAGATCTTGGACCCTTAAAGTCAGTGGGATTTTTACCATCAAGTTTGACTGGCTAGTAGTTCAGTCTGAGAGCAAAGCTTGGGGGAGTGGGGGGGAGAGGGAAGCAGAAAAACACAAATCTAGGGTTTTTTTACTGTACAAAGCATTGTTCAGAAAGAACAACTGTAAATTAATATTCTTCTAGAAAGGGCTTCTAGGATTGTTAGCATATAATGCTGAATTACTGAACATCTTATTGGTAACACTTTAAATGATTAATAATCATTTGGATATTTGTGTTAGGTGTTTAGCTATTCATAAAGAACTTATGTAACACAAATGTCAATGTTCACTTACTGCAAAATGATGATAAATTAAATTATGCTTTTTGTATGTGCATTGGTCTTGAAATAGGTTAAACACTTGAACTTACTGTACATGTTTGCAGTTATTCTTGAAGCCATAACTAATTTAGTGCTTTCTTGGGGATGGGGGTGAGGGTAGGGAGACAGGGGGAATGTGTTTGTTACAGAATTTTTTTTTTTTTTTAAGTAATTGGTTAGTCTGCTGATCACTTTATAGTCATTTGGTGTTTGTGTACATTTTCTCATCCTGATTTTTTTGTCTACTTCCCCACCACCCAAAAATACAGCAATCTAAATATTCAAACTAGATCAGATTAATTTAGGCAGTCTAAATATTAGGTACCTAATCTAAGTTAGATAATCAGTGGAGAGAGAGGAAGCTTTTGTGAAATTTTCCATCCTTACATACGTGAGATACATCACTTTGCCTCATCTCTGTCTATTGACTGTAGAGAGAGTGTCTAGAAAATGAACTTAGGCTAACTTTTTTGACTGCTGAAGATAGGCAAGATGGATTTTCAGTCTTTTGGCATAGGTAAGGGATGGATCTTTGCTTACTGTCATTTCTGATGGTATTATGGAAGCAAGCTCAGTTACTTAGTTGAAGTTAAAAACAATTTTATATTTAGAGACTGGGCAAAGGTATACATAAGCGATAGGTTACTTCCCTCAAATTACAGCATTACTGTTTCAGCAGAGAATCTTTTTTCTTATATTTTAGAAATCTTACTTAGAATGGAGATTAACTAAAATGGGCCCTTTAAGAAATCTCAGAGTATTAGAATTTTTACTCTTGTAAAGTCTGCTATATAGACTTGTCATGTAGTTCTTGAGCTTGCTTTGTTTTCAAGCATGCTACGTTTGAATTGCATCATACAGCTGTTTGTATTAAGCCTATCTACATGGCAGACATTTTTTTCTGCTGCTAATAACAAATGTGAATATAATTTACATGAATAATATATCAAAAAGCAAAGTCTCTTTGGCATTTATATTCTTTTGGTCTTCTGGACCAGTTAGATACTTTGTTCTAAAGACTATTTGAGTAAGTTTACAGAAATGCATCTTTATGTCCTATTCTTGTCACATGTGTTAATTTTATTTATATATTTTGCTTTGGGGATGAATGATTTTTTTGCAGATTATGGTTTGCAATAAGGGAAATTGAGTAGATAGTAGAAATTTTTTTTTCACAATGAGCGTGATCAAACAGTTTGTGCAGAGAAACTGTGACTCTCCATCCTTGAATGTWTTTGAAACTCCATTGGATATGACTCTGAGCAACCTGATCTAGCTTTGAAGTTGGCCCTACTGTGAGCAGTTTGTCGGACCAGACGACTTCCATGGATCCCTTCCAGCCTAACTTATTCTGTAGTGATACTGGAGATCGTGCTGTACGGACACTCTAGGAACTTTGAGGGCAGCAACATTCCAGATTTTTGGTCATCAGCAGAGAATTTTAATATTTTACAATGTAATGTGACTGAACAAGGATCTGCTGTTCATTATGAGAAATTATATATGTGTTGAAAAAGTTTTGGAATCAACTAGTGTTTCCATTCCTAGCTCCCATTTTAAATAATTGGATATGGGAATAATAGTTGTCAGTGAATGTAAAGACAGAAGCAAACTGAAAAATATCTGCTATGAGAGGTTTCCCAAGATCTGCAAGTTTTTAGCTTGTTTATATAAAAATGGAGGTTTCATTGTATATTTACAAAAATGCAGCTTTAGAATTCTTAACCAAAAGCACAACTTTTCATCAAGTGGTGCTCAAAACTTTAGTCTTGGAAGGTTTGGGGGAGGGGAGGCTTTTTTTGTTGTTTTTTTGTTTTGTTTTGTTTTTTTTACTGGAAGACCAAGACCTAGCTCTGGAATTAGTTTTGACTGATACAGAAACATTGAAATATGTACACAAGTTGTGTTAAAGTACTTGAAATTGGAAAATCAAACCATTGGAGTGTATAGCCTGTGTCAGTAGTAAAATAGATTCTTTAGATTTCACATGTAAAGTATATAAACTACATTTTTTAGAAATTATTCTTTAAAAACCCTGTAATTTATAGCTTTTTGCCATTCTTTGCAACATTTAGTTTCTTTGACAAAGGTTTTTTCAGCTATTTTAAGGCAGTTCATGAGTAAGACAGTAAGCCTGTGTTCCCAGTGCTGCTATGACTTTGTTCTCTATCAGGAGAACACTCATTTGAAAAGTAGTAATTTAGCTAAGAGCAAACTTTGTTCTATCTTAATAGTTCTTGTCTGAGAATAATCAAGTGTTGTGATCCTAGAAATGGCATTTTCCGCAGAAGACAAATCTGCAAGTACTGACTGCAGTGTTCATATATATATTGTGTGTGTGTGTGTGTATACACACATTAATCTACCAGTTTCTCATGGGTTTTCATGTTAGAACTTGTAAACATTATCAGAGTTGACAGTATTGTTTAATCAATGAAGTCAGTCCCTTTAAAAAATGAGGATCCAACTGTTAGTATTGGGTTCTCTTAAAAATGTAGCCTTTCCTCTCTTTCACTTTCATATCTATGAAACAACAATAATATTTTCCCCTTTGTAGGTTGTGAGGATTTCAGGACAGAATCTTTCTCCCAGTGTGTATAGATAGGTTCAGTCTTGTAAAACAGACTGACAGAGCTGCCATCTCAGGTAGGCATCTGTAAAAGCTTGATGCAAGTCATAGTCTTCCTTGAACCACACAATATGACAGTGTTGGGAACTCAGCAGTGCATCCCATCAGGATATTGAATTGGCCTCTGTGAATTGCACTCTGGATCTTTAAGATAAGTTTGTAATTTAAGGTCCTCTTTGCTTTCTAAATCAGTCTACGCGAGGAAAAATTTGTCATCTTAACCAGTTAGTAGCATGTGAGCATATTAATGGAAGTCCAGGATACTCTATAGTTTTCACACAAGTCAAATACTACAAAAGGATATTTGCCTCATGGTTCTCATGCTTATTAAAGTTAATTATCTTTTCTCTGTGAGGATTCTTCTCATCCTAGGAATAACTTTTTATGGAGTGAAGACAATGATAGAGTGGACATAAGAGCTGATGACTTTTTTGTTGTTGCTGTTGTTGTTAGATGGGTCTGTCAGGACTACTTTTTTTTGCCGGTATCTGTAGATGTATTCAAGTTGTCTGCCTGCAGAGTGCCCTCTACTCTAAAAGTAGCTGCACTTCAATAGAAATATGAGTAGGATCTTATGGAAGGAAGAATGCAAAGTTGCTTCTGGCTATAACTGTAAATAGACATACTTCCTCCTGTAAAATTCTGGGTTAGTGGGTGAGGACTGGGTGCAAAATCTCTAGCACTGTCTCTTCTGACGTGAACAATGCAGAGACTGGAAAGAATATATGGTTTCCTCTTTCAATGCCTTCCTGCAGTCCTTATACTTTCCAGGAGCCTGAGGATTATTCATTTAAGTAGCAAATGATTCAGTTAAATCAGAGGAAAGAATCTGTGTTGACCAATATAAGAAAAATTAACCTTGAAATTTATTGCTCCCAAGGTACAGAATTGGACGTCTTTCTAAAGAAAAATCTGACTTATTCCAGCTATGAATGGAACCTGTTTCTGAAGCTTAATCAAAACACTTACTGCTTGAACTCTGTATGATGAACTTTTTTATAGACTGAAAGGCTGGTTGCAAAGCCACTGTGCCTGTCTTTCTTCCTTTTTTGGTTGTCTGAGAATAGTAAGCTCTCCACAAGATTGTGTTCTATAAATGTAAATTAAAAGAATTTCATGCTGGGAGTAAAAAAGGAGATCGAAGAAATCTTTTCCTGTTTGTGTCTCTCTGCCCCTCTCTGTCATTCCCTCTGCCCCCAGTTTTTTAGTTGCAAAGTATATAGCTTTGGGATTCATAAAATATGCATGAACCACTAGTACGAGTTCTTACATCCAGTGTCCTTTCTTGCTCCTGTTAAGTCTCTACAATATTGAATTCAAGTGCCAAGTAGTTGTGCTGCATATTACATTGTAAAGAGGATAGGTAGTTTAGTTAGTTGAACTTGTAACTTTCAAACGTAGTTAAGGAATTAAGTTGTCTTGGGAGAAAGTAAATGAAGCAGGGTTTCTAAATACTAGAATAATTCTACTTAGAAAATTGGCAGTGTGAGATTTCTGTAAAACTCTAACTCCATTTCCTTTTATATACAAGATGTCAGCCTTCCACATCTTAAATTCCAAGTCTCTCTTGTTTTGTGTAGTAGTTACAGATTTCACATAAACAGTGTCCAGCCCCATTTGTTCAACTCGACACCTACCAAATTTTATCAGTTTAGGAACAGATGTTATTGTTTCTATGAAATAACTTAATCTCTTGGTTAGATAGAAACCTTCACATCAAATAGAAATTGCCTTTACAAATTCCATCAAGTCTAAGGTCTCACTGCTTACAGGGTGTCTTGAAATTAAGTTTTTAATGTAGGCTGGCTTAGACAGCTTTTCCTCCTATCCTGTTAAGGGCCTAGTGAGCTAGCAGAATTCATGCTCTTGTTGCTATGAATTTTCTCCTTTTTATGCTAACAGGTCACTGTCATTTGTCAAACAACTTTGGTTGGTGAATCTAGGCTTTCCCGTGGCTACATCACTAGGTTAAGAAAGAAAAAACTAGGCTGCTTTTCTTGTTACTCCTCATGGAGTTTTTTACTGTCACTCAGAGCATAAGAGGGTAGCACTTAAACACCAATATCCATTTCATCATCTTTAATGGCTTGCTCTGCAGTAATAGAGCATAATATGTATGTTCAGCATGTGGTCTTGGACAACCCTATGATTACTATTAAAACCGTAGGTTGACACATTGCCGCTGCTTCAGTAGGTGCTTCATATGCACATGTAAGACCCTACATCAGAAAGTCAGTTTTTTTGATAAGTCAGTAAGACAGGGAATGCAATTTATAGAAAACAAAGCCATTGTATTTGACATGTTTCTTGCTTGTTCTCCAACTGTGAGAGTTTTCATTTTCCCTCTTCCCCACATGCACACAATTGATTTACATCATATTCTGTATTGTAGGATTTGAAGCAACATTAGTACCAATGGTGAGAGAATATAAGGTGTATTTGACTAAACTGATGAACACCTACTTTTAAATCAACCAACTGGGGTTTACCTAGGCAATGTGAAAGTCTACCTATGTCTCTGGAGGGGGGATTTTTTTTTTTCCTAATTTCCAAACATTACTGAAATTACTACATTGGACTGTAGAGCCATACTTCTGGCAATGCCTCTTTCATTGTCCCTTTGGCAATTCAGGTACTGTGAAAGAGAAATCGTGGTTACAGGAAGTTTCTAATCTCCTTTTCATTAACAGAGAGACCAATTCCTGTTCACAAAGGGACATTTGTCTAGATAGAAGATAGCGAATTTAATTCTTCCTTCTCTCACTTAGATCAGTGCATGCTATTTATAAGCATGTATGCTACAGCTGCACAGAAGAAACTGATTGCTATTTCAACTTCTATCAACTTACTGGAAAGTAAACCAAAGAAGTGCAGGTGTAAAGGTAACGTACATGGGACACTTTTAATGTATGTACTCTTTATTCAGCAGCAAATACATAGCATACTGCCCTTCTCTTAGATGCATGCCACATTCATAGCACTGTCCTTCAAATACTGTAGAGAGCATGCTGTATGTCTACTCCACACAAGGAAATGGACTAGCAGCAAGGAAAGGTGTTGTCTCTTCTCTAGTCTTTGAGAAAGTCTTGGTGAGGCAACATATGACTTTGAAAATGACAATACTGTACTAAATACTGCAGCATTGTTAGGTCTTGAAAGCATGTCTGATGAAAAGACATTCTGTCAGTATAGCTCCTCTCAGGTAGAAAGCCCAGAGCACTTCACTGGCTGGTCAGAAAAGAGGTGGAGGGATATCTCCGAGTCCTGGTGATCCATTCACGTCTGCTGTTGCATCTTGTGCTGTGGGTCCGGAAGCTACACTTGATGGGGGCGAAGGGCATTAATGGGGAATAGTTGGCAATAACCTTCCCCTGATTGCCCTTCTGCTGACTTTCCTATGGGAGAAATGAGTTACTGATATGAGCAGTGAATAAACAAAGGGTGAAAGATTGTAAGTGCAACTGATTCATTGGATCTTAATGTTCACCTAAATACAGTGGTACATTTTTTTGTGTTCATGATTTGGGAGTATAGTTGCTTTCTTATTAAAATCACAGGATTTGGATATACAGGGCTTTGCAGTAGCTAAGGAAAGAGGGAAGTTGAGCAAATTTACCCCCATGATACATACATTAATGTACGTGCTTTAATGTGCGCCTAAGGCAATTTGTCATAGGACTCCTTAGCTGAGTTTATACTGCAGATTGGTGAAGGATAACAGTTGAAACTCCTGTGATATAAATTTATAGACCCCTGAAACAAGCTGACAAGTATTGCTTAATAAGGAAAAGGTCTTACTATATTGTTGATTTTATATATATATATATATATACACTTATGATTAATATATATTATATTTCTTAAAAAGGGAAAGGAAATCACTTTTCACTGCAAATGCACAAATGTGTCTGATGGGACAAGGCAGTGTCCCCTTACAACTGGCACTCTCGGGAAGTTCTGCACCTAACAAACATCCCTGTCAGCACAGTCCTGTTGTGCAGGGAAACAGAGTGCAGATAAGCCTTGCCAAAGATTTGAGCCTGCTACATCAGAAGAGGGCCATGTCATATGTATTTCTGGGGAATCTTTTCTGTTTTGCGTACTTTAAACAACAGGCATCTTGTAAGCATAGATTTTCTGTAAAGCTTCTACAATGTTTAACATAGACTTCCTTCATCAGTAAAGTGCCGCTATTCCAAAGGACAGTTCTGTTTTCACTGGGGACTATGTATTACTTTCGTCTCTTATGTTACTCATTCCTAACAAAGGTAGGTGCCTTTGACTCATTTACAGCCCTTCTTAAAAGCCTAAAAGTAGAATAGAAGGACATAAAACGCCAAAGGGCTAGACAAAATGAATGAAGTAAGGGAGGTCCTACTCCTGCCTGATACAGAATGCACTAAGCTGCTGCTATAGTGCAAGAGAAAAATGTGTGAGTGTGTGTACAGTAAGGTGTGGGTCCTGTCCTTGGGGAATCAGTTCCAAGACTGTTAGAAAAGGTTTTGTGAGTAATCTTGGTCTGCATTGACTCTGCACTTTAAGGATCCTATTGTTGGGCACAGGACACCATTTAGTCTTTTTTTTTTGGGGGGGGGGGCATTTGTTTCTGTGGAGAGATTTGAAAGCTCAAAACCATGACCCTAGATTTAGTCTTGAGGGATCCTTTCACTGTCTGTTGAACTGAGGAAAAACTTTTTACTTCTGCTAAAGAAAGCATTTAGAAGGGCAAAGATATAAAGAGGTCTTCAGAGATACCCTGACTGAACCCCAGAGGGAACTTTGATTCTGACTGTGCTTTGCAACATGCTGTTTGCTGGTTTACTGGCAGTTTCTCTGCTGATTTCTTTAACTTCAGCAGATGCTGCTGACCTGGGAGAGGATGAGTTGTGTATTTTTCTTGAAGCAAATGCCATCATTGATTGTTGAAAAAGGGTATCTCCACTGAGGAAGAGGAGTAACACAAACTGTGTAAGCCCAATTCTTAATGAATGCTGGTGAAATTGTTAACTTTAAAACTTAAGATTAGATCAGAATCTATTGTATATATGTAATAATGGAAAGTTCTACTTTCTTGGCATCATGCTGATGTACAGTGGGATGTAGAATAATTTTAGATATTTCTAAATATTTTAGATATTTCCAAACAAAATTTATTGGGTAACTTGGGTTCTTTTTTTACTATAACTTTGCTTAATGTTTTAAAACTAAATAGATACAGATTTTAAAATGCAATGGTCAGTTGCCTTAATGTCAGCTGTTCCATTTCCTCATTTATTCATGTTGTTGTTTGGTTGCTATAATAATGTTACATTTAAAACTCATTTGCAACTTAATCCTGAGGTGGATCTTTGAATTATATTTTAATGTTTATTTTGTTAATATTTGTTTTAAATATTGTTTTAGTCATTGAATTACTATAAAGTTAATAAATAATCCACTGCTTTGATAGGAAATGTTTTCTTCTATATAAATAGATATTACAAAATACTTTGTCAGCTATTTACAAGTTATTGGATGCCTCATAATATAATTTAATGATAGATTTCAGTGTGGAAACAGAGAAAAATTGAATTGCTCTGTTAATGGAATAGTAAAACTAATCAGCTTATACAGTGACAAGTTAATGACTTTTAGAAAATAACCCATGGGAGAGAAAAACAGCATTTTTCAATCATGTTCCAAAACTGAAATTCATTATTTATAAAGCAGGAAAGAATACTGTGGTTACCTGATCTGTTCCCTTGCATCATACAGACCGTGTAATTTCAATGAAATAATGTATTCAGAAATTTTTATTTGAAAATTACTAGTGATGGATAAATGTACTACTTAATGTTCCGTTGGGCTCCAAATAACTTAATGTTCCTGTCAATAGCTTTTATATTGCATTCACGCTTTGCTTTTAGAATTACATTATGTTGTCTTTTAAGGTTTGCAACTATTTCATAGTCTCTGTGAACACAAATTTTCATCTTGTATTACCCTGCTACTGAGGTAATACTGATTTTTGTAATATTCATTAAAAAACCTTTTCTTTCTTTTTTCCTGTTTTTTGGAAAAATAGCTGATACCTATTCTGAGAGCCAGTCCTTAGTAATTTGTGCTCTGAGTCACTTTCTTTAGCATGTCACTGAATTGTCTGATAAGTCATTTCAATGAATAGGAATGCTCTGCATGTGTAAAATACTGTTATTCAAAACTACAAATATAATATGTGTAGAGGCCTAGGTTTCTGTAATTATTCTTTTGATTGGTTGAACACCACTCCCAAACTGCCTTCTTGTGGAAATACCTAACGCTTGTCTGTAATAGTCTGTGATAGTTCTTCACTGTAGTCTCCAGCTCCAAAGAGACTGGGCCTGTGAGATCTTCTTGAAAAAGTCATCGGTTGGATCAATTATATTGTATTTTCCTTCTTAGAACTGTAAATCAGTCCTCACCAATCCCAATGTACAAAGAATGATGTTAAGACTATAGTGTAATTAGAAATGCTCTTTGGCCCACTGTTGTACTACAGTTCACATATTACTAATACCTTCTAATAGCTTTTATTCATTTTGAAAAAATAAATAAAAAAAATAAAGAAGTTGTTCAATTAGTTATACCTAAATGGAGCCTGAGGTGGTATTTTCACAATGAAGGAAATAGCTGATATGTTTCAAAAGGCAAACCTTCTGAAAGACAAAGCATGAGAAAATATATTAAAAATAAGATATTTTAAGTATTAGTATTAAGTAATTAGTATTAAGTCAGCACTCAAGAGCCCCAGCAGTGTGCCTTATTTTTCTGAAGACTGTTCAAGTGCTTGGGATATAATCCAGAGTCCAAATCCAAAATGAGATATTTTCTGTTGAATTAAATGATCTGTGGACCAGTTACACAGTAAGAGAGAACTTGCAACCAAAACACACGCAAGCTGCAAAGGACATGAGGATGGTGAAGGGACTTGCCAAAAGTCAGTCACTGGCAAAGAGGAGACTGAATCACCGGCCTCCTGCATCCTGTCTGCTCAGTTGCACTTGTCCACCTCTGCTCGCGGGGAGCTAGAACTGACACATTTGTGTTATGAAGTCTGTCACGCAAAGCAGGTGGCACAGTAAGTCCTGCCACCATTCAGCGCAAGCTGTTGCACGCTGCGCCCGCTGGCACACAACAACAGGATCCTGTTCCTGCTGCTACGATGTGAATTGTTTATTGATGAAACCCTACAAAGGCCTTATTACTTGCTCAGTTTTTTCTTGCAACACTTCCCATTACGGAGTGTCTCATGCAAGCAGAACAAGATTGTCATCCATGTTCTTCTCCACACCTTGGCTTACAGCTTTCGATAGTATAAGCCTTCCTGAACTGAGGAACTACTGAATCTTCCTCAAGAGACACCAATTCAAGCAATAACCTGGAAGATAGTATGGCTTTGGAAAAAACACATCTGTTAACAGACCAGAGAATTTTATGATTGGATACTCTGAAATGCTTATGATGAAAATAGGCAGGAGATGAAGCATTTGTATCAAAAGATAGTACAACAGTCAGAAATGCTGCATTCATTGATCAAGGTTTTTACAGATATCTTATACTCTGGAATAAACAGATAACAGGACTACCTCAGAGGAAGGCATCAAGGCTTTGTGAATTCTAGTTCTTAAAAGATGATCTCATAGAAAGTTTGCAATGGGGTACCATTGAACCAGAAGAAACGTAGCTGGTGAGAGTCGTGTATAGGCTTTAAACAAAATGTCTTATGATGACAGTATCTTATAATGGTCTTGTGTTTAGGAAAAGAGCTCTTTTTTTTTTTTTTGATTAATTTCTTTTCCCCATGTCAGAGAGAGTCCCTGTTAATTTTAAATACTGTATTAATTAACATAATGTACATAAGGAGAAATAGAGGCTAGGCTTTCAATGGAATCACCGTGAAAACATCATCCATTTCACATTCAAGTTTTGCTGCGTAGGAGTCAGAGGATCCCACTGGTTTTGGGAGACTTGCTGGCCAGGCTTCAGGTAGATGGCGAAGGAAGTGCTGGTAGGAAGTGTGACTGAAGGTTGAGAAAGCATAGGGGCAGTTCTGCCCTCCTGGCCACTCTTGCAGGAATTATTTTTTGTGCTGACCTGATCCCAGGGCCTCACCATAAGGAGATCCTGGCTTGAGGAAACATGGGTGCAGTCTGGTGATGACAGGGAGCTGTAATCCTCATTCAGGGAGGAGGAGAACATGAGTACGTGGAATAAAACAGCAATGAGAGAAGTGGGAGTGCATGGGTAATACTTCTGAGGGCTAACTTTTTCCTCCCAACAGAAAAAAATAGAAATTTTGTTACATCTAGCTTCCATTTGCTTAGGTAGACATGGTATCCTGAAAAAGGAAGAGAGTGTGTTAACAGAACAAAAGTTGTTACATGTTCATAAGGGGAAGGGAATGGGAAAACATGGATGCCTGATCCGATAGAGATAAAAGCTAAACAGAAGTGACAGCTTGAGGGAAAGGTCAAAAGTTAGCATATGCAGTTGGCCATTTCCAGTGAGGTGTTTAAAGAAGTTGGTGCCTTCAGGTATGTTTCAAGACCTTGGGACACATTTTGCTGTCAGTGCACTGTAAATCTGGAGTTTTACAAAGTTCTTCTGTTGCCAGTGTAACTCAGAATAAGCTTTGGGTCCAGTTACATCCATCTCCAGCAAGCTGCAGCTTGCCTTATCCACAGAAGAATTCCTATTGACTTCATAAAATTTTGCATGAGTTAAGACATCTGGATTTGGTGCAGCAATACTTAACATTGGGATGTTGCTGTCAACACTAGGATATTTACAGAAATAAGAGAAGAATCAGGTCCTTGCTAACCATTTCACAGGAGCATAGGGTTTCTTCCAAGAAAAATATCTGAGAACTTCAGGGCGGCATTTGCTCACGGTATTCTGTTCTGCAGGAAAACCTATGTTTGGAGAGATAAAATTAGCTTCCCTTAATTCTTGTATAAAAATGCCAACTTGAGAATCTCCTCTGTCTTGCATTTGCTAATTGCACTAATTCCATGTCAGTGAAATTGCAATGGGAGCTGAGCGACTGTCTCCCATCCTTTGGGAATTCCAGACTTGGTCTACTCTGAGCCAGGGCATGCATGATTTGATAAATCAACACTTGGCCTCTGTTCCAAGTGAACACTAAGAGAGGTACTATGAAAATGGAAGATGAAGATGATGACTTTTTAGAAAAGGAAAGCTGTCTTTTAGATCTCTGTACTGTTGCATTTATGTTCCTCAGTTAGACCCCTTTGCTAAATACCATGCAAAGTATTCAATATCCATTCAAAGCAGATGATTTAGCTTGTTTTTCACTTCCTGCCGCTAATGATCCATTCCAGAATGCAAGTTTAAAACAAGTAACCACTGTGACATTTTGGAAGACAATTAGCACATAAAAGCCTTCATGAGCTGCTTCAGTTACAGTAAGAACTTGCTCATAACCTGGGAGGCACTTACTGTCTGCAATGTGGCAAAAGTGTTTGTAGCTCTCTGTGCCAGAGGTTAGCTGGCAGCAAGAAGGAGCTGTTGCTGCTGAGGTGGAATTAGCTGGCTGCAGCTTACATGGGTTGGTCAGGCTGCTGCTAAGCTGATGAATCAGCTGTAAACAGAGAGCTGGGACTCTCCCTATGCAAACCCTGCAAGCACAAGAAATAACCTTCTCTTCATTTTTCAAAATAACACAGCTTTCATTAACAATTCCAAAGGTCGTATACAAAACACAAGGTTTTCCTCAACTTGCCTGATACAATTAAAATTCTCCCTGACATGATTACCTTCTTGGGTTGTTAACAGCAGCCTCGAGTCTAAGAGCTTTTGCTGGAACCCTGTCCCTCATTTGCCAGAGTGGGGGCCAATGGTAATTCTTACTAATGCGATATGCTGTTTTGACAACCCTACTGGCATTTTTTTGTTTGATCTGTAACTGAGCTGTGGCAGACTAGTCAGAGCCAAGTAGAAATCTGTATTTGGGGATCATCTCTTCCAYGTAACCAACTTTTTGGTTACATTTGCCATAACAGCAATGTGAAGCTATCATCTGTCTATTACTAATACAATACTCAGTGTTTCCTTGTTACTCTTCCTAGAGACTTTGTATGTATGCTAATGGTGGGGAAAGGCACAGTAGGAACTTCCTTTATCAGATCATTTTTCAGCTTAGGGGTTGCTCTTCCCACATTGCAAACAGGAGGAGGGTACTCCAGTCTCCTCCAGACAGACAGAAAAGTCTGTATGTCATTGTTGTTGTGTTTCAGGAGACCACTTTCAGATTAGAAACTGGTACTTCTGGTACTGGACTGCCTTTCTGCTAGTTCACCTGTAAAACAGGTTGAACTGTGAATGGAAGATGGTATTTCAGGGCCTTTGCACACTCATGAGAAGCAGTGCCAAAAAGTCATTTGATATCAGAGTAAACTCTAGAGCCTTCTGGTTCCAGCTGCCTTAATGTGCAGTTCATCAAAATTAGTGCCTCATACTGAGGGGATGACTGTCTCACCAGTATCAGAGTCTGCGGTAGACATTTCGCTGCTTCCCATCCCAACCAAAGCCATGTGTACCTGTGAACTTCAGTGTCTTGGTATCTATGGACTTACTTGAGTCAGACTCAGCACTGAAAATGGATGTTTAAGCTACCACACATTAACTTCAGCACCAAGAGTACCACTACAATGAAGAACCTGAAAAACTGTCTATGGATTTTCCTACCRTGAACTCCACATTAGGATTTGGTCCTTGCACCATTTGCTAAGACCTGAACAGAAGTGTCCTGAATCCTTGCTGGGAAGTCAAAGGATGTTTGCTTTCATTCCTGTCTCAGTTCTGGGGACTCTGTGTCCCTGTGTTAGGCACAGATATGAGAGAATAGGTGATGGTAACTCTTGCACAAAAGGCATAAACATTGTGGATCTCTATGAGCCAAGTTCCAGTTCCCCAGAATCTATGTTGAGCAGTGCTAATGAAGCTGAAAATAAACATTAGATTACATTTAACAGATGCTCTGTTGTAGTTGTGAGGTCCCTCTATAAGCTGAAAGAAAGGATCCTCTGGTATTACTAATATTGGAGCATAGGATAGGCCTGGTTCCTTGCTCAGTCTTCATTCAGACTGCTCTTCTTCTTGAGAAAGAGTTCAGACTGGAGAGGTTTGCATTACTATTATTTAATGTGATGTTATTTGTTAAGGAACTTGCCTGTGGGCAACTTGCATAAACAAAAAGCAGACTTCAGGCCTCAAAGTTGCTTAGATTATATAGTTTTCAAAGAAAGATTTTCAAGCTTACAATCTATTTCACAACTTAAAAATTGGCCTATGCTTAAAAAATAGATAAAGTAACTGTTAATGTTGGAAATTGTTTGCTATCATGTATAAATGGAAAGAAGAGTGTGATCAAAGTATGATCTGAAGAAAAGAATTTTTTTCTTAAAAATAAAACTTGAATATGAGCTGACCTTGTACTATACAATATACAGTTTCACGCAGAAGTAGGGGCTCATAAGGCATAACTGATAAATTGAGAACAGAATTGTTACCCCACTCTTGTTTCTATAGGTGACCTGGAATTTTTAGTCAGAATGTTTTTTCAGTACAATACCTAATTTCTGTAAAAATTTGTTTCAAGTCAGTTTCCTCTGACAGCGCTAGTCTGGTGCATCAAGGGATTTATGGGAAAGCTACAGTGAGTGATAAGAGATATATCACAGGAAAGCAAATATGGCTTACAGAAGAGTGAAAGCATGAGGTGTCTGCAGGGAACCATCCTGAGGCACTCTGGCCTCTGTACTTACATAAGCACAATTCTATGTCAAACTGAATTGAAATAAAAACATTTTCATGCATAAATGTCAAAAAAACTTTTTTTTACCTTTTTGAATCAGAATGTTCAGAAACCTTCCATTTTATAGAGAAGTTGCTATTTCCTATTCAGGATGAAGATAAAGATCAAAAGATCAGAACATCATGAAAATTGGAAATTCTGACTTTTTTGTTTTAGCTGTACTTATTTCACTGTATTTTTTGTGACTGAGCTACAGAGTAGTTTATTTTCACATAATTTTCAAACAAGCATTCTTTTATTGATCTTTAGGTAGAAGGGTTTTTGTTAAATCCAAATTAGGATGCAATATGATGAAGAGTCAAATTGGCCTAGGCTGTATAAACTTCACACTTAATTTTAATGTCTATCCAGAAATCAATGAAACCCTTGTCTGTACCAAAGACCTGACTGAGATGAAGATTCCAAGTACATTTTTTCTGAAAAAGAATCTTCCAATTCTAATAAGTACTTGTGTACATTAAACAAGTTAGATATTTTTGTGCCTTCAGTTGTGTGTTTTTTTCTTGTAATCAATATCATTTCATCTGATCTCAGTGACAATTACATATTCCTGTAGTCCAGATCACTGTAATAATGCAAAATTTCCTGAATTCCGATAGACAAATAACACTAGACCATGAATGTTGCTGAAATCAGTGGGCTCTCTAAAATTTAAATTGAATTCGGATGTCTCAATAGACATCTTTGCCTCAAAAGAAAAAGCAGAAATGATAAACTGTTTTCTCCTTGATTCTTTCTACCATTTTCCCCCTTTCAGTAATAGAGAAAATAAAAATTGTTAGTGGTAGCACAAAGCGACAACTCCAGGCTAACAACTCCATGCAAGAACAGGACATATGAGAATAAAAATTTTAAAACACTATCTAGCCAGTCACTTTTCTGAGGTCAGCTGCAAACATCTTTCTTTAACTTAATGTTATCTGATCTTTCCAAGGACTTTATAGGACACAATAGGAGCAGCTTCTCGTCTGGTGTAAATCAGTAGAGCCCCAGAGAAGTCAGATGGGGCAGATCTATCCTAAGGACTCTTTCCAGCATGAATGATGGTTATTCCTGTTACTGCGTTTGGATTTCTGAAACACTGAGGAGGAATCAGCAGGCCTCTGTCACTGTTCCCTCCAGCAATGGCTTGGAATCCTGGCTCATTTGCTGTTAATTTTGATGGAAATTATGTCAAAAATAACATGTCACAAGCCTGCAAATATGTGAGAGCCTGCAATGAAAACTTGGTCCTACTGTGGTTCTATAGCTGAATGAAAATGTGATGGTGACTAAAAGACTTTTATTTTCCCACTTTACTACATATTTTGCTGACTTATGAGAGACCAGTGTCCCTGTTTGTTGACTGACTACAGTCAGTAGTATACAGTGACTTGCATTTTAGGATGCAGGGAGAGATAATGCAGAAAGAACACAAATATGGTAAAATCTGGCTGTCCTTTGCATACATTTTTCTGGAAAAATCCTGCATGGTGTTTACTATCTTACTTTGATCTGTTACCTAGGGCTGGGAAATTTATTATTCTCTCAGCACATTAACCAAACATAACTGAAAAATACAATTTTGTGTAGGGAGAAGGGGGCAGAAGTTATATGCAAGTTTGGGTTGAATTTTGCAATGTGCTTCAGTCAAAACCAAGGAGAACAGAATTATGAAAATACTGAAACACTTTGCTTTGACATTTTGAATGACCTGTTTCATTTTGGAAAAGTCAAAAAAAAATTCTGAGGCCTTCAGAAATAAATGTTAGTTGTTTTTAAAATCACATTTCTCATTTTGTAATTGATCTAAGAAAAGAAATGGACATTTGAATTGATTCAAAATGTTCCTTTTTGTTGGTCTGCTTATTCTATCAGAGATAAAAATCCATTTAATTTCTATCCCAAACTTTTTTTTGGTTTTCTTTCTTAAGCTTGGCAATTGATTCAAAAAAGTTATTTGTCCAAATATACTGATAACACTTAAATCAACTGTTATGCTAGAAAGCAGTGTTTTGCAGCATAAACCAAACAGTAAAAAAAAGAGCAAGGTTTGTATTGTAGCTCCCTGACTCAAATTTAGAGGATTTTATTATGGCTGCCTTCCAGCACGGCAGATGATTAGAAAGGAAAAAACTCGTCCTTTGCTATTCCACAGTAAAACAACAAGAGAAAATCACAGTGCTTCTGCCTGCATGACTACAGAGCTGTATATGCCTAACTGGCTGCCCCAGTCAGCTACTAAAGCAATTCTGGGTAAATAGGGATATAAAAATACTGCTACTTAGTGATCTCCGTTAATGCATTTCTTGGCCACTAAGTGTGCTTCCTCCAGGTCTGCGAGTGCTGGTTTGCCTGCAGCAGCCAAGAGCTCGATTCTAAGGGAAGAGCCAAGCCCCCACATCAGGATTCTGGCCAGGTGGCTTTGCTGCTGTAGCACATAGCTAAAATTAATAGTTCCTTGTTTGCTTTAGTCTTTAGAAATGTAATGTTCTATTTTAGAGCCTGGAATACGTATTAGACAAGGTAGTAACATTCTAGATACAAAACAAGCTGATGCTAAAAACATAATAAACTGTCAAAAAAAAATCATTTCATTGGAGATCTTTGATTCACACCTGAACAACCCTGGGTGCCATGGTATTGCAAAAGGAAATGTTTATGTGTTCAGCATTAAAACAAATTTGACAGACTGCAGAACTAGGGTGGTAATATGCACAAAAGCCTGCTGTTGGAAAGGAACCTTTTTTTTCCTAAATACCATGTTTATTCCTCCTGGTGCTGCAGCTGTGCTATAGAAGAGTACACGTTTGACAGTGAAACAAACAATTCTGTATTTTCTCTATCTTTTATTGCTACTGCTGCCCTGTACTTGTTTTGTATTATTCAGTCTATCATCCCTGAGGACGACTGATATTTCCAGGAATTTTTACAATAGTGTAGAGTTTGCATAAACTTAATGTATAGTTTGAATAACTAATATTATTAAAAAGATATTAAGAGCATTTAGCAATGAAAGCAATTATGCATATTTTGCAAAACTGTAAATTTTCTTTAAAGGACTGACTGATGCTAATCAAAAAGTTAATATTGCTTGAAGTCCATGGGAGTAGATCTTCCCACAGACAAGGAAAAAACCTGGACAGGCTGGAGAGGTGGGCGGAGAGGAACCTCATGAAGTTCAACAAAGGCAAGTGCAGGGTCCTGCACCTGGGGAGGAATAACCCCATGCACCAGTACAGGCTGGGGGTTGACCTGCTGGAAGGCAGCTCTGCGGAGAAGGACCTGGGAGTGCTGGTGGACACCAAGTTAAGCATGAGGCAGCAATGTGCCCTTGTGGCCAAGAAGGCCAATGGKATCCTGGGSTGCATCAGGAAGAGTGTTGCCAGCAGGTCAAGGGAGGTGATCCTCCCCCTCTACTCAGCCCTGGKGAGGCCMCATCTGGAGTACTGYGYCCAGTTCTGGGCTCCCCAGGACAAGAGGGATGTGGCACTACTGGASMRAGTCCAGCRAAGGGCTACAAAGATGATTAGGGGACTGGAGCATCTCTCTTATGAGGAAAGGCTGAGAGAGCTGGGCCTGTTTAGCCTRGAGAAGAGAAGGCTGAGAGGAGATCTTATCAACGTGTACAAATATCTGAAGGGAGGGTGTCAAGAGGATGGAGCCAGACTCTTTTCAGTGGTGCTGAGCGACAGGACGCGAGGCAACGGGCACAAACTGAAACAGACAATTCCATCTGAACATGAGGAAAAACTTTTTCACTGTGAGGGTGACAGAGCACTGGAACAGGTTGCCCAGAGAGGCTGTGGAGTCTCCTTCTCTGGAGAAATTCAAAACGCGCCTGGATGCAATCCTGTGCAATATGCTCTAGGTGAGCCTGCTTGAGCAGGGGGGTTGGACTAGATGATCTCCAGAGGTCCCTTCCAACCTCAGCGATTCTGTGATTCCTTAAAGAAAGAATGTCACAGCTATAAAAAGGCCAAATTCAGCAGATTTATCTTTAGTGTAACTTTGAGAAAAATCAAATAAGGCCTAACAGCTTTCTCCAGTTACATTCTTTGGATTAATAACCATAATTATAATTTGTAACATGAATTAATGGAATATGTAAAAAATCAGGATAAATAAATATGTATGTTGAGGAAAAGAAGAGAAAACACTTTCCCAAATGCTACTTTCCAGGTCATTCTTTACTTTATACAGAAAAAAGGGGGCATCTGAGACTTCCTGAGTTTTAGACTTCAAACACTTTTCACTAAAAGGTCTTGGGCACTTTTGGTTTAGTGTCTTATACACTGTGGGTTTAACTATTTCTGGAACCAACTGTTAGTTTGAAATTACTTTAATGAAAACTCATTTTCTTATCTCAAGCTGCTCCAGTTTGAGAAGTAACAGAGCCTGACTCCATAAGGATTTGTGTTTGGCCTCCTGCATCCACTCCTGTGCTGTAACACCAGTTTCTATTACTGCCTCCACTGCAACATGTTGCTTCAAGTTTTCTGCAGTTCCTACGTTCCTCCAAGAGCTTGTGAAGCCAGAGTCCCAGAGCAGCCAGGTTGGGAGGGACCCTGGACACCAGCTGGTCCCACCTTCTGCTGAAAGCTGAGCTGTAGATGAGTTTATCCAGTCAAGCTAAGCCTGGAGCATGCATCCACCAGACCCCTTCAGCCCCGCTGCACTGGCCACTTGCGCCTGTGCTTGATGAGCCCTTGTCATTTGGGCCCCTGTGCCGATGGGGCTGCCAGCAGCTGACCTTCAGGGTGGAAAAGCGGAGAGAGAGAGCTGGCCCTTCTCTCTCTCAGCACTAACAAGGTTTTTCTTCTCCATCTACTTGTTTTACATGCTATTTTGTGGAACCTTAGATGTCTCTGAGACCTCTACCTCTGTCAAATTTGGTTGACACTAGCCTGTAAGCTCAAAAGTGGTCAGGACCAAGCTGGCAGATGGATGGTGTGATCACATGGCTTGCTTGGCATAACGCTTATATCCTAAGGCTCTTGTTGAATTCTCTGGGTACATCACTGTAATGTATCCAAGTTCCTCCTCATATGTACTAGTGTGAAAGCAAAAGCAAGCCCAGAGTATTTGCTTAAGGTCTCCCTCAAACTATTGCCTTCTGTGAAAGTGTAAGAGACAAAAATCAGTCTCCATTTGCAGTGTCACAGCTAGGCCCATATGTTAAGGCTGTAAACTGTCCAGAACAGGGACCATCTGGTAGTCCAAATAGTGCCTAGCACATGGCGGGAGAGTTCTCTGTTAGTGTCTCAGTGCTATCAAAATAAATATAACTATTATTAATGATAATGACTTTTAATGGAGCTGTGTGGTGTACAATGATAGAAATGTTCCCATTATGATGTTTGTAGAAACAGCACATGCTGACAAGTCTCCTGATATTTATTCATTTTCAGACTTCTGATGATGCACATGTCTTCGCAAACACAATACAGAGTAATTCTTCGATATAGTTGCAAGAACCTTTATCAATATTACGTTTGTTTGCCAATATCCTATTAGTTACACGGTATGACAGCCTAATGGGGACAATAAGATCATTGTAGACATGAGGTAATATTTTTTTCTTCACTTGAGCTATTAAACTGCTCTGTTTGAAGATCCCCTAAAAGCACCAACAAAATTAAGTCTGGGTTATTCCTCACCTAAAGAGTGCCTTTTTCACACAGCCCCTGTGTGAAGCTCCCTATTCATCAGTGTTAGGTCATATACACTGATATTGTCCGGAGCAGACTAATAGCTTTCCGGCTAAGTGCCTGGACTGAGTCTCAGATCTGTATTCTGACTCTATTATAGATATGCTTTCTGGCTTAAAATAAATTGCTTAATCTTTCTGTGCCTGAGCTTGCCAATGGCATCCTGGGCTGCATTAGGAAGAGCATTGCCAGTAGGGCAAGGGAGGTGATCCTCCCCTCTACTCAGCCCTGGTGAGGCCACAGCTGGAGTGCTGGGTCCAGTGCTGGGCTCCGCAGTGCCAGAGAGATGTGGGACTACTGCAGGGAGTCCAGTGAAGGGCTCCAAAGGTGATGAAGGGCCTGGAGCATCCTTCATATGAGGAAAAGCTGTGAGAGCTGGGACTGTTCAGCCTGGAGAAGAGAAGGCTGAGGGGGGATCTTATCAATGTGTATAAATATCTGAAGGGAGGGTGTAGAGAGGATGGGGCCAGACTCTTCTCAGTGGTGCCCAGTGACAGGACGAGAGGCAATGAGCACAAACTGAAACACAGGAAGTTCCCTCTGAACATAAGGAAAAACGTTGTTACTGTGAGGGTGACTAAGCACTGGCACAGGTTGCCCTGGGAGGTTGTGGAGTCTCCATCCTTGGAGATATTCAAGAGTCATCTGCACACAGTCCTGGGCAACACGCTCTAGGTGACCCTCCTTGAGCAGGGGGGGTTGGACGAGATGGTCTCCAGGGGTCTCTTCCAACCTCAACCATTCTGTGATTCTGTGACTCAGGTCTCTGTCTGCTATAATAAAGTATAAGGCTAATCAAATTTGCTTTGGTCTGTTTCATACTGTAAGATCTTATGATATTGCTTTATGTACTTCTGGTGCCTAATGCATTGGGGCTGCAGCTTCAGTTGTGGCCTCTATCCTGCAAATTTTCAGTACATTTATTGGGATCTTGTAGATCCAGGTCTCACAGCCAGACAAGTTCTTGAACTAATGCTTTAGTTTGCTGCAGGGATTGTGACAAACAGCTGATCAGACAGCTGCCCCCTCAGGGAAGGAGAGACAAGCCCCAAAGCCACAAAACCTCCCTCACCTCCTCAGCATGGATGTGGCTGAGATGCACGCGCACACTCCCAACTGCTGGGCCACACGCTTTAACTGGCCTGTGTTACTCATTTCACCCCTAAACACTGCTCATGGCCAAGACCCAGAAACTCAGCAGACCTGCCACATCTCCTGTTAGTGGTAGTCTGGTGCTTTGCAGTTTTGAGTGGGGAACTTCTGATCACTTGCTGGATAAATGATGACCTAATATGTGAGGGGCAGCTGTGCAGTCCGTGCACAAGGAGTCTGGTGCGCTGGGTGGGTCAGACCTATGGCACCGGCAGGATTGGGAGGACATAGTTTGCACAGATTGCAGGTCACCTGCTTTGGGACTGCTGAACCCGAGCACTTTACTACTTTACTGGGTCTGCACAGACCAGTCACACAAGAACAGCAAGATATGCTGGCCCTACTGTATTTGGATGTGACAATGTGGGCAGGTCTGGGCTAACTTCCATATTTTTGCGAAAAGTTCAGTGTAGCCTTTCATACCACAGATCCTGATTCAGCAAAGCCCTGAACACACGATGCAGTTAAAGTAAGTGCATGTGTCCCAGTGACTTGAGTAGGATTTGAGTTTTAATTGATGGGTTTGCTGAACTGGGCCCTGGAACAAACTCAGTTTCACATATCATCTGGCAAATAACAGCATCAGAAGCACAGTGTGTTTGGCACCACCATATTTCAGAAAACCTGCTAGTTTGTGCGCTTTTAAAAACAGTCGTTTTATTTCCAAAAAGAAGAGGCTCTTTAAAGACATGAGAAAGAAATTCAAAATTAAAACTAAAAGCGTGCAAATGGAAATAGCTATAAGGTATGCAAAGAGTAATTTTCAGTTCATACATGCTTCTTCTTACCATCTGTTCAGGAACTGTCTCACTGTAACTATGTGATTGATCTCAATTGTTCACAGAACAATTACATTTAATACAGAATATGGGAATTTCTCTGTATCCACGTTGCTGTACAAAGATCTGAAGTTTGAAGATAGGTGGACTACTATATCCTTTTTAACTCTGGAGGACAACATTTTTGTTAATGTCAATTTGGTATGTTATGATTCTTTTTTAAAATTCTTTTGAAGTGAAGGCCAGCAAATAGAAAGCGATGCTAAACAGCTAATAACATTGTGCTTCATGATGGACAAAAGAGAGCTCTCACCGATATTTAATTAACAAGGGAAGAGGATTAAATGAAATAACAAAGGAATAATTTCAGTTGTTAGCCACAGTATTTTTTTTAAATAAAAATACACATTAAGAATGAACTAAAGGAGAAAGCTTCAGGACTATGGCAGTAAGAAACCATCTTGCCTGCAATGACAGAGTGCTCAGATAGGAATGAGAGGGCAGAGAAGACTGTGATAGATGAGTCTCTGCCATGGGGTCCTGAGCTCTAAGCCTGCTTTGCTGATGACTGCTACTCTGACTGCCAGCCCCGAGTCCTCTAGTCCTTTCCTTTTTCCCTATTCAGGGATCTTTCTGGTACCTACAGCTTTCCCTTTTTGAAGGAAAGATGCATTATTAAGTCATGCTTTAGATGAGCATAGTGAGCGATGGAGTGATGTGGCCTGGATCACATTTGGACCCTCTGACTTTCCCAGCCTGACAGACCTGGCTAGGTCAGTGGAAAGCACCTCTGTTGTGTCCCCATAATGATGGAGGTAGGCAGATGGAGATAGAGATGGAGAGAAAACTACTAGCAAGAGAAATACATTTTAGAGGTATTACACATGAAGGATACTGCTGAAATAGCCAGCTTACTTTCAATGATGTGGAGGATGCCTCATCAGATAAAGCTGCTGCGGCTGACTGATGGAGGGGCCCCCTGCGATGAGGCGCAGTGGAACCAGGCTGCATGCTGTCCTCTCCCCCTGGCGCACTCGCTGCCCTCCCGGGGCCTCTTCCCTCTTCTCTTGCTCAGGAGCTCTCTGCCCAGCTCCTCTGGGGCAGAGCTCCTGCAGCTCGCTGAACAACAGCTCCTTTTGGGCAAACCAGAGAAGTCCCAGCACAGAAGAGCTCAGTTTTTGCTCTGCTGCATCCATACTGAGCACTTTCTCACTGTTTCCTATGGCCCGCTGCCCTCCACTCCCCAGACACGCTCTGCCAGCATGTGGGGCCCTGCGCTCCCACGGCTTCTCCATCCCAGCAGCCTGTTTCCAGCCGCATCCCCTACAGCATCCAACTTTCAAATGTTGATCTATTTTGGTAGTGGGAGGTGAGATGAAAGCATTGAAAAAAAAAAATCATTTCTGATCATTTCTGAAAAAAGTATTATTTTAAATGGGAAAGGTGACATGATTCAAATTAAAAAGTGTTGGAACAAAACACTTCAACTTGTTCAAGTCCCTTCTCCATTTTAGTCAAAACTAGTTGCTGAACTGAGATGAGATAGTTTCAAGCCTCTCTCCAAGTTGAATTTGAGAGGAATTTGTTATTCAGAAGTGTCATGTTTAAAAATATAAAAACTTCAATGAGAGTCTGAATCAATGAATATTACAAGAATTTTAATCTGACCAATAACTATCCTCTCTTCTTTTGAGTTTGTCACAAGCAATTAGGTGAAGGCATAACCAATATGATTTGGAGCTAGAGATTTATATTCATCACAGAATTATATCTGGCTCCTCACAGGTTCCAGAACATTTAATAATTCAGACTGAAAACTGCTGGTCTACAACAACAAAAGACCCTTCTCATGCTGTCCAATACTCTTTTATAGAAGAAGGGTTTGTATCCCTATAATATATGTTAAACATTACTCTGAAACTAGAGCTGGCTGAAATTTTTTTGAACAGCATATTTTTGTTAGAAAAAACATGCTATGAAATTGTTTTTCTTTCTCCATAGGAATATATTGACTTGTAGAAAAAAATTAATGGAAAGAATTACTGCTTCGATAAAATTCAGTGGCTTCATTTTGAATTAATAGGGTATGAATAAGGTTGAAACTATTCCAAACAAAGGTCCTTTACTTTATGAGATGAAATACTTCAATAAGAGTTCTTTGACACTCTCCAATAATATTTTTTTGAATTCTTACTTCATGGAAGACTTTGAAAGTTTAATTTTTCCTTTCAATTCATGACAAAAGGAAAAGTCAAACTGGAAGTTTTCCACAGAGAAATATATTGACCAGCTCAATTAAAGTACATTAGCTGAACTGTAGGTACAGTTGGAATAAGCAGCCATATATATTTCCATATGACTATAACTTCCTGTTTAATTTTTTTTCCAGAATTTAAGAATGCATTAAAAAAGTCACTAGCTAATGCAGGTAGGAAGGAAAACTTTAAACATGTTAACTAAATATAGATTTGTACTGCAATATCTCCATAAACCCACTATAAGGAGCATGCAGTTCATCTCTATGAATTAGTAAAATGAAGACTGATAATAATTTAAATGTATTGTATTACCTTTTCACTGACAATAATTTGAGTGGAAACACCAAGCTAATGTGTTTATCTGCCAGTAATGGATGGAATGACAAGCCATGGACGGGTGATAGCTGGGCTCGCAGGCTGCGGGGCTAGGGATGTGGGCTGTGGTCCAATCAGCTACCAGCTGCTCTTGATCCAGGTTAAGATCTTACTCTCTCCCAGCTGCTCCCTCTCCAAATCCTCATCTCTGCTGGTGTAACAGCTCAGCTGAGAGCTCCCTGACACAATTCTATAAAACAGTCTGGGTTAAAAAGTAAAAACAAACATTTTAAATAGCAGGGGGCCTTAATTTGGACCACTGTACAGAAGCGGGTTAGTGACTGAAGAGACAAATTGGTAAGCTAGCAGAGGCTGTTCCCAACATATTTCTTTACCACATACAATTCCCTTACCACAACCATTCCCTTAGGAACTGTTGCTGGATACATGTAATCCTTAATGTAACTTTTTGCTGGGAACACTCAAATAATTTTTGGATTCATGATTTCCACTCTGGTAACTGTAGTGTTGCCCAGTTTTGCAATTTTATTGTTAAATCTTTCAACACCATGATCATCATGGCTTTCACTTTAAGAAAAGTTTTTTCATTTTTATAGGATGCAGAAAGGCTAACACATGTACAGGCTTAAAAACAAAAGAAAATAGGAGATACTGAACTTCTGAGCTAGTGAAAAATCTGGGTTTTTAGCCAAATTGTTTCAGAATTGAAAGAATCACACCTCCCTGCCCCTCTCCAAATGTATCCTGCCTGTATATACTGCCTGTTTCCATATTTCATTAAAAATGCTAAAACATGAAACCTCAAATCCAAAACATTTTGATTCAGGATGGCACCATGTTCCCTGAAGTTATTGTTTGGTTATTTTATGGTCCGGTTCTCCGCTACAGACAAGATCTTCTGGTGAAGCTGCAATTCCTAGAATATGGAATGCGTTCTGAAATTTGTCATCTGTCCAAAGAATCCAGATTATACGGTACTGGATCTACAACTCCCGTTAGGAAGCAGTATTTAGAGATTAGGTGATGTTGTGATTTCAATATTGCTTTAAATAGGGTTGGTCAAAATGGTATTATCACTTTTCAGAAGATTATATTAATTTGAACATTCACAGAATTTTTCATTTAAAGTTTTTATGAAATTAAATGGTATTATTTTTATTTCAAAGCATTTAAATTTTCCCCTTTTTGTACCTTTTTTTCACTTAATTCTAATGCTCATAGAAAAGAGAGCAGATGAAAGAATGAGAGAAGTGTACTTCCTTGCAGTCTGTCATTTTTTCTATCCCTGGAAAGTCTGTAAAAATTAAAAATGTTTAAAAAGTGATGAAAATGAAAATTATTATTTAAAAAAGAAGTGCTAATTGGGACTTTCAACACTGAAATGGTCTTGTATCCTTTTCTAAATAACCTTCTGAATAGGAAACCATTTTAGTATTTAAAAAATTAGCAACCTCTCACTGACCTCTACTTTTCTCAAACAGATTAGTTCAGTATCAAATAATTTTGATTATTTTAGGGATGCCTGAATATCAAGTCTAGTCACTAGATCCTGTCCTCTTCAATGCCCGATACTATCAGTTCCACAGAGTAAAAGATCTGTGACCTTTGGGTCTAACTATATTATACTTTTTATTTTATATAACTGCCCACAGGTTGTCAAGGATGAAACACTATCTATATTATTGAGTGGAGTAGGTGCAGAAACAACGTTTAGGACCCAGATGTTCAGATTTGTTGCTGACTCTTACAGCTACATTTTTCTCCACTGCACAGTTCAGTCTGTCACAACACGGCTGCTGTTTGCAAGCCAGTATGTTTTGCATGCCTGTATGTGACGGAAGGATAAAGCTGAAGATGGGCACTGTTAGGCCAGCCTGAAAAGGCTGAGTGCAGGTTCCTTACTTGGGAGTTTATGAATCCTAATTGCTGTCATTTAATTGGTGTGTAGCCCTGAGCGAGGCATTTAACCATACGGCTTTCACATCTGCATTTACAAAACGAGAATAAGAACTTGCACTGCGAGTCCATGGCGTGACTCAGCAGGAACAATCCCCAGACGCAACCAGCAGAGGCTTTTATGGTCGCCTTACATTTATAGCTAGAAATCAAATGGATTTAGCCACAATTACAGAAGTAAAAGTCCCATTGGAACCCACTTGTGTTTTGCCTACAGTATTTGGGCTGATATTTCATATTATTTTTAGAGCAGCATGTCCAGAGTTGTGCACGGGGCGGGGGGGGAAGGTCCGTGCTGCTGGTAGTTTACATTTTAAATTACACATTTCTAATCCTGAAGGAAAACAAATAGCAAAGAATTTGTCTCTCTCTGACCAGACAGCATAATGTGGTACAAGAAAGCATGGAATAATACTCGATCCTAGAGGACCTATAACTAGGTGACATTTACAAGCATTCAGCTAATGAATTATGGGCTCTTGAAATAGAAGTCAAGTTTTCTAATGGAAGCAATATAATATTCCCTGCAGTAGAAGAGATTCCTTTCAAAGTGTTCATGCTGTGGAATCCTACGGCATTATGATAATAGCAAGAAGATTTATTATTCACAACAAAGAGGAGAAATACTTTTATATCAGAAGAGAAAATATTGTATCATATTCTCAGTGCTTCTGAAACATTAGGACACAAAATACAGTATCTACTTGACCGGTTGCAGATGGTTTCAGGAGGTTTATACATCAAGGGCAGCTGCCTCATGACAACAAGTTTTTATGAATGAGTTTGTTTCTTTAAAGATATATCTGAAATTCCACCAGGCTGACGTTAAGCAAAGGAAGAAATTGCTTTAACATTTTGGAAACTGCCTCGAAATCAGATGCTAGGTCTGAAAGTCACAAGACTGCAAATGTACCCAACAAGCAAAGTCTGTCAAAAACAATGTTTGTATTTGCTTCAGATTGTGGAAACAAGAGTCATTCACTGCTTCAGACCTTGTTATGAAAGTTGCCCACACAACAGCATAGACTTCCTTTAAAAACAGATAGCACAAAACCTTAAGCAACAAATGATCCTATTAAATTACCCCTTAGTTTATCTTGTGATTCAAAAACTTGGCAACCCAATGTCATCAGATCAATAAAATATTTTAAAGGGCATAAATAAGTCATGACTGCACCTGATTTTTTTTTGCCTGAATGCTCTTAGGACATTTGGTTAGACCTAATCTCAGCTCAGCTCAGCTCATCTAATGCTGGGGGCAGGAAGGACTGCACAGCCATACACTGGCACCACAACCAGCATGGCATGCACCATACTGACCACTGCTACGGTCAGTATGTTATGTGAGAACTAAGAACTCCTCAGCTTTCCCACAGGATAAATCTGCACAGTTGGTCTTGATGTAATCATAGGGAGTTATCTAGCAATGTTTTTTTTAGAGGGACTTGAATCTCTTTTCATTTGTATTAGTATAAATGGTAGCTCTGTTGCATTTACTTATCCACATGAGAAAAACTGATGAAGGAGGATAAGAAAGCCTTAAAAATGCATGGCCAGCCATAGATCTTCTTTGAAATGTGCACCCTAATAAGGTCAGCATCTATTCACTGTAGTTAAATCCATTTTCGCTTTGATAGAGTAAGGTAGATTTTTGCCATACAGATTTTTTCGGTTTTGGAACAGTGACATGGTGTTTTTAGACTAATATATGGCCCAGGCCTTCTGTAGTCTTACCCAGTTGTCAGTGCTTACAATATGTTAGATCCAAAAATCTCAGAGGATGCAGTTCCCTGCTCCCAGTCAAAAAATTGGCCTGCCATAGGAACTTTTATGGCTACAAATGAAGACCTGCCTATTGATTCCTTCTGCAGACCTCTTTCTTCGGTATTGCACAATATCTTTAACTGGGACATTCCCAAACCTCCAGTACATGTGTTTATGAAGCAGAATGGATAGCTACAGCCCTAGTAACTTCCCTGCACAGCTGTGACTGGAAGGACTTATGGGCTAAAAGCCCGACCAGTGAAGCAAGGTTTTATTTTTGTCTCTGCAGCTGACCTGGATGTCCAGTTCTGGGTATGTTGCAAGGGTGTGAAAGGGGTAGAATTTCTGAATCCTGATCTGCTTTATTATGGATGGTGAAAGCTTTTTCCTTAATCCTCAGCCTTGCTTTTGAAATTCACTCTTTTTTGACACCTGGACATCTTTGTACTGGGACGATGCCATGCATTTCAAGGTCTTTCCCCAGATGACTGAGCACTTTGGGAATTCCCTTCCCAGCCCCAACCAAGATGCTGAGAGATTCACTGGCATTGGTCAGTGGAGTTCCCCAGCATCATTCTCAAGAACTAGATCACTATATATGGGGCTTGGACAGAGCGAAAGTTTTGCCACTGGAAAAAGGGAGTGTGCAGGATGCCTGATTTGACATGTGATTGTAGTCAGAAGTATTTAATATGAAGAAGTGGCCTATCTTCTCTTTGCAGAGAATACTGGCTCAATCAGCCTGTTTGGAAAGAAGGAGAGAAAAGATGGAAATTACTATAAAAGGCCAAATTCACAAATAGCTTAAAAACACACTGTTAATGTAAATCGATTTCTTAGTAAGCTTCTAAATCTGAGCATTCATTGTAATATTGCTCTCCTGGCTACACCCTTTTCCTAGTAGAATTGTTCTCTTCAGTATCGTATTGACAGCACAGTGTCTTTCATTGCAATAGCAAACCTGCCACTGATTTATCTGCTCCTTCAGTTTTGTCATGGAGAGCCAAAGAGGTACCAACCATTCTTTGTAACAGCCACTGTAGCTGTCCTTGCATCTGCAGTACACCAAAACTTAATCCATAGCTGAGATTTTTAGATGTATGTAGAAAGTTGCTCTATATGAGAGAATAAACTCTGACAAAACAATTACATTTGACCTAGATAAGCCAATAAGGACATTTCTTTTTGTCTTATCTGTCAATTTTAGAGACTAAGAAACAGAAATCTTTCAAGTGCATAAAGTAAAAGGGTATGTTTCAAGCCTCAGCTCAATTCTTAATGCATCTTCTAGCATATCTTTTATCATCCTACCGTATCACACTCTAATATGTACAAATAACCTTTCCCATTTTGTATGTGACCAGCAAATGTACTGGCATTGCTGATAAAAGCTCTGAAACATAACTACAGATGGAGCAGTCAGCAAAAAACCCATGGTGTTAAAGTGACATGTCCAAGTTTAAAAACCTTGTGACTTTCTTTCATTGTTCTTGTTCTTGTATGAACCCACCTGTGTGACTGAAAGCACAGACAATTAGGAATGAATTTTCAGACTAAAGGCTAATATCTTTTTGTGAATGATATTTAGAGCTTGCAAAACCTTTTGAAAAAGTTTTTTGCAAGAACTACATTGATTTTGCAGTGGTAGAAAATTCACTCTGGTGTATCCATACCAGCGCAAGCTGCCCCAGGCTGTCCATAGCTCTGTATGAAATAAATATTACCTGAAATGGAATACAAACTGGAGTCTGTTCACTCTCTTGTCCTTTTGCTGAAAAAAGCCCAAAAGGCTGCTAGTTTAGTAGTAGTGAACAGGTCATATTTTTGTGATTTTTTGGTCTGCTAGAGGAAGCAAAGGTCTCTAAATTAATTGCATTTGCTTATTAACTAGCTACTGGATGACTAGCCTTGGTCAAATTTTGAATTGTTTACACAGCTCATCAGAAAAGGAAAAGCTCCTGGTCTTTGTCTGCAGGCTCAGGCCACTGTTGGCCTCAAATGACTCTGAACCAGTCTCTGTACAGAAAAGGGTAGTGTTCTACAAGTCCTCTGAGTAGCAGATACTCCTCCTTTGGCTTCAGGACAAGCTGTGTCTTGTGTCTGTGGAGTAATGATATATTGCTTTGCATATATATGTGTCAGAGCCCTCTCTTGAAAGAAAACAGCTCCTCCATAGGGCCTCACAGAGCTGGTAGAGCTGTTCCTGCCTTTAACTAGTGACCCTGTGTTTCTAAACAAGCAGTTTTGTGAATAAATTCCTTGACCGTTTTTAGAGAAGCATAAAGAGGTCTTACAGTTGCAATTTTTTTTTTATTAGAACTGTACTAACTATGGCAGAATGACCAGAAATAAAAGAGACACAATTCCATTCCCTACTCGCATGGTCTCTTACAGTCCCATCAAGCAAAAGCTAGCAAACAACAGGGAAGCAAACCCAAGTAAGTGATTCATAAAGTGATTCATTTTAAACAATGTTTTACATAGCCTGGTGCAACTTACCGGTATGTTTTTAAAGTAAAAAATGTCACACTGCCTTGAAGTTTGATTCTAATCACTGTTTGAAGACATTAAAGTTGAAATTTACTGTAAGCAAAAAACTTAAATGCACACATGTGCATGCATGCCATCAAGGGTCTTGATTTCTTTGCCAGGGTACTCTTTTGGTTTAGCATGTATGTGCACAGCCCAACCAGATGTTCCTGGATGATACATTGCTTCCTGATCAGGCTTAATTATAGGGAGCTATCATGCCTTCCTGTGAGTGACCTGTGATAGAAACTAAAACTAAAGTTTTTTGTCTCATATGGTTGATAGTTTACTGGAGAACCAACCAGCTCTAATTGAGTTCCACTTAGTCCCTGCTGCTCCTTCTCCTCATGATGCTGCCAAAGCCAGAAATAAACTACAAGGCTGCATTACAGGCAATAGTGTGTATATGATATTTTGACCCTTGCTTCCCCTTGCAGCCCTCCATGGCACTGTCCAGTTCTATCACCTGATACAGGGATCTGATCTACAGCTCCTTTTCCTCTCAGATTTTAACACTGAAGTGGCATGTATCACACTATCAACTCAGTTTTGAAGTGGAAACTGAAAAGCAATGACAGGAAAAGCACTGGTGGTTGACTGAATCTTCCTAAGTTTTCTGAATCAATTGTCTGAGTCAATGCTAGCTAGCCTCTCTTTTACTTTTACAATCCAATAGCTCTCAAGTAGCAGCTTTATTTATAAAGCTAGTGATATAGCTTGGAATCACGGTATTCACTAAAAACAGAAAGATCATACAGTATGGCAAGGCTATCTAGTAAGACTATTGCAAAATATATGCAACAAAATTATTTATAGATAAAAATTGCTGAAGTGCAGCTACATATAACTTGTTAGTGAAAAAGAGAATTAAATCCAATATAGGTGTTGTTATATCAATGGCATTTTTATTTGTGTTTGATATGGAACTCCATCTCTGCTAAAAGCAGATTTTGTGCTACTAAACCTAGGAGCTACAATGGTCCTCCTGAACTCAGCTAGGTCCCCTAGATGCTATCATGTAAAACTCAGCCATTCACACAGCTCTTTTTGCAAATGTAGAGGCTGAGGGCCCAGGTCTTCCCTCTTTCCATTGTCGCAAATCAGACACAACTCAGTCAGGTTCCCCATGATTACACCATTACACAACTTAGGTAACTTAAGGAAGAATTCAGTCCTCAAGCACTGTCTAGCCTAGCTGCCAACCATAATGGTATCACATCAGAAAATGCACCACCACAGGGTGGACAGGGAGTCTTCCCTTCAGCCCAGGGACAGATTCCTCCTCTCAGACAGACCATGGAGAATGAAACCTGCGTAAAACAACAGGAGAGACCCACAGAGTTGAGAAGGGCCTCCTCCCCACAAAGGCAACCCATGAGTTGAAGAGGCGATATTGTATCCTGGGCACTGCACATGCGTATCGCACAGGAGGAGGTCTGGGTATCTTTTATTTAGAAGAACAACATCGTCCCTTCCTCAGCTCCTTTAACAACCCTACCCTACTCCTCCTGCCTGCATGACAACTGGAAGTAAAAGAGAGAGTGCAGAGAATGTAGAACTCATGAAGAAATCATTTTTACTCAAATTCACACTCTGTCCTAGGTTGTTAGCTGCTTCCTCAGAGTTTCAGGTGCAGAATCCTTTTTCCAAGTTAAATTAACTGGTGTACATCATTTCTGTGCTGTCATTTTGCTTCAGAATTGGTCTCATAAATGATTTTGAAATGGGGAAGCATTACCAAGATAATTTATCATCAGTTACATTTTACAGGAAGAGGTACCTCTATAAACAATCTGTTGCTATCTCTCCAGCTAAAAAGAAACTTTTGTCAGTTGAAACCTTGGTTCTCGGGGGAGCACTGATGGCAGCTTTACTCATAACTGGAATCTTTGGAAAACTTTGTTTCAGTTAAGAAGAGCAAACCCTCATATGCCAGCACTGCTGACTATAATGTATTTTCACAACTCAGAAGTAGTATCATGATCTGCTGATTCCTCTCTAATGTCTTACAATCTTTGGTCTAAATTAGCACAAGAGATCATAGGGTACGATAGGCTGCCATCTCTAAATAACCTTTATTTTGCAGATGTTTGTTTTTTTCATTTTGATACAGTTGAAGACTTCAGAGAACTAAGGCTTCATGATTTTGTTTACTTTCAGAGCAGACTAATTAATTAAGAATAGGAAGTATAAATTCTGTAATTTATTACAGCTATGTTGTGATTTTTTTTTACCTATGAAAAACTACTCCTAATTGACAGCTGTCACTTTTGAATCTTGAACATAAACAGCGAGTGCTTTTGTACAAAGCCACTGCTGAATGACTCTCAGAAGTCCTGGAACAGAGACTCAAACCACTAGCAGGATTATCCTTCAAAGATTATAATGACAATGAACATATCCACTTAAGAGAAGTTTTCATTCTGTATTTTTTCTGCTTTCAGATTGACTGATCCTTTGATCCTTTCTATCTTGCTGCTTCATAGCTCTGTAACTGATAAAGGAAGTCCAGTCTGGCATGATTAAAACTACATTGACTTGAAGGTAATTATATCCCAGTGCCTGGGCCAGAACACCAGACATTCCAAACATTGTAACAAAATATACCTGGCACCCATCTACCATAGTTTTTAATGGTTTTAAGTAGGTAGGTGGGCAATCATGTTGAAATTGAGACACCTGACCTGAGAACCATGTTAGTGTACATTTTCCTACCAAAAAATCCTTCTCATAATTAAAGATGGAATATGACAAAACAACACTAAACCCAAAAATTCACAAGAGTTTCTCTGATTCTCTTATAATATCTGTATGTCAGATGTTCTAAACACTTAAATATTACTACTTTCCAAAAGCTTTACAGAAAAGAATCTGATTCTGCTACCACGTCAAGTTTCCAGGCTATTTACAATTTTTTAATGGTAGAAGAGGTGTCCTTTTAGATAAGAGAGGCTTTGCTTGGAAAGGGATAACCATAAAAGTTTTAAAATAAGTATCAAATCTCTTGGTGGGCCTAGGCTGAATATGTGAACCTGAAAGATGCAAACAACTTCTTTTGAGGTCTCTGCTGTTTGAAAACATTCTGCTCTCAGATCTGTGCAGTGTAAATTGCATATGCGGCTTTGTGGGCAGATCTCAGCTGTTTATTTTTACAATTGCTAAATAAGAACACTCACGCATTAATATATCTACTTGCAAATGCATTTCGGAAGTATTTGTAATTTTTTTCCCCCTATCTCCATGTACAAAGAATTTCCAGACACAAATGCCTGCCAGTGAAAAACAACTGTGATTGTCAGGATTCGAAACTAGAAAGAGCTTAAGTAATTCATGTTTATTAGAAAGTGTGTCAACAAACAAACTGCATCTTTTTCTAGCATCAGAAACAAATATATTTTATTTCATGTAGAGTTACTAGTTTACAAGAAATTGTCTGCACACCTCAGTAACTGTCTTGGCATTTGATACAGGCTTTACTTCAGACTAGGAGAAAGAACTGAATTACACTGCCTCAAGAATCAATTTACATTTCAGTCTTCTGTTGACTTCAGTGACAGTGTCATGTACAGAACAATACTGGAGCAGATACAGATATTCATTTTCCATTTATGAGTAACCAGAATGAAGTTTCATTCATTTTGGACTTAAGCCAATAGAAAATAGCCTCTACAGTTGTTCATCCACCAAATCCTCAAGGGCCTTCTGGCCTGTAGGGCAGTAGTACTATGCCAAATTGCATGGTTCCAACTTGCCAGATTACCCTAAATAGCAGTTGATGAGAGAATGATGATGATTTTCAGGTGGAGTAGAAGGAGATTGCTCAGGGACTATAAGCAGGCCTATTCACTAATGTCACAGAAGCAGCAGATTCTTCTCTGAAAGACTGAATGATCAGATGAGATCAACTGAGGTATGAGAAAAGAAGTCCAAGCCACAGAAGTTCATTCTTCTCACTAAAAAGAAGCAATTTAAATAAGAAGCTCCACTTCCATCATAGGAGCTCAGTCCCAGCACCCAGGCAGTTAGAGAAAAAAGCTGTACAACACCCTATGTAATTAATACTGTTGATGCAGGTTGAACTCAGTCAGCCACAGAGTATACCTCACCATGGTAAGAATAAGCAACACAGTGAACTTCACTTGTCCCATGAAAGACAGTACCAATAAGCAGTTGTGAAAACCAGTGACTGTCTACATGGATTCTGCCCAGCAATTTGTATAATTGCCTGCTGAGCAGATTAAATAATTTTGCTTGGCTTCTGTGAGTCATGAAGCAAATCCCTAATGTCTTCTGGAATTCCCTTAGCTAGATCATTATGTCCTGATCCTATAATCAAACCTGTGAAGGAAAAAAGGGGCCTGTTCTCAAGATCAAGGCTGTAATATAAGGATGGGGCAAACCTGAGAATGCTTATTATCGGAAGAGCTGATGCCTAGTATTAAGGTCATTTTATGCTTTCTCATACATCCCTAGCATGAAGATGGTGGCTTATGTTACATCTTTCTTTCATGTTAGAGTAAGAAAAGGTAAGAATCTGCTAAATCTTCTAATATTCTAGATGTGTAGCAGTCCAAACTTGGAACAGTCACATTTCTTTTTCTTACTCTCCACTGAACTTGGGTTAAATCCCAAGAGATGTAGGGCACCTGCCAACAGTTGGCTTGCTCTTAAACACAGCCTCTCTTAAACAGAAGTCTACGCAGATGGCAGAGAAATAAGGTCTTCAGAAATGGGGTGTAGAAAAACAAGTTTTTTAACAAGAAGTTTAAAGCTAGATAATACTACTGCTTGTGAATTAACAACCTAATCTTCCCAATTTGTATTTTTTGTGGCAATGAAGTATGTTTATATTAGTATGTTCCTTTTGAACCAGGTGTAAGGTCAAAATAAAACTGCTTTTCTCTCAGAACCACATGACACACTATATCACCTCAAAGCATGACATGCTTATCAAGAATAAATAATATTCTAAGGACCCTTATTGCAGCCATAACCTTCAAAATAATTTCTACCTGGCTAACGCCCCCTGTACATCTGGACTCTAATCCAAAGAGCCCAACCTGCACAGGCAGGCTCAGCACCCTGCACCTCTGGGAGCACGTCCAGGTTTCCAGCAGAAAAAAACATTTCGCACCACAGTGCACTAAAAGCCCGCAGGATCACCATAAGCCAAACATTCACTGTGAAAGGCATTACACAGGCACCACTAGTAACATTAAAAGGCATTTTTGAGTTGGTTGGCAGGAAATGTTTTGCTGAGGCAACTGCTTTAGCAAGGCCCAGTCCTGGAGCACAACACAGCCTCCACCAAAGCCAAGCAGGATTTGTTTAGATACAAAACAACAGCTGTGCTTGCTGCACCCTGTACCCAGGCCGTGACCTGTATGCTGTTACCCTCAGCGGCTGGCCACTCTGGCTCAGAAAACTCTGAAAAACGGTAACTCTGCTTCCACAGGGCGCTCCTTCCCGGGCAGGGCCCAGTTTCCACCCTTTCCACGCAGCTACCCCGGGCTGTACAGCAGCCGCCCCAGATCCCTGCCTGTCCCAGCCTCCCAGCCCGGCCCAACGGCCGCCGCGGACACGCGCAGATGGGAGCAGACACTAACCCTCCGGCGCGCACCGCCTCCCACGCACAAAGCGACCCGCCCCCCCCCCACCGCGCATGCGCCCGAGCGGCCGGGAAGGGCCGAGCAGGCGACATACGGGCACTGCGCCGCGCCGCGCCCGCGGAGCGTCGCCGCGGCGT
>NW_020450865.1:375266-410736 GCF_003343035.1 Apteryx rowi
GCCGCCAGCGCTATCCAGGGTGTCGGCGGCAGCACGTGGGAAGGGGCAGAACCCGGGTCGGCCTGGTACTGTCGGGACCGAAATCAGAGTGGCTCCTTCCTGCATGGAAGGAGAGGGGAAGAGGGCAAATAATCCAGAGGTATTGCTGAAATCCTTCTCTAATCCTCTGTGATTGTGTATTTCGAGCAGCTGCGCTCAGATTATGCAAGAGGATGTTTTCTCTCTGGATTTTTGTCTCTCTCTCAATTCCTTTCTTGAGGGGTTGTAGATGTGCACTGGAAGCTCTTTCTCCTTTATAAAGGTGAAGAAGGTTGCATAGCTGTACTCCTGTAACCCTAAAGATCAGCACTCAAGTGTATCAGGAGATAACAGTAACTTCTTTGAAGGGCATACACCTTACAACAGCCATGTAGCCTCACTTTCAAAGCTCCTGCTGCTGTTTGCAGCAGATCTTTTGAATTCTCCAGGGAGAAAACCCATGGGCTGGAGAGACATTTTTCTTTTGTTCCATAAAGTTCTACTCAGATTTGGCTGAGGAGCTTTTCATAATCCTTGTTTCCCTTTTGCTGGTTTTATTGTTAGTGTGCCAAAATAAGTGTGTATTAGCATACTAATCTAAAGCTGGGCCTGTGCTGCTGCAACATCACCTTGCTTGTGCTAGCACTCTGGACAAGAGAAGTCTCTCTGCCTTCTTTGGAATCAGTGTATAACACAGATGGGTAAGTCCTTTCCCTGGACAGCTGCTGTCTGCTGCTTGCTATTATCATACAGCTTAGCTTGTGCTGTGATTTGGAAGGTTAGGATTTGCACTTCTCCAGTGATACATGATGGTGAGGATGTTAGTGATGCTTATTTATGGTTTTTCCCCTCTCCCAAAAGTGCAAAAATATTAAAAGAGCTTCAACCAATAGGCAAGTTAAATACCTAGAAGACTGGAAAGTGCATTGGGAACCTTAACGTGCTTTCCACTGTATATGCACCTAAATATTTTTGCGTATTTTTTTCTTAGCAACCCAGCTTCATCCAGAGGAGAAATAGATTCAGAGGGTAAATTTGGGTTATGTAGAGAGCTGCATCTTTTTTGTGGGATCTCTGTCCCAGCCTTTTCACAATTTGGAAAGTGTTCAGAGAACAGGAGAATCCCAGCTGAATGGGCAAAAGCAATGTTTTTATTCTGCCTCTTGGTTGCTCTTTCTCTTAGGCACTAAATTGGTCTTTTAGTCAATTCACTTCTTAATCTTTCTTTATTTTCCTTGTCTCCTGCTTTGATGTTAGAAGTTTAATGGCCAAAAGAAGTGCTGAGTTCATTCCAACCAGCAATGCCTGGTTGGAAGCTTTCTGGCAAGCTTTCTGCAGGTTTTTGGAAAACCCAGTTTTTGACATAGGTACTAAAGGGCCTCCTGCAGTACCCTGGTGAAGAAAAAAATCATATTGCTGTTAGTCTTCAATTAAGTTCTTGAAGGAGCTCTGGATTTCACCTTGGTAACAAACCTATATGCTTTTGTATTCAGTCAGATTGACCTAAACTTAAAATAAAAAATTAAATTTTCTACAAATTGGTAAACCTATTTATTTGGTGAGCTCTCTCTCAAATGAAGCAGATGCTGTTTGCCTCTGGCAATGAGATCCAGTGATATAGAGATGGGAGCAGAGCATCAGGCTCTCATTAGTGGTCAGTGTATTAGTGACAAGTAACTTTCAATTTCCTTTTCTGCCCAATAAGAATAAAGATAACTTGATTTTTTTTTTTTGATGTGTCACTTAGATTGTATAACAAATATATTCCTGAACAGAGCATAAATAAATAAATAGTTACATTATTGAGGGTTAAGAAGAAATACTATGTAAGCTTGCTTATGTCTCTGTCCTCTATCTAGTCTCTACATTGGATAAAGGAAAAAGATGGAAAAATCATGTAACTTAAACTGGTCTAAAACAAGACAAAATAGTTAAAATTGCAGGGGAGCTCTAGATTTTGACTTACTTTGCAGGGTACTGTTTTGAGCAGTTTTTGAGGTGAGTCTTGTAATACATACTTTGTGACACTTGATGTGTCTTTTATTTTATTCCAATCTGTTAATACCACTTGAATCTAAAATACCCTGCATGTCCTTAGGACCTGTAGAACATCTATTTGGGCAGACTGCACTGCTGTTTACCAAATGCCAAAAATTGATCCAAGTTCTTAATGTGAAATCATGCTGAAAGCCTGATAGGTTTAAACTTAAGGCATGAGCAC
The DNA here is from genome assembly GCF_003343035.1 of Apteryx rowi. Lineage (NCBI taxonomy): Eukaryota > Metazoa > Chordata > Aves > Apterygiformes > Apterygidae > Apteryx > Apteryx rowi. The sequence continues at coordinate 377,506 of NW_020450865.1, forward strand.
TTGAGAGATACAGTGAGGTGAAATTCTAATTGGCATAGTCACAACTCTTGATATGAAACGTAAGTCAATGGTTCATGTTTTTCACTGAATACTGATACCTGGTTCAGACTTTTTATATAGATGCCTGAAGGTGGATGGTGGGTTTTTTTGTTTGTTTTTTAAGGTTAAACTTCATATTTTTCTGTTTAGAAGCATTTTCAGTAGAAACTGTAGTTTTCCAGGAGTCCTAAGGAAGAGAGAAATTGGCTGGAGTATGACAGATTCTTAGCAAATAAGATCTTTCTGTGTGTGCTTGTGTGTGTGCTTTCTTTATAGTTGTAATGCTCTTACAAAACTTGTTTTAGCTGAGTCACTATTATCACCAGCTATGGAATGTATTTGGATGGGAAAGTTTGGCTGCAGTCTTTTAAAAAAAAAAAAAAAAAAAAGAATAGCTTCGTGCCTGTTGACATTTGGAAAAGACAGTCTACATTTATATTGGAGATCAGAAATTGATGACTCATTGTATGCCCTAAAACCCTACTACAAACTCAAAGTGCAGATCTTTGTGGGTTTTTTTTTTCCTCCTCACTTCTTTGTTCAAGTTAAAACACATTGTAGAGCTGGTATTTTGAAAGTTACCAGTACATGTTCATTATAAGATATGTTCCCAGCTTCCTGTCATCAACTATTTGGAATACGTTTTTTTAGAAAATAGTACAAAATACAAATTAAAAAAAATCTAAAGTAATATTTCCATTGCTTTTAAAACCAAGTAGTTTGGAAGAACAAAAAAAGTCTGCTAGGTGCTGCAATTTATATAGGTGCATATAAATATGCAAATAATAGGTGCATGTTTGATATGAAGGTTAAATACTTGAAAATAGAAAAGGTTGAAGTTCTGAATACCATCTTTGTTCTTGTTCTTCTACCCTTTCTATTGTGTTTTTAAGTTGTAAACTATTTTAGGACAAAACCTATCTTTTCAACTTTAGTATTATATCTGATCCAGTGGTGTCCTGTTAGAATGTTTGTGTTCTAACTACTTTTGGCATATCAGGCCTTATGCCACTAACAAGGCTATATTTTTAATAAAACAAAAAAACCCTACTCTGTACAGAGTGTATTACATCTGCATTTCAGCCTATGATGTGTTCACGTTCCATTTATTTTAAATTTGTTTTCTTATTTTGCTATGGGAACTGGTTAAACTTGTGTAGTAAGACCTGAAATGGTCTATTAGCAAGAGTTTTGGCCTGATCGCTATAAATATAGAGGTCAGGAGTTCTGCTGCAACATGTATGAATTAAAATATTATATAAGACGAAGGATGGATTTTTGGCTTCTTTTGGGTGGCTAAATCTGCCTACTGTAATATAGAATGAATTATTTTTGCAATAGTTTTGCTTATGACTTTTAAGAAATTTTTGATTGCTTCCTTTTTATTTATTTCTGGAATAGTTGGGAGCTGATGTCTGGGGATAAGGACATCACTTCTTGGGGAGTATTTCACCTCTCTACCATATCTATTAAGTTTTAATAGTAATCCATGGGTATGAACACATGGAAGAAGATTCTTTTTACTGTAAAAGTCCTTTAATATTAAGCAGCTATTTAGTAAGTTCTTCTGTCTCAAGAGTGAAGATGGATAAATTTTATCAAAGATAAAATGCAGTTTGTAAAAATAATTAAACTTTAAAACATTTTTTTTTTTAGTTTTCCAGCTGGTGCAATCTTGAAATTAGTCTTGAATCTTAATGCATTTTTTTTCTTAAATGTTTGCTGGTGGGCCACACCGAAGGACTAAGTGAAGCAGGTCATAGTAAATAATTTTTAATAGTCTGTTTTAGCCTTCAATGTAATGAATAACCGTCTAGTCTGACTAACAACAGGCAATAAACTAGAATGACAGAACATACATTGTGGTTGCAAAGTCTATTAAAAATTTGTTTAGTTTCCATAAAAAATGCAAATGTTTAACCATTTGTAGCTCCAGATACTGTAAGCATGTGACTTTTTCAAAGGATTGTGCATATGGAAAGCAATCTGTATACCTGAAATGAAACTTTATTTCTGATCTCATTTTTGCAGAGTCTGCAGCAATCAAGGAGTTGTGCTGAATTCAAATTCAGAAGTGCTTTACACATGAAATCTGCTGTCTCTCTAGCTGATTCTGTCCTGTCACCATCTCAACAGGTAGAGTGCTTTTGTGCCTGAGCCATGCACCAAGCATAGCTGTTCTCGGTGTGGTGGTCCTGTGGTAGTGTGTGGCTAACGGCACATTGAGACTTTTAGCCTTCTTATTTGGGGAATGTGTCAAGAAGTCAAGAATGCATGGCAGATCTGTCACAAAAGTACTCTAAGGAAAAGCTTTTTGATCTTTAATGTTCATAGAATTTGATAGTGATAGAAGTGTATTCCCATTCCATCAGAGCTTGCGTTCTAAAACAGAACAAGTCAGACTGATGGGGCACCATTGGAGGTCCACTTTAGTCATAACAGTGTTTTGTTTTCCCTTGAATTCTTTTTTTTTTTTTTTTAATCTGAAATTATTTGGGAGGAAATACCTAGCTGAATCCTCTGAAGGGGAGGAAGGGGTTTAGCCCTGGGGAAAAAGGAGCTTCTAAAGAGTTACTGAAAAGAATACAAAATACAAGTCAGCTCCTATAACTAGGAAGTTTGGGGTGGGGGTGGGGGGTAAGATTTGGAAAATCTTTTCTTTTTAGGGTTAAAATCACAGAAGCTACATTTTTAGAATTCTGCTGATCATTATTTTTGTTGTGGTTAGAGGTTTCTGGTTTTTTAGTCCTTTTTAACTTTTTAAATGATGCTTCAGAAAGCAGTCAGTACATGCCAATGCTTTGATCATTCATTATATGCTAGATCATTGATAAAAGTAGAATCTTGCAGGAGTGTGTATCCCCCTGTATATTTTCTTGCAATAAGAAGCTGTGTTTTGAGCATGACCTTTTTCTGCTGCTATTGTGTAGTATCTAGAAATTGTCATAGCCTGTGATGATAATGGTGAAGGTAACATACTGTTTGTGTAATAGTTTGGGCTTTAGTATTTCAAGCTCATTCTTATGAATTCAGTGATTTAAAAACAAACAAACAAAAAAACCCAAAACCCTTACTCTAGTGTGTCCCACATCTGCCAGTCAGTACCAGCCAGGGAAGATGCTCTCTTTTTTGTTATGGATCAGTTTACACTGTTTAAGAATGCAGTAAATGATGATTTATCCAAATATTTTGAATGTAGTTTTTAACAACTCCAGTCTGCCTAGCTGTAATGGAAGCTAGGGCTGTCCTGATGATCTGAGAGAAAAAAGGTGCTTTGTATCCCCTAAGGTTGAAGGTGGAAGTGTGGCACCTGAAAAAACTACTTCTTAAAAGCATGTCTGGAGTGAACTAATCTGGAGAAATACAGGGCTTCATAAAATTCCTTTCAGAACTTCTTTCTGAAAACAGAAAAACTGTATAAAAAATTCTGTGGTATGTAAAGCATAAAAGACAGCCAACCTATGCTACTGAGGCACATACCTTTTAAATTTATCACCTCTTGTTTCATTTTAATAACTAGTAATTTGTAATGTTGTTTGCTGTTCTTCTGAATTTAACATTTTAAAAAGTAGTTGGAAGTTAATGCAGCATTAGATTAACTTTGCTGTAGGTCCCTGCTTCCTATTGTGTTTCCTGTGGAGAAACATTTAATGAGAGTTTGAGGTAGCCAGCTCCCTAATGTGAGGCTGCACTGGCTTTGGAGAAGCTTCAGAATGGGACTGCTTAACCTTAGTCATTGTGGAGTCTTGAGGAGTAGAGTTAGATCTGCCTTTTATTGCTCACTTCCAGCAGGGGTGGCAACTAGTGGTGGCACTTGCCATTTGTTGGGTTGAAACAATGTCAAAAAAGTTTTTATAGAACTCCCAGTTCACAGAATCCATCTATCATCTGAAAACTGATGAAACAAAAAATAATAATCAAAAAGTGTAACATGCACACTAGACAGTTAATGTGGCCATGCTTATTGTAGTAACAGACTGAGGTGTTTTGTAGATGTGAAAATTATTATACTTTTTGTGCTAGATAGGAATGAGAAGACATGAAAAACTCACTTTCTGGAAGACTACAAAGCTTGCTTAAGGCATCTGGTAGACCTAGTGGTCAAGGTGAATGATAGTTATTCTCCCATGTGTGGTACAATATAGAAAAATAAAATAGCTCGTTCAATATTTATCTGTTATCTACCAATTCTATTTTGGCAAAGTATTCTAAAACTTTTTTATACCTCTTACCTTTTCAACTCGTGAAAATCTGTGAATGATGCTTTTTTATTTATTTTTATATACAAATGTCACTTAAATCTTGTCCCTTTGCCCTCTAAAATGTATAGTTTCCACATGTTATGAGCCTAGTTAGCCACAGCTATAGACCTTTTAGCCGCATACATGGGTAAAAGGTGGGAGGTTCAGGAGCATGGCAGTGTGTTCTTTTGTTTAAGTCGCACCCTCCAAAACTTTTTTTTTAAGACTATTTTGCATGTATCTGGCTGCCTGTGGGTGGTTTCGGACGCCCCTGGGAATTTAACCCGTAGCAGCACTGCTTGTGTCTCTCTGTTCATCTGCTTCCTTAAACCAGTAATTTAAGAAACTGTTGGCCAATTTAATCAGATATGAAAGAGGAAAGAGTCTCAAAGACAATTGAGCTTTTATAGGTTTGCTGAATAAAAGGTGGCTGAGTAACAGAGGGTTCCAACAGCGGGAATAGTCACTGTGGTTTCATATCTGATTGGTACAAAGGAATTTACATAGGGGAAAGTAAGTAAGCAGACATTGAGTTTGATAATACTAAGTACAGCATCTTATACTTTGCAGTGGAGGAGACAGTGAGAGCTCCCACTTGCAGCTGAAGTATTGTGTAGTGACTGTTTGAAACCCTTATTATGCTATTTTAATATTTATGTTACAACAGCAACTGAAAATCATGTGGCTGTAGCAGCTGGAATTTTAATCCTTTTAATTATGACAGATTTTCAAAGCATGTTCTGGCTGATTTGGTCAGCTGACTGTATAGTATGTACAATAACATCAAGTGATTGCACAAATTCTGAGAGCAGTGGTCACCTCACTGGAACTGGATGTATTTTTAGTTTTCTCTGCTAGTAATAGTCAAGTATGCATACTTAAGCATCTCATATGAACTCAACCTAGTTGCTGACATTAGGCTATCAGAAAAGGACAGCTGTTCTTTCTTGCTGTAGTCACTGATTTGACATTCTGACTTCTTACCAAATTTTGGTAAGGAACACAGTAGGGTATAAACACTATAAATCTCGCCAGTGCCTGTTTTAATGACTGGTATTTTTCTTCTGGTCAGTTTGCAACAACAACTATATTTGCTAGCTCTTTCAATTTTGTATCTCAGAGTAACTCAAAGTACAAGTTTAGACATTGTTACATGCAGCAAGAATTTTCTTTAGCTCTGCTTTGCCCAATATTATTTTTTCTTCTKTACAAGACAATGTTTGGGAAGAGGGTCCTGCTTCTAGTTTTCAGTGTGATACTAGGGATATATTAGTTGTGCTACTTCAAAGAAAAATGATTCACGTGTGGATGCTTTTAATCTGTGAATCCAAAAGATGCTAAGTTGTAGTTCACAATAATACATAATTTACAGAATTGAATGAGTAGTGACCATTAGCTGATTGATGAATATTCAAATTTTAGAGATAATATCCTTTTGTTTCACCTGATGCCTGTTTGATAGGGTTGTTTGATTAACTTTTGTATTTGGACTTAAAATTTATGTTTGGATAACTGAATTGTATGAAAAGTCTTAACTAGTTAAGCAATCCAGGAACTCATGACTCCACAAAATAGTTGTGGGGTTTGAAGGCCAGGCACTAAAAGAAGAAATGTGTGAAAAGGACATTTAAAATGCATAAAAGGCCTTTCTAGTAAGCTATAAATAAAATGTGACATTCTGACTAAACTGAAGTTCTACAGCAAGTGCTATGAAATTAAGGCCTGAGGAGCACACAGAATTTTGGTGAATGTCATGCTGATGTTCTACTGATGTCCAAAGAGATCTTAAATTATTTAAGGTGCCAATGGATTCAAATTTTAAGAGAAATGGCAAGTAATATCAGACTTTTTAGTGACGTCTAACATTCTGATTTAAGGAAACTGAGGGAATAGGTTACTTCAGCTATTTAACTGATCACATGCATAACTGCTTTTTTATAAAAACAATCACAGGCCTTTGTTATAGGACTAAATTAGCATCTACCTAACCAAAACATGGTATTTTTAGTGTCTGATCTGGCCTTTGTACACTGTCTGTCAGTGGTATTTGATGTTTTCAGCAGATTATCTCTTTCCTATGCACTTCAAACTTTCATTTGTGTGTGTGAGATCATTAAGTTTTGGTGAATATTAGCTAATGCCTGAAAGGAGTCTTGGAGCTTGATAAAAGCTGGTATAATCACACAACTCGGGTTTCACAATCTGACTTGTAAAGACCAAGATAGTATGCTAGGGAGGAGGATGTTTTACTGTCTTAATAGAATGTTCTTCTGTGTAAGCTCACATAGGCTATTTAAAGACAGTATTTAATGATGGTTGACTAATTTAGGGTATGTCTACACAAATGGTGCAGGCAGACATGAGCTCGCTTTGACTGTGTTCTGAGCTGTCTGAATGCSAGCCAGCTTTGACCTAGGAGCAGTATAACTGAGCTAGCACAGCGGTGTGCTCTAGTTAACAAACCTGCATTCTGGTCTGCAAATGGCTCATATCTGGCCATCTTGAAGTGAGCAAGGTGCATAGTTTTTTTGCAAGTAAGTAGTAATATATGGGTTTTTTAAACATAATTGTAGGAAACTGATTAAGCTTTGCTGCTACAGGACTGCTTGTTGTCTTGTTTTATGGGAGCAGCACTGTGTTTAGATTTATGGAGCAAGGGCTGGGCCTGATGGGGGCAGGTGAGTTAGCAGCTAGCAGTTGTCTTTCAGGACTTAATGTATCTCCATTTTGTGTATCGAGTGTTTTAAAATGCACACATAATCCGAGACCCTTCTGATCTCTACTCATTTGTTGACTCCAGGAAAATTGGAGTTTGGTTTCAGTATTGATGCAAAACTTGGAAGGTTTCAGTGGTTGAGGAAGAGTGGGGTGCATGTTTTTTTTTTTTTTTTCTTTTCACCCTTCATGCCTGCTAGATAGACAGTTGTAGGTTGTACTGGAATATCTCCAAAAAGAAGTTTTTGAATTTAGCTAGAGTTTCTTGGGATTGTTGGTGAGTTTGAATTGTAAGTGTCTGATAAGTATCTCATGCTTTCAATGAGTGTTTAAAACTTTCTTACCATGGTTATATTCTGCAGTCAATTTCACAGCAATTTTAACAAAACCCATTTTTCCAGTGGAGTCCTACCCATAAAAGCAGAGTGGAAAGTACCCCTTTCCTGGTTACTGCTATGTAACTCTTATGCCGCTGTTTCCTGAACAGTACAATTCCCAGCTCTTTTTCAGTAGAAACCCAATGATCTCAGCAATATATATATATATATATATATATATCCCACTACTTACCTAGTGGAAGTAGTTTTGATGGCTGGTGTATAATGAATACCTAGTTAAAAAGCAGAGATGTGAAAAATAACCATGTAAAAATGTCTCTTGAGCTTGCAGCTAAGCTGCTAATATGGCTGGCCATCTTCAAGACCCTTCCTTTGTGGGATTCTTTATACAATATTAGAAGTTGAATGTAGGCTGTAGGAGAACATAGGTGGGAGATGGTTGTTTATTAAAAAAACTATATGATGAAAGAATATCTTTAACATTAAGTAACTTATTATTGTAAAAGTAAGGGTAAAATTTTATAATAGTGAAAATTCTCTTAATAGAAGAAAATAGGTTCATTAATGCAGATGTGTATATATTTGGCAGGAATTGCCTAAAAAGAGGGGTTTGGCAGAGGAACTAGGAATAAGATTGCTTTCTCACAGAAGTCCAGTAATTTTCGCTTTTTGATTCTTCATGGAACATATTTCAGCTCTTGGCTGTAGCTGCTATCTGACTTAATATGTAAGGTGAAAGCAGGTTGTGTGCCAGAGAGGTTTGCTAAAACCTTTAGCAGATCAGCCACGAAGTTCAGTGAGTGGCACACTTGACAATGTGTGATGAGGAAACTTATTTGTTATTCTCTCTTTAAATTCAGCTGTGTTTTGCCTGCTAAGTGTAGCACATATGCTTCTTTGTTAGAAGTGTTCAGAAGAGTGGGTGGCTAAAACATTTGAGCTATCTACATTACAAGGGATGGAGGTATGAGATCTGATTGCTACTTAAAGTTGGCATGAATTTCAAAATATTAAAAGAATACATCTGAAGTAAGTGTCACATAGAAATTTAATTAAATGCTTTAAATAGTCTAAAGTCGAGTGCCTAAAATGCTATTTTGTTTTCTCTTACTTTCAGCTTGAACAAAAGGAGTAATACTAATCAGTTTTATTTTTACAGTCAGTTTTGAATATTTTTAATTTAAGAAGTTTTAATTCATTAAAACTGCAGTGTTTCAACTGAAGACACTACATGAGGATACTTGCTGGCCAGTAGAATACAATAAGGAACCATTTCTCTTCTATTAATCTTAAATTCTGCAAGTATTTTATTTTTCAATAAAAATAATTTTGGAAGGTGGGGGATAAAGAAAAGAAGAAACTGAACAGTGTATTTTAACAAAATGTTTTGAGCTCAGCCTCTGTGTAGTTCATTCACTGATATCTCTGAACAGTCATCCCTAGTGGTGTAATTTCTGAGAGCATTATATTAGAGCATAGAGGAGGGCTTGGACATTTGCATGGGCCTGTGCTCGAGCTAATAAAGAGTATCAGAGCTTTTGGAAGTATGGTACAAAGACACAAATTTTACTCTTTTCTCCATACCACAACAAAGAATTCATTTTTTTTGTGTGGCAGTATGTGTTTTAATAGAATACTCATGGATTTTTAACTGACTTTGTGTTGCTGTTTGGCCTGGTTATGTAAAGTTGCCACATTACCCTTACACTTTGAACTATCTGTATTGTAATTAGGGAGGGTCACAGGGTGTGGGGGGAAAAAAGCACCTTTTTGTAGGTAGAACTGGAGGTGTACATAGAGCCATGTTGGGCACTGGAGTTCTGTGTAGAAGTTTTCAGTGAAATGAAAAGATTTATTTTGAATGCATGGTGTAATTGCTACCTTTGTGCAACAGCTACTGTAAAAATAAGAGGCTATAGATTAGAGGGGAAAAAAAAAAAAGTGAGAAGCTATTGTAGAGGAGTGCTGTCTATGCAGAAGTGTGTGTGTGTGGGGGGGGAGAATGGCACACAACAGGAGATTGAGATGCACACTGAATGTTGCAGATTGCCTTAGATGGAACTGCATGAAGAGGGACTAAGAAGCATAGGTCATAGCAAGCAGCCTAGGAAACAGGACGCCTCTTTAGAGAACTGGAGGTGTAACACAGATGAGAATGAATCTGGGTTCCTCTGTTTCTTCTCCCTCCTCTGTAGAGTCATATGGTCTTGGATTTTAAGTGATAGGAGATAGTCAGTGACGATGCTTCATTTTTAGTTGAAATATCCATTTGAAATGGAAAGGGGCACAAGAGCTGCTTCAGAGGGAAGTACTGTACAACATTTTTTTTTTTTGAGTTGTGTATTTCATATCTAGTGAATACAAATGTGTGGAATATGTCTTGAACTCTTGTATAAATGTATATCCTCAATCTTCAGTGGAACTTTTAAACACCATTTTTTAAGATAAAATGTTACATACTTGTTCTCTTAAAGGGCTACTGATCAGTTCATGTTGTGTTAACATGCATCTCTCCACACATACAGAGAATGCAAAACTGTGAATAACTGCTAGTAATTATTAATGATATTAAATTAGTATTATACCTTTCTGTCTCCTTTCTCTTCACTCAGAATTGGATTTACAGTCATGGAGGAACATCAACAGCATTTGCACTGTGTAAACTGTGTCAGTCGTCGCTGTATGACCAGACCAGAGCCTGGCGTTTCCTGTGATTTGATTGGCTGCCCTTTGGTTTGTGGAGCAGTTTTTCATTCATGTAAAGCTGAGGAACATCGCATTTTATGTCCACTTGAAAGAGTGCCTTGTTTGAATAGTGGCTTTGGATGTCCCTTCATAGTAGCCCGAAATAAAATTGCTGATCATCTAGAAGTTTGTCCTGCAAGTGTGGTATGTTGTACCATGGAGTGGAATAGATGGCCGGTCAGTTATGCAGACCGAAAATCTTATGAAAATCTGAGTAAAGATGTTGATGAAGTGGAGCAGCTAGATATGGCTTTAGCCCTTCAAGACCAGCGCATGTTACTAGAATCACTTAAAGTAGCAACTATGATGTCAAAAGCAGCTGATCAAATATCAGAATCCAGAGAGCAAACCTCTGTCAAATCAAGTGCCCCAGATGCAGTGTGTTCAAATGGTTTGATGCCTGTAGATGAAGATTCTTATGGTGCACTTTATCAAGCTACTGTAGAAACAACAAGAAGTTTAGCTGCTGCTCTGGATATCCTGAATACCGCTACAAGGGACATCAGTATGTTAAGTTCAAGGCTCTGCGTTTCACCATATGAAAGGAGAGAAGACACGGAGATTAAAGAACAAGCATCTAATGGGATTATTCAGGATGAAAAGTCTGACCATGAATATCCAGATGAAGATAACATAGGAGCAGTTGGAATTAACTTTGATAGCCTAAGTCAAAATTCACAAATGGAACAAAATGGTTCTAGTGATATTTGTTATGATTTAATGCAAAAACGTGACTTAAATGTAAACCTCAGTAATTCTTCACTTTTGTGTAATGGCTTTCATGTAGAAAATGAAAGTTCAAAGGTGTTGGACCAGAATGAAGATCTTGGTGTGTCTAATTCAGAACCATCCAGTGTAGCAAATGGTGAATGTACTGCATCTCCTGAGGATGAAGTGTTACAGCCTTGCAGTTCCTTCCCTCCAACACCACAACTTAGAGAAGTAATACCACCTGATCACTTAGTTAATGGCAGTGTTAATCATGTGCTACCACATAATGCTAATGAAGAAGAAATGTTAGAGAGACAGGTGGAACAAGAAAGACTGAGAAATGTAGATGCCTTTTCACTTTTACGGCATCGATCATACAAATTCCTTGTTAATCACTATTGGTCCACACCAAAAGAAGACAAAGCTGTTGATACATCAGATTTGGAGATAACAGAAGATCCCATGGGTCTTCAGGGGATTGATCTAATCACAGCAGCTTTGCTGTTTTGTCTAGGAGACTCTCCTGGAGGTAGGGGGATATCGGAAAGTCGCACTGTCGATGTGTATCACGTTGACTTTGGGACCCAAACATTTTCTCTCCCATCTGCTATATTGGCCACAAATACAATGGTGGGGGAAATAGCTTCAGCTTCTGCATGTGATCATGCCAACCCACAGCTCTCAAATCCAAGTCCGTTCCAGACCCTTGGACTGGATTTGGTATTGGAATATGTGGCTAGATACCAAACAAAACAACGTTCAATGTTTACATTTGTTTGTGGACAGTTGTTTAGGAGGAATGAATTTTCTTCACATTTTAAGAATGTGCATGGTGACATTCATGCTGGCCTTAATGGCTGGATGGAGCAGAGGTGTCCACTGGCATATTATGGGTGTACATATTCTCAGCGTAGGTTCTGCCCTTCAACGCAAGGAGCAAAAATTATTCATGACCGCCACCTACGGTCATTTGGAGTTCAGCCTTGCATATCTACAGTATTAGTAGAACCAGCAAAAAGCTGCTTAATTGGACTGCACAATGACCACCTGAGTAGTCTACCTTTTGAGGTTCTGCAGCATATTGCTAGTTTTCTAGATGGCTTTAGTTTATGTCAGCTTTCAAGAGTGTCACGTTTAATGAGAGATGTGTGTGGAAGCTTGCTTCAAGCACGAGGAATGGTGATATTACTTTGGGAGAAGAGAAAGTACCCAGATGGAAGTTCTTCTTGGCAAATAAAAGAAAAGGTAAGCTATTTTTTCCTTTGAAGGTGAAAGGGAAAAGCTATTAAATTGGCTATGTCTCTGCTCTTTCCCTGAGCATTATTATTTTGCCTGGTCACCATTGATACTACTGGTTTTAGATATGATATCACTTCAGGAAGCAGGCTGTCTCATAGAACAGCAGTTAGCAAAAAGTTTAAGCAGGTTGGTTCAGTTGCTACTTCCCTGATGTATTCAGTTTTCTCCACACTTCAAGAAGTAGGAGTTGAGGTAGTGACTGTCCAGTTTTTACTTGATGTAAAATTAATATTTTAAAATCTTGGGAAAACTGGAGGTTTATCAAGCAATTACGTACTTCATGATTTTCTTTAATACTAATATTCCCTGAAAGCAGGAGAGTTACCTACAAAGTTTGCATTTCATGCTTTTATACTGTTTAAAGCAGTTTTAATTTTTGCCTGTCTGTTAAGATCRTATCCCTTGCCATGATATTATGCTTTAGTCAAGTATGTAAATAATTCTTAAACCTTTCGGTGCCTTCTGTATAGTATGTTTTTCACCATTTCCTGCCCCCCACCCTGAAGTGCCGGGGTATCTGCAGCAGTCATTTGGAATTGCAGAAATTGATCACTTTAGAAATGGACTTCCACTGTGTTTTATGGTGATGTGGCACTTTGTCATTTAACTGCTGATCATGTCTACTTTGTAGACACAAGAAATAGTGCCTGCCTTCAACTTGGAATCTGAATCGGCCTGGGACTGACTGTCCAAAAATTAGCATTGTGTGTTTCTTTGTCATTTTGATTTTTAGCAAGAGTTCTAGTAGACCCAAAAGAGTGTCTGAAAGTAATAGCAAACATTTAATTCCCTACTCTGAGTTTAGGTATGTTTGAGCCTAAGTATAACTTGTTTTCTAGGTCTGGCGATTCAGTACAGCCTTCTGTACTGTGAATGAGTGGAAGTTTGCTGACATCGTAAGCATGGCTGACCATTTGAAGAAATGTAGCTATAATGCTGTAGAGAGAAGAGAGGAGGCTGTTCCACTGCCATGTATGTGTGTAACACGAGAACTCACTAAAGAAGGACGTTCACTGCGCTCTGTTTTGAAACCTGTACTTTAAATATTGAAACCACTCCAGTTGCACATACACTCAAGCACCTGATATAACCTCGGTAATACTATGTGACACTTTATTAATGTACTAAAGATACTTTCTAGCTAAATCTACTCTGTCACTGTGTATATAAGGTTTGAAGTGACATTTATTTTTATAATACTGTTTAGCTGGAAAGTAATGAAAGTTGCCTTAACGTTTGAAAAATTCGGAACTTGCTGGACAGGGTAGTTTTATCTAACTTATATAATTTAAAAACAAAACCCTAAGGTGTGTTTTCTGAATCACTGGTGCCCAGGTTTCTGTTGACTGATAGCATTTCAAAAATGGCCTCCTAATGGTATGCACATTTATATAGAAAACATTGAATTGTAGTGGGGCAAGATCCTGACCAAATGTGCTCTCTGTATTTGGTCTTTTTTTTAAATAACAAATTATCATCCAAACATTTGAAAGATAAGGAAAAAGTCAAAGCTTTATAATAGATGTCTCAGACAAACATTCAGCTTTTAAGCACATTTTTTCTCATGAGATCAGTGTTCTAGTGCTCTTCCTAGTTAACAGGTGATCTAGGATAAGCATTTAAAAAAATGTTAGGAATGATCTAAGTGAATTCTGATTTACAGCAGTTTAATTTTTAGTACAACTTGCTTTTGACCTATCAACAATTTTTTTTTTTTTTAACTAGTAACAATTATTTCACTTTTGGGAGCAAAACTTTTAAAGCTAAAACATGGAATACTAGTTTTTACTCTCACACCTACAGTGACATCTGATTTAAAAACTTTTTTCCTTGTCCTGCAGTTGGCTGAGGGTTAAATTGCTTGAGCAGTCAGAATTCAAAGTATGTGATTAACAGTTATGAATTTATAATGCAGCTAATGAAAGGGCTTTACTTGTTTCATGGCATCGTGAGATGTATTGTCTCCTTTCTGTTAATTTTTCTATAAAAATGCTGCTTTTTTGAGGAGCATTTTAAATTACTGATATGAATATTAAATGTATCATCTTCATAAGATGAGACATGATTCATTATTTGCATAAGGCATATCAGAAATATATATTCAACTACTTCTGTTAAATGAACAGCTCCAATTTGCTTCCGGTCTTCCATAACAAAAGATCTTACAAAGCATTTGTGAATAGGGAATACATGCTATGAAAAATGCCCTGGTATAGCAAAACTGTAATAACTTGAACTGACTTTCCAACTTGTTTGTATTAATGTTAGTGTCTCTAGCCTGTTGCACTTAGCAACTGTGCCACAAAGCTAAAACAGAAACAGACCAGTGCTTGGAACAAAGAAATACAGTACATATTTCCATTATAGGAAAAATAAAGAGATTAGTAAGGAGATGTTTACAAAAATGGCTAAATTTATTGCTCGTAATTTCCGTACTGGACACTTGTTTATGGCTAGTCTGGCTGCAGTTCATAATTTTGATATCTGTGCATTTCCCATTCTGGGTCCAGTCCAGCTAAACATTCACTGCCTTTTTCTATCCAGAGTGCTAAGGGTGCCCAGAAAGAAATTAAATCTTGTTCTTCAGTGCCATGAGTTGAAATTACTGAAGAGCTTAAACAAAAGCTCTGCCTGGATCTTGAAACTATATATGTCCTCTTTCCACACTTTCATTTTTTTGGTTGGAGGGAGAAAGGGAGTGAACCCTCAACAGAAGTTATTGGTATTTGTGGTAATTCTTAGCTGTTGCCACAGTTATGTGGGAAGGAGAATCTGGATCCATGTACAACTGACCACGCCAACTGGGTTTTAGGTGGGTTTAAAAAGAAACCACCCTGTTCTCTGAGTACACGCTGTAAGCTTGTTACCCACAAATTCTTCAGTACAAGGCAGGAGACAGGCTTTCATCAGTTCTTGTCTTTTAGCTCTAATGGCTCCTTGCTGCTGCTCTCCAGTGTTTAAAAGTAGTTTTCTGACTGGAAGGATCCTGAATGTTGAGGAGTTTATGGCTGAGTTTATGGCTAAATCTACTTTAAAACATCTGTTTTGGGTTACTGATTTTTTTTTTTTTTTTTGGTCAGGAATGTGGTGGGTTTGGTACTTGGCATTCTTTGTAACTACCCAGAACCCTGATAATCTTAGGGTAGGCAGAAGTGTCTTGGTTGCTTAGGAGAAGAGGGTGCTCAGTTATAGGAGCTGGTGTTGGAAGAATCTCACTTGTAGCACAGTGCAGATCTACATCTATCATCAATTGTTGATCTACTAAAATGAACTTTTTAAGTACTCAGTGTTCTTCAGAGATAACACTATTTCTCAATACATGCACTTTTGTTTTCAAATGTAGATACAGGCTTTTTTGTTAAATTAGTTTATTTTTATGAGAATCCAGAGCTATTAAAATATCAATGTTGTAAACAAAATTTCTGCCTTGTAAGCTGCTCCAAATGCAGGAATACAGTATCATTAGGATAACACTTTTTTCTTTTTTCTTTTCTTTTTTTTTTTCTTTTAACGCTGCTATGCAGTTTGTAAAACATCTGTGGTGTGTAGTCAGTTTATCAAAATGTGGCTTCTTGTTCATATTTGCCCTTGAATTTTAAAAATGTCATATCCCTTTCCTGGTACATCTTCCTTACAGCATATGTAGACAGTTGTTCCAGTCTTTCTTTTGCTCGATACCACATTGCTACTTTGTTTAAAATACAATGTTTTCAATCATTATGCAATATTTTTTGCAATGTCTGTTAAAATCCTAATAAAACTTTTGGAGTTTCTCTTTTAGTACAATTGTACCTTTTTTATTAAAGCTCATCACCAGTCTTTCAGTATTCAAACGTGGTGCTAAGTGTCTGTCTCTAGGATTTCAGTAAGTACTTGAAAAAACAAGCTACATAAAGCAGTCTATTTACAAACATTTAAATGCTCCATAATTTGCAAGTAATTAATATGTATTCACATTCACTTCAGTATGAAGATCAATCATTCCTTTTTATGCTATAGACTCATTTCTATGCTTTGGTTTATTATGCAGCATAGATTCAATAATTAAAGATTTAACTACATAACACTAAAGATTCCAGTTGTACCTTGTAGATTTGGGGGGAGAGGGGTTTCCTGAGTAATAAATTAGAAAGATTATCTGATCAAAAAATAATATATACCTATGCTACCTGTTTGTGAAAAACCTTTTTAAGTATATTGTTTCCAGTTTTTCTGTAGAAAGCCATTGCTCAAAATGGGGTGGTTTCAACTTAGGGTGGTTTCAGAGAATAGTTGTAGTTCAGACTGTATGTGGAATGGCAAAACGCAAAAGAAAAACTCTAAGACACTGTCTGGACATTGACCTTTTGTTCTGCCATTTGCTAGTTTGAGTATATTGATAGTATTTAAAAATAAAAATGTACCTATACTCCATAAATCTGTTACCTAATAAATGAATCTAAACTGTACTGAGTAATGTGGTGTGACTCAGTTTAATTTCGGCCACCATTACAAACTTGTGGCTAATATACTGTTTAGACAGTCATACCTAATGTGCCATGTTAGCCTTTTGTTTTTGCATTCTCCATAAGTGGATTTAGATATTGCGGTGTGTAAGGAAATTATTTTTTGTCTTGCTTTGTAAGTTTCTTGATGCTTAAAGTATTCCAGAGGATTTTCCTGTTGCTATTTTTCAAATGTTTTAGCTTGTTTTTCCAAGAATACTACTGGTAAACTATCTTCGTATGCTCTTACCTGCTGAATGTACTTTCCTAAATTGAGATTTAAGTTCAGTGGGGAGTTTGCTTCCTGTAATATCAGAAGGCTGATTTGAATTCTTTCAGTCAGAAATCTATTGAAGCATCTTTGATCATCTTTAGATGAGCAAACTGTTGTGGCTGTTTACAGCACTAAGGGAAAACAGCATTCAGATAGTGTTTTTAAGTTAGGACATTTAAAGCAGAGACAGGGTTTAAAGAATATTTTTGTTTGTTTGTTTTTTGTAGTAAGAGCTGTTCTGCACATGGTAAATATTGTAGCAGTAAACCAAATTGGAGAAGAAAACTGAATGGAGAAATAGGCTTATAATGAAGGCATCCATCTCCAGAGTAGAGACTCTTCTGAGGGATTGTGTTTGTGAGAGTGCAGGGAGTTTGTGACCTTGTGCATGCTGTCTGTGTTTTACTGACCATGATTTCATCGGTCTTTCCATGATAGGAGTTACCCTGCTGCTATGTTAGCTCTGTAATGTGCTTTAGTTGTAAA
This sequence comes from Apteryx rowi, assembly GCF_003343035.1. Lineage (NCBI taxonomy): Eukaryota > Metazoa > Chordata > Aves > Apterygiformes > Apterygidae > Apteryx > Apteryx rowi. The sequence continues at coordinate 394,838 of NW_020450865.1, forward strand.
CTGTCTCCAAGTGCTGCCAGTGTTCCTGAGTCAAGTATTAGTTGTGTTGAATTTAGTCCTCTCTACTGAACTGAAGATACGTATTTGGTGCAGGTTCTGTGTGCTGGTGGTGTCAGGCAATTTTTGGTAAAGATAATAAGCAAATAAGGTCCTTTTGATACGGAGAATTTATCTGCTTGCTTTTTGTCAATATTTCCCAGAGGAGGGGAACAAAAATGAGTGAGAGAATAGAAGGAAGAGAAAGGAGCAAAATAAAAAGACTGACAGGTTTGAATGTATCTTGGTAATGGAATAGCAGTCTAAGACATTCTTTATCATTGTTAAATGCACTGTGAAATGTGACAGCAAAAGTTCACAGCGCACCTGCCATTTTGACAAACCAAATTCTGTAGCACCTGCAGCAGAAGGTATGCACACTACTTATAGCCTCATGTAGTAGAAAAATGTGTACGCAATGATAGTGTATGGTTTTAATTGCAAAATACAGAAGAAAAGAATTTCCCAAGGTAGGAAGTCATACAAGGCAGGATTTGTAGAATTGATCAGAAAAATAGGTTTTCTGTCTTGATGATATTCCCCTGTTCTTGTACTTAGTTTCATCCTAAATTGTCACAAAAACTTGAACAACAAAACAMAAGAATGAAAAACTGAACAGAGGTGGGGAAAAAAAGTATCAGCAAACATTGCAATGATCTTATTAGAGAACTTCATTTTGACAGTATCAGAATGTAGTATCAATTGAATATTTTTCAATTTAAATGGAACACAACAAATCAGATAGGTGAAAAAAAAAAACACCTCAAATCAAAAGCTTGTATTTCAAAGCATGTAACAAAAAGGCTATCTTCAATCTTACGAGTTAAATGGGTAAAATTCTCCTAGCAAGATGAAAGTTGGGTTACATTAGTAGACTGTTTTCATGTGAACATCCCAATAAACAGGTAGGCTGCAGAACAAAACTAATCTGTCCCATTATATGACTGATTAGAAGATGAACAGTCAAGGACCTGGCATGAATATATGTTGGACTTAGTTCAAAAGTGTTAATGTTTGATAGTTACATATAATGTAACTTTATGAATATACTCTTATGAATGTATTCTTTGGTATTGTAATCATACTATTGTGTTCAACACCTAATTCTGGAAGCCTCTGCAGCAAACAGAGAAAATAGTGTTGCTTAGTGAGATCAGAACCTTGGTTAAGCTTAAAATATATGAAACTGTTAGGTAGTGTGGCAGCTATTTATGGGCATCAGCTGTCTGTGGAGTTCCACTTCATTGTATGTACCAAGAGTAAGAGATGAATGGATGTCTTGTTGCCTAAGCAAGGTTGCTTTAGTTCTGAAGCAACAAGAGTTTATTTCACATGGTGTCTCGCTGTGCGTATGTGTTTTTGATAGGCAGACGAGTAGGATGTTCTTGATTTAACAATGCAGTAAGATTAACTTCCCAGCAAATGAGATTGTGCGTGACACAATTGCTTCCGCATTTTGTGATAAAACAGGTTCAGTCTAAGTGACATGTGACTTGGACTTCAGTTAACTGCAGTTGTGATTTGTAATTAGTTTTTTTTCCACTAGCGCCGTTTTGGATAAACACAGAAGCATTTATAATTAAAGGTTTAAAAAAACCTAAAACAAAACAATCTTCTCACTGATGGATTTCTGTCCTGTTCCCATATATAAAGTGTGTTCATTAATGTTTGTAGGAGAACCTGGCAAGTAAATAAATAACTTTTGTAAATGATTCTTTTTGCATGAAAATGATACACTTTCTTATCTATGTGCAGTGGATTTCATATGAACAAAATGGAGTTTTGTGATTGGCTAAGTCACCTTTTTATTGTCCCTTTAGTCTTCAAGTGAAGCTTAAATGATGATATCAGAATTACTAATTTTAGTATCTAGATGTTCATTGCTTTATTTGACTAGCTCTAGTATGTAAATAGCTGAGAAAAATCCCAGGGATTTCAGTGTTTTCTTTTTTTAATGGGCTGACACCATTTCAAGTATAAGATTCTACCATTGATTTTATTCATGATCCTAGGAGGTCCTCGCTAAGATCCTGGCCGTTGTAGACCTCAGACATAACTAACTTTTAATTCTTCACTTTTTAATTCCTCCATTGAAATCAGATTACTCTGCCTGATTCAATCTAACAAACATATATGCAGGATTGAGCCTTCCTCCATGGGGACATAAAGCATGCTTTATCTTGAGATAAATATGACAAAACCCATTAGGAAGCAGTTCGCCTTTTTGTCTCTGTGGGAATTTGTTCCTCAGGTATGGCTATCTCCATTCAAAGGAGAGGTCATATGCATGTAGAAAACATTAGCCTCTCATCACTGGGAGGCTACTTAAGATATAATGTCCACATACATGTTTACAATGTGCCATTGCCAATGGGACTTACAAGCTGGAAGGAACGTGTGCAATTAAGAGGTTGAGAGCTATGAAGTTTGTTGTGTCCATTTGTACCATATGTGAGACTACCAGGTCCTGTGGCTCAGCAAGACAGGTGAGCACCAACCCCGCTACTTGTGAGAGGGAAGGGCCTCTGTTTGTCCGTGAAGGTCCTAGCACAGACTAAAAGGTATTTGGTTTCAAATTGCTGGATACATGCATACGCATAGTATGAATGTGTAAAAAATATTACCACTCAAAAGATTTCACTTTCTAATAACTTTCTTGTTTCCTCTTACTCAAGTGGTTGAACAGTTTTGATTCAGGATTTTGATCCAAAGTAGCTGCTGAAGCCTTATTTTATTTATCAGGGTTGCGGTGTTAATGATGAAGTATTAACAAAATCAGTTATGTAGTTTAACATGAATCAGCATTTATGGATAAATCAGCATTATTTAGTTGGACAATTAGAAAGCTGTAATTCCATTTTGCAAAAAAAAAWTTTTTTTAATCAGTATTTTCCTTCTGCTGTGGAATGAAACACAGATTTATTTTTAATACATACTATATGAAGAAAGCAAGTAAGTAACAAGTCCGGTGGTTAGGGTATTTCATATGTTGATGAAGATCTAGTTTGTCTTGTCTACAAATCAAGCAGAGAAGGAACATGAAATAAGCCTGTTTTTCACATCACAGTTGCCGACAGAGATGATTCTGAGTTCTCGCCCTCTCTCTCGAGTTCTCGCCCTCTCTCTCGAGTTCTCGCCCTCTCTCTCGAGTTCTCGCCCTCTCTCTCGAGTTCTCGCCCTCTCTCTCGAGTTCTCGCCCTCTCTCTCGAGTTCTCGCCCTCTCTCTCGAGTTCTCGCCCTCTCTCTCGAGTTCTCGCCCTCTCTCTCGAGTTCTCGCCCTCTCTCTCGAGTTCTCGCCCTCTCTCTCGAGTTCTCGCCCTCTCTCTCGAGTTCTCGCCCTCTCTCTCGAGTTCTCGCCCTCTCTCTCGAGTTCTCGCCCTCTCTCTCGAGTTCTCGCCCTCTCTCTCGAGTTCTCGCCCTCTCTCTCGAGTTCTCGCCCTCTCTCTCGAGTTCTCGCCCTCTCTCTCGAGTTCTCGCCCTCTCTCTCGAGTTCTCGCCCTCTCTCTCGAGTTCTCGCCCTCTCTCTCGAGTTCTCGCCCTCTCTCTCGAGTTCTCGCCCTCTCTCTCGAGTTCTCGCCCTCTCTCTCGAGTTCTCGCCCTCTCTCTCGAGTTCTCGCCCTCTCTCTCGAGTTCTCGCCCTCTCTCTCGAGTTCTCGCCCTCTCTCTCGAGTTCTCGCCCTCTCTCTCGAGTTCTCGCCCTCTCTCTCGAGTTCTCGCCCTCTCTCTCGAGTTCTCGCCCTCTCTCTCGAGTTCTCGCCCTCTCTCTCGAGTTCTCGCCCTCTCTCTCGAGTTCTCGCCCTCTCTCTCGAGTTCTCGCCCTCTCTCTCGAGTTCTCGCCCTCTCTCTCGAGTTCTCGCCCTCTCTCTCGAGTTCTCGCCCTCTCTCTCGAGTTCTCGCCCTCTCTCTCGAGTTCTCGCCCTCTCTCTCGAGTTCTCGCCCTCTCTCTCGAGTTCTCGCCCTCTCTCTCGAGTTCTCGCCCTCTCTCTCGAGTTCTCGCCCTCTCTCTCGAGTTCTCGCCCTCTCTCTCGAGTTCTCGCCCTCTCTCTCGAGTTCTCGCCCTCTCTCTCGAGTTCTCGCCCTCTCTCTCGAGTTCTCGCCCTCTCTCTCGAGTTCTCGCCCTCTCTCTCGAGTTCTCGCCCTCTCTCTCGAGTTCTCGCCCTCTCTCTCGAGTTCTCGCCCTCTCTCTCGAGTTCTCGCCCTCTCTCTCGAGTTCTCGCCCTCTCTCTCGAGTTCTCGCCCTCTCTCTCGAGTTCTCGCCCTCTCTCTCGAGTTCTCGCCCTCTCTCTCGAGTTCTCGCCCTCTCTCTCGAGTTCTCGCCCTCTCTCTCGAGTTCTCGCCCTCTCTCTCACCATAGAAGAAATGATGTTAAATTACTCTACTACATTAAACAGTCGCAGAATCTCACTGTAGTGAGAAATCCATTGGAAATTGTTACCTATACATAGCTCTGTTAAAGCTGGACAAAACATCCATATGTGAAATAAAGCATCAGTAAAAGATCTCCAAAATAAATGGAATACATGGGGAAAATTATCCTTTGACAGTTAGTCAAAATAAATGGTAACTGCAGTCTTTAGTTTTGCTCTGACCAGAGGCAAAAACAGATTTGAGAAGTACCGCCTTAGAGAGTAGGGTCCAACCTGCCCTGTGAATATGCAATTTGAAATGTAAGACATTTTTAGGAGACGGAAGTTGGATGAATGATTTTGGGTTAATTATGGTAGTCCCTGAGAGCACACAAAGCTGGTTGAATGTAGTCAGTGAATTGTGATGACCTAACAGAGATCAGGAGAAGGTCAACCGAATGGCCAGCTGAAGGGCACTGTCCTACTTGGATCATGGGTAAGTACCCAATTGTTGCATGAGGAGCAGAAGAGAATGTTTGGGGKTTTTTTTCTTCAGATTTTGATTTGGCACATCAGCTTAGAGTGACTACTTGCATCCATGGGGATAAAATGTGTTAGCTTAGATACTTTTCAGAGTTGTGATTAAGCTGAAAATACCCTGAGGAGGTATCAAAGAAAGTATGAAGGACATTACCAGCTGCACATCATCATCTGGGTACTCATCCGTGGTAAGGGAGTCACCAAGTCCTAGCTCTGTGGCCACATAATTTATAGTTGCAAGTTACTGCAGTGTACTGAGTTACCCATTAATCAGCTGGGACATGGAGGCGTGTTAGCACATGTGTTTGCAGCTGGAACAGACTGAAAGAATTTATATGGTCATTTACCACAACTCTGCTAATGAATCACTCCACAATAATTTGATACGGGAATTGCCATGGGGTATACTAGGAGCCGAGATGTAGCCTGTTCTCTCAGTAATCCCATCACTGTCAAATGCGGTCTCTGAGCAGACTCACTCAGTCATTTCTCTTTCCATCTGTGGCATTAGACATTACTCTGTTGGTTTTTTCATCAGTGTAAATGGGATTAACAATAGAAGTAGTGATTTTTCAAAATGCTATTTAAAGACAATATTAAAGACCTTTAAAGTTGCTGTTATGCTTCAAGGGGATGTTCTGACAAACTCATCTGTAATGCAACTTGGGTTGGGGAGAAAATAATCACTTTATTGCTCCCTATGGATCATATAGATGTAATCACATTAAAATGAATGAAGTGAGATGCTAAAGCTGTGAATATGACTAAAACTAATTCTTTGAAATTCATGCAGAGTCCATTTTATGCTTGGTTTGATCAATGTATCAAACATATTTCAGTTTTTATTTCCTCAAATTTATGCTGGCAGTAATGTTTAAACAAAGATATGCAATAGCAAAGCAAATATTAATAAATGCAGAATGGTAAGTCTGACAAAAACATTCATTCTCCAGCAGTATGGACAAAAATCTTAACAAAACTTGTTTACTTTGGAAATATTGCCTGCAACTCTTTTTTTTTTTTTTTTTATCTTAGAAGTACTTGAGCAAAATGTGATGCCCGCTGGACTTACTATTTAAAAAAAAATACGATTTTTGCATATTTTTGGTCTCAATAGAAAAGTCTTAAGTTTGTTTAGCTATGGGGAATATATGTATTGTACACTTCCGTGTTTGAGCACATGATAATGATATTAAATTTACAGGAAAAAGAGCTGTTTGTGCAGAAATGAGTGGAATCAATTGACTTCATGCAATTTTCAAAATTTTATAATCCAGGTTATACTGGGTACTGCTTAAACTATGTCTCAATTAAACACTTTGTTCTAGAAGTCTGGAATAAGCTGTCATAGGTGATAATGTACAATTCATCCATCACTCTAGTCAGCTGCCAAGTAACAGTTCAGTAGTTTTCCCTTTTCTTTTTGTCTGGTTGATGATGTCCCTAATGACAAAGTTATAGTATTTGCAAGCATTTCTGAAAACCAGAGAAGAATTGCAATATTCAAAAAGAAAATAATATCCAAATCAGTAGCTGAAATGTAATTAGCTCCTTTAAAGTTTGACCTGATTATATGTGAATTTTCGTGAAATCCATAGAGCTTGGCACAAAGCACGACTGACAGCAGCAGCAGTGGAAAAAGTGATTTGCCTCTCTTGAAGTCTACACAGTCCAGACAGTGAACAATTTCTTTGTCCTATTCCCTTTTTTCTTCATTTCTGTTTTTACTTGCATTGTTCTAAAAATAATATCCCATTGGATGTTCCCCAGTGAGCCTCCTAATTTCTAGATATACTAGCCTAAACTACATATATGTAAAGATCACTATTTAATAGCTTTATAAATACCAATTAGTTTTGTTTTTATAAGTCTTAAACTGAAATTTGCACTGATGTTAGATACCCAAATATGTGGCTTAAAAAGCTGAAAGGTAGATTTCCAGAGGGTCTTAATCCTTTAACCTCCTGATAAAATCAACAAAGGCTACTGTTGTATCTATTACTTCTAATAATTTGAAGTCTTAGCTTTAGACTTTCAAATTGAAATGATTTTGCCAGAGTTGCTTTGAATCTTTCTACTGTATGTGAAGGCACTGACACCCAGGATTTTGCATTTTCACTTTTAAATATGAGGAAATAACCCAACATCATCTACTAAGGTTTAGTGTTCTAAAACTGTCAGAGAACCTCCTTTATTAAGACAGATTGGTTTAACTTTCCACACAAAGAGATGGAGACCAGAATGGTATCAATACTGATTTGTGTGCTCTACATAAAAAAGGACATTATAAGTTAAGTCTAATTTTGCTGTTCCAAGAGAAGACAGCATCTTGGTGGACCCGGCTTTTGCAGTATTAAGTCTAAAAAGGTGTAAGGCTTGTTGTGCTTGTTCGGTATACAGCTCTTTCTGGAATAAAAGGATTCTGAAGCTCTTTTTCTTCAGATAATTGTTGTATATGAATGCGTGCAAGTCTGTGATTGCCACCTCATCTGCAGTGGCTAGCTCTGAGCATCCTGTAGCATGGATTTTGCTAAACTGCTTAGTTCCATCCCACAACCAAATGGTAAATATATACCAGCAAGTATCTGTAGATAGCCACTAAGAGAAAATGTGTATCAACATGTAAATATTAAACATGCTTTTCATGTATGTAATCTGTCATTCAAAATACAGTTTTAGAAAATACTGTCAGTTATTTTAGATTGTTTAAATATTGCTATATATTCATAGAATCTATGTGGTTGGTGGAAATGAGCGTATAGCAGAAAATGAGGTAATTCAGAGAGTAAAGATAAAATAAGTGGTTTGTTATACTTGGATTCCACAGTCAATACCACACAATATACTGTTGTTTCTAGTTGAGGAAGAACTATGCAATAACACTGGAAAGATTCACTAGGCTGGGAATGATACTATCAAAAGTTCAGATTATGGAAGGAACAAACAGAGTTGCTAGATCTTTTTGAAATGCTGATGTATACAGTTTATTTTGTGTGTCATTTAATGCAATTAGGGTAGTGAATATTTACAATGTTAGTATTACTGAGTGATGGCTAAGGTTAAAAAAAAAAAAAGTTACTTTATTCACACATATAATAGAATTGAAAATATAGGGCTTACTTGTTGCTTTCAGTTAAGTCATTTGAAATGTGGATGCTTACAAAAGAAATCTATTAACTGCTCCTCAGCAAGTACTCCACTGTGCTGCCCCTGTAAATCCAGACTGGCCATCATGCCAGCCTAATAGCTTTATTCCCTTTCCTCTTTAAAAATATTTTGTTTAACAGTAGGATAACTGTAATTAGTAACTTAAAAATATTCATAAATGTATACACTGTAAAGAATTGTTTTTTTCAACAAGACTAAACTCAAACTTGGAACGCACAAGCTATATTAATATATTCTATCACGAGCTCATTAAAGGACTACTATATGCTGGGAAGAATGACTGGTGGGCTAGCAGGAAATCAAGAGTGCTTGAATATTGCATAAGACTAGTTTCAACATTTTATATATAAATATATTCCCCCTAAAACCCTCGGTTTCATTGTTATGTTGGTAGGAACTTGAAAAGTGACACATAAGATCAGGATTTACTCTGTAGGTTTCCTGGACAAGGAATTTGCTACCATGCAGAAAATAATTCTGGTAGTATAAGAAAACAATTCCACTTACCTGCACTTCTCTAGAAGTGAGGGTGATTAATCAGGATTTAGAAAAGCATGTAATTGCAGTAATAATATGCTTGAGCTTATGAATGACATAATTGAGAACTATTTAATTTTGGTTGAATTAGTATCTGTTACTAATCTGTGAATAGATCTGTGAATCTAAAAGTTTTTCTGCTTAGGTGTATCTCAGATTCAGAAAGGCTTTTGGCAACAATGTTTTTTATAACATTAAGTCTTCTATAATGATCTTGGCTTGGGAATATTATACCTGTGTAAGTGTACGTATGTAAGACTTAATGTATATAGTTAAACCAAAAAGGAATCTGTAAGCAGGACAATAGCTCTACATATTAATTTCAAGTAAACTTACTGCAATAAGGGTCAAAAGATAAGTACTGAGGAAGATAATGTAATTTGAAAATGCAAACATGCACAGAACTGTTCAAGACAGTCTGAATTATGTATGTAATACACAAGTCTAACTCTACACTGCGATTGTTCATATGCTTAAAATGAAACACATTCTTGTACTTGAAAGGCTATAATATTGTTTATTAGCACAGCTGATCCATTTTCAGGTGCAAATGTTCAGACATCCTATTCCTTCAAAATATATAAAGAAGAAAAAAGAGGTGGCCATCTGGTGGCTTATGGGCCATGTACAGTTCTTGAGCAGTGAGTTGTGGCTCCCATACTGGGATCACTTTGTGGGACTAGCTGTGCTAATAGAAAGGCATCTGTGGGAGAACTAGACTGAAATGGAAATGGGTCACTATGGTACACTGCAGTACACACATACTAAATTAAGTCGCAGGAGTCCCCTGTCTGTGATCTAGTCTCTAAAGCATGTCATATGCATCTTCTGACTCTTGGCTGCAAGATGCTGCCATGACCTGTGGAAGTTGGGAAGGCTGCTATGTTTCAGGCTGTTTACCCACTCCTCCTAGACTGCAGATCGTATTTTCAAGAGTTTCTTTACAGCTGGATGAAAATAGTGTTTGTTCCTCAGCAAGGGTTGTTTGTGTGTCAGATGAGTGAATTCAGTGGAGCTTGCTGAAGCATGTGCCAAATCAGCTGGAATAAAGTTCTTGTTCTTCTTCTTGTTGTTTTTTTTGTTTTTTTTTTAACAGAAAGATGAAAACTAGGCAGCTGAAAAATTGGTAAATATATGAAAAGAAGAAGATAAGGAAGAAATAGCAATATATTGGTTTGATACAGTGGTATAGCAACATAATGATACAAGTAAAGAAGATAATGTAGTAGATTTTCAAGATCCCCATACACTATTTTGCACTTGAGCAGCAAATTACTTCTATACTAGTTTTAGCAGATACTCCAACCTCTTCTTATTTTTCATGTGGTGGGGCTCTTGGGTAGGAGGCGGGGGTGTTTTTCCAAATTGGGTTTTTTCTTTCTCCTGCCACTTTGCCTACACTTTGAAGATGATTGCTCGATCCATCTCCAGTTTCAGTCTAAAGGAAGGGCTTTAAGTTGTGATTATTTTTTAGTATAACTGGAAAAAGCAGTTGATGTCTTTTAATACTGCATGTTAGAGAGCTAGAGGTAGAGATGTGTTGAAGTACTATATTTGTTGCTCAAGAGCATACTGAGAGCAAACTCTTTTCTTGTTTCACTTTCTTTCCCATGGTTGCTTTGGAAGCTAATAAGGGCATCCTTTCACCTTCTATACAGCAACCACCACTGTCTTGGATTTCTATTGTTCTTGAATTCAAAATCAATAATTTTGTCATTTATATTCTGAAGATAACAAATTAAGGATGATTTATAATACTTCAGTGATGCTAAGATCTTAAAGACACAGCAAAATTTTTGGCATGGTTTTTGCCAAATGTTTTGCCTTCTACTACTGTAAATTTCTGAAGTATTGTTGATCATATATAAAACATTTGCCAAAAAAAAGTATACATAATGAAAACCAAGCAGTAACTTTTTCTTGAAGTAGTCACAGATGTATAACATAGGAACTTTCTCTCAACCAGTAATTTGCTGAGGTTCCTAAGAAAACTGAAACTGTGCTTAGATCCTGATGCATTAATTAAACAGGATCAGTTACTAGGGTCTGTGCATTTGCTTTTGAAAATGAAAGGACTACATAACAAGTCTCTATAAAGAAAGCACATCATCTACTTAAAAATTCACATGGTGTATGTCACGTTAACTTTGGGTCAAACTACACTCTTCTGATTAATGGAATAATGTTTTGGTATTCCATAGCTAAGTGTTTTGTTTCATACTGTTTCTTATTTCAAAAGGGCTGAACCTCTTTTCCTCTAAGATGGGTATTTAATGAGAATCTTGACATTCTATTGATAGTAAAAGGCTGGTTTCAAACAGTGTACCTTATAATTAGTTTGGCTTAGAAACAATTTACTGTTACATACTATTTTTCAGTTGAGCATATCAAGTTACTTTACAATCATTAAATCTTTGCTCTCCTACAAGAGTTTACACAGTCTCTCTGTGGAAATCCTTGGCCTCTATTCTGGCCCATTGTGCCGGGCAGAAGTGTCACGTTAATGTTAGGATAGAAGCTCCAAGTTTGCCCGGAGCTTCTATATTTTCCTGGTGTGGATGTTCCACAAGAAAAATATAAGGCTGGCACAGAGTTTTCTTGAGAAAACTGTGGGGGTCACTTTGCCCAAAGCAGAAAAGGAGCTGTATTCTGGGCTCATCTGCAGTAGATATTGGTATTTGGGCACTGATGAGGTTTATAAGACATACTGAAAGGGCCCTCTGGTGAAATATGTTGGGATCTTCTCCAGTTCCCAAAACACTTTGGCAGGGCCAGATGCAGAGATGACTTTTTATTAGAAGCACTTGAAAAAGCAAGCTTACTAGAATAGTTATTCCTGTATGTATTACTGTAATGTTTTTGCATATTTAAGCTGGCTAGTTACTTTTAAAAATAAGAAACTATTTTTATAAGTTTAGGAAAAATGCTATACAAAATGATATGCAGAAGTGAAAGTTATCTCCTGTAGTGTCCTACCTATTTTTCCAATATAATTTTCTAATGCAATTACTAAAATGGTCAGTCATGCCAGAATTACTGTAGCTTAGCCTGCCTAAAAGACTGCTACACAAACTAGCACTCAGAAGCTAAAGCAGTTTCTTGGAGTTGTCTGTGCTCTGAAACAGCACCTACAACTATAAAAAGAGAATAGCAGTGCTTATGTGGTAACTAGTTTTTAAATTGTTTAATCTTTCAATCATCACACTATAAAGGTAAAATCTCAAATTTTCCTTAGTTGTTGTACTATCAAGTTGGAACAAACAGTGAAAGTGTTAAACTTCAGTTGAGACTTCAATCATCACCATCAGGAGAAGAGCAGTTAGACTTCAGTTAGAAAGCTTGGGTCCATGGATCACAGGTTAGTTTAGATTATTAATCAACATCAGCAACTTTCACTTAAAACATTAGTTTTAAATTCTTTGTATTAGACTAATTATTTTAATATTTAGCTCATTCTCTTTAAAGAAACATAGGCTGTCTAAATTTTCCAGCAAAGAACATTTTGCTCAAGTCATGAATGCATCTAAATCAGTTTACCACATAACACAAATGTATTTGCTCTTACAAGGGGAACTGTACAGTGTGCTGCCTTTCTCTTTTCTATAATTAGACCAAACATTTGGAAATTGCGATAACTTTTTCTGTATCTTTACAACAAAGAAAATGACCTAAAAAGGGAAGAAAGGCTTATCTAGGAAGAAGCACAGTTAATCCAAACATCACCCCAAATTACAATCAGCATAAAGAAAGACCTAATTATCATCCCTTTTTCAACCAAATCTTTTCAGTAATTGTGTGTTTTCAATTTGTTTTTTCAAAGTCTATCTTCACTGCAGATTTCCCTACTTGGAAATATCATTTGAGATCACTGTACAGCAACAACAGATAAGTTTGCTGCTGTGCCAAGCAGCAAACAGGCCCATGGTGTAAAAGCTTGCAATCAGTAAAGAACATGTATGGTACAAACACAGGCCACCCTAATATGAAAAGTATTAAGTTGATCTGTTATTTTAGTAGTGTATATGTTGTTCAGATAGCTGTGTGCATTTCTATACTTAGCCGCTTTTCAAAACAGAAGAAGAAAAGCGAAGAGCATGAACAATTGTGGATAAAAAATATGACTTTCCTCTTGGAAAGTTGAATTTTGGACTGGTGTATACTACTGTCAAACTTCTTGATTAGTATCTTTATTATATTTCCAGCCAGCAACTTTCTCTGTCCAAGTTTCCTGAATGTAATGAATGGTTCAGATCCCAGAGTTCATGAAAATACCAGAACAATTTTGTGCCAGGAAGAAGCAGTATAAGGGATTAGAGGAACCTAAGGAAACTGCAAGAATGTTAAAGCAGGTAGGACTGAACAAAAAGGACTAGCTTTCCTGACTGGTTAATCATCCATAGCAACGGGAGCTGTATGAACACAGAATCTCAGTAGTAGTATTTCAGCAGGGCCCTATGTAAAGTTAGATTTGTGATTCTGCAAAAGTTTAGTGCATGGCAAAAGAATGTAAGGTTTTTAAAACATCTCATACATGTTTTACATGTAGGAAAATATAATCACAGCTCCAATTTCTGGATACTCAAACTTTTCCTTAGAGCCCATGTAGCCACAGCAATGAGGCAGGAACTGAAGACCTAACTGTTGATGCCACAGCTGGTACATAGCCTTGGTAATTCCCCATGTATAATCTCGATCACCTTCACAAATCTTGGAGGATGAGCTAGATGGGGGGGGGGAACATAACTGATTAATGTGAGGTTATGTAGGGCAAGATTGACAGCTCAATAGTATTAAGGAGAAGTCCATGAAGCAATCGATCCTTGCACAGATAGCATACAGGAAAGGACTCCAGACATGTGTTACCGTTCTCGTTCTTACCGAGGAGGCACGGGGCCTTCCCCCAGACCCCGGACCATCACCACACAGACACCAATATGAGGAGTGGCAAAATGGCGTTTAATGAAGCGCGTCCTGCTCTTTTATAATGCTGTAAAGCCCCGCCTTCTTTTCCGGCAGCAGTGCTCCGCCCGTTACAACCTTCCCATGTTCCGCCCCGCAGTGCCTCCCTGCTCATCCTTTTTCCTCCACAGACATGGCAAATTTCTTTGGGAGAACAATTCCCTTCTCATACTGTTCTTCCCATTTAGTCTGTCAAAGACCCAGTCAGCACTGACAAACACGTGGGATGGTACCAGTGACAACTAGCTGGATTCTTTAAAATAAATTTGGCACTAAGCATCACTGTGTTGCTAGTCTAATGTGATATTTGAGGTAGATCTAGGCTTCCACATGGTAGATGCAGTAGATATAAGTGTACTGCTAGATCCTAAATGGCTGTTAAGGACACAAGGGCACAATGTTTACTATTAGATCCTGGCAGGCCACAGTGCTAAGATGGTAGTTTGTTACCACAGAAATGAACATTTAACAGTTTCTGGGACAGTTAAAGGCAACTTGATTATTAGGGTTTTGACCTGCGTTGTTCCAAAATCTTCTGATGAGACTTGCAAGTCAAGTCAGGATGAAGACTTCAAACAAACAAAAAAGTAATGTTTAATTCTGTGACTGTAAGAGATAACCGGAGAGATAACTACAGGGAAGGCTTTTAGGTTTGAGAATAGTGTTGAGGACTGTGGAGAAGGAGCATTGGGTCATGCAGTTCTAGGATAAGGTGTCATTTTGACAGGGGGGAACCAGTTTATTGCTAATTGATTAGGAGGTTTGGGGACATGCTTAAAACTAATTAGCATTAYAGCAACAGCCCAACAGTGAAAGTACTTCAACTCTTGCAATCCCAAACAATAAGTTTCCCTTTTGRCTCTAGCTTAAATTCCAGTTTAGAGACTAGAGATCCATAACCCACACAAATCCAGCAATGAACACGCATCTTCATTTCCTTCTGAACTTGAACCCAAATCTTTCTGTATCTATACTAGTCTCAGGTCTAATGATAATCCATTCACTCCTGTCTACAGCTTTCATTCTAGTCCTCAACTTGGTAGTATTCCCCAGTAAGATCTGTTCTTTTATCCCCACTGTCCCCAACACGTGGGACTCCAGAGTCCCAAGCCAAGCTCCAGTTCTTATCCCAGTCTTGCAGGATCCAGTACTAAATCCAGCTCTTCAGCCCCTCTTGTCCTGAATCTTAATGTTAATCTGAACTGTAACAACAATTTGGAAGCTCATAGCCAACAGTTTGGAAACCTAAGAATGAATCACAGGCCATTTTATAGGAATTGCAAATCCAAAAAAAAAAAAAAAAAAGCTTAGTCTTCAGTTACTACTTTGCCAAAACCTCCCACTCAATTTAACTATAGCCTGGTGACCTACAACTGATGATCAGCCATCTATCTCTGTCAGCTCCAACATTCACCTTAACTTTATGGGTTTTGGAGGAAAGAACAGGTAGTCAAGTGTCTCAACTTCTGTCATCTTTAACCTTAACTGAACACCTGATATTACAGAATCACAAAATCACAGAAAGGTTGAGGTTGGAAGGGACTTCTGGAGATCATCTAGTCCAAACACCCTGCTCAAGCAGGGTCACCTAGAGCATATTTCCAAGCATTTTCTCCAGATGACTTTTAAAAATCTCCAAGGAGACTCCACAACCTCCCAGGGCAGCCTGTGCCAGTGCTCAGCCACCCTCACAGTAAAGAAGTTTTTCCTCATGTTCAGACAAAACTTCCTGTGTTTCAGTTTGTGCCCGTTGCCTCTCATCCTATTGCTGGGCACCACTGAAAATAGTCTGGCTCCATCCTCTCTACACCCTCCCTTCAGGTATTTATACACATTGATAAGCTCCCCCCTCAGTCTTCTCTTTTCCAGGCTGAACAGGCCCAGCTCTCTCAACCTTTCCTCATAGGAGAGATGCTCCAGGCCCTTCATCATCTTAGGAGCCCTTCATTGGACTCACTCTAGTAACTCCATGTGTCTCTTGTATTGGGGAGCACAGAACTGGACCCAGCACTCCAGCTGTGGCCTCACCAGAGCTGAGTAGAGGGGAAGGTCACCTCCCTTGACCTGCTGGCAACACTCTTCCTAATACAATCCAGGATATCATTGGCCTTCTTGGCCACAAGGGCACATTGCTGCCTCATGGTCAATTTGTTGTCCACCAGGACCCCCAGGTCCTTCTCTGCAGAGCTGCTTTCCAGCAGGTCAACCCCCAGGCTGTACTGGTGCATGGGGTTATTCCTCCCTAGGTGCAGGACCCTGCACTTGCCTTTGTTGAACTTCATGAGGTTCCTCTCCGCCCACCTCTCCAGCCTG
>NW_020450865.1:411503-414221 GCF_003343035.1 Apteryx rowi
CAGACTTCCTCTGTGGTCTCTAGGGTCTGGGATTCCTGAGGGCTGGTCTTAGCAGTAGAGACTGAAGCAAAGAAGGCATTCAGTAACTCTGCCTTCTCTGTATCMKTCKTCACCAGGRWMCYYRCCCCATTCAGTAGYRGGCCCACATTCTCCCYAGTCTTYCTTTTGYTACTGATGTATTTGAARAAGCTCTTCCTGTTGTCCTTGACAACCTTTGCCAGATTCAATTCCAAATGGGCCTTGGCCTTGCTAGTCACATCCCTGCATACTTGGACGATGTTCCTATAATGCTCCCAAGCGTCCTGTCCCTGCTTCCATCTTCTGTGCACTTCCTTCTGTTTGAGTTATGCCAGGAGCTCCTTGCTCATCCATGCAGGTCTCCTGCCCCCTTTGTTTGACTTCCTGCTCATTGGGATACACCGTTTTTGAGCTTGGAGGAAGCGATCCTTAAATATTAACCAGCTCTCTTGGACCCCTCTTCCTTCTAGGGCCCTATCCCATGGGATTCCTCCAAGTAGGTCCCTGAA
This sequence comes from Apteryx rowi, assembly GCF_003343035.1. Taxonomy (NCBI): domain Eukaryota; kingdom Metazoa; phylum Chordata; class Aves; order Apterygiformes; family Apterygidae; genus Apteryx; species Apteryx rowi. Next base: position 412,031 of record NW_020450865.1, read on the forward strand.
GAGGCCAAAGTTTGCTCTCCTGAAGTCCAGGGTTGCGATCCTACTTTTTGCCCTCCTCACAGGATCCTGAACTCCACCATCTCATGGTCACTGCAGCCAAGGCTGCCCCCAACCTTCACATCTCCAACCAGTCCTTCTTTGTTTGTTAGTACAAGGTCGAGCAGCACACCTCTCCTTGTTGGCTCCTCCATCACCTGTGTCAGGAAGTTATTATCAATGCTCTGCAGGAACCTCCTGGATTGCTCGTGCCTTGGTATGTTGTTCCTCCAGCAGATATCAGGGTGGTTAAAGTCCGCCATGAGAACCATGGCCTGTGATCGTGAGGCTACTTCCAGCTGTCTGTAGAAAGCCTCATCTACTTCCTCTTCCTCATCAGGTGGCCTGTAGCAAACACCTACTACAGTGTCACCCATGCTAGCCTGCCCTTTAATCCTTACCCATAAGCTCTCAACCCGCTTATCATTCACCCCTAGGCAGAGCTCCATACATTCCAGTTCCTTTCTCACATAAAGAACTCCCCCACCTCATCTTCCTGGCCTGTCCTTCCTATTGACAGGCACAAAATGGATTAATACTGAATCTGGAGAAGAAATGGTCTTAATTATTTTTAAAGCTAGTATTTGGCATATCAGAAGCCAGAAAACTTATTTTTATAAGTTCCTACATGGCATACAGGTCTAAGATGATTATTTGGTACTTACAGGCACAAAGAAGTTAAGGTTTGTCTTAAGATAGGCATGTGTTGCTGGTCTCTTTTCATATTGAGGCTTAAACAATGGCCAGGAACTAAAATAACAGATTTATCACTGGATCTTGCAATTTCTTACCTGGGATGATGTCTGGAATCAGCAACAGCAAATGGTTTTAGGTAGGCACAGGCTGCTTGATTACTTTCAGGGCTACTGTCAAGCTTGAACTTTGGGATAGCAAAACTAAGTTTGGTGTTCCATTCTCTAATGCCAATAATACTAAAATTAAGGTTTATGCTGACAGGGCAGATATCTGAAAGACAATTTTGACAGAGGTTGTGGATAACTGGACTGTAAGGCTGGGCAAAGGTAAGGATTAAAATGCATTGCTTTGTTCCGTAAAACTCACTGTGCTACAATGAGAACTGGTGCTAGCAGAAATGCAGGGAGGAAAGCCAGGATTCCCTTAGCTTTGGTTATGTCTGGAACAGTTGTGGCATATCACTTACATAAGTTCAATCAGGACCAGTAAAAATGAGCTAAAGCACTCTTAAAAATAAATTTGGCAGTACATACACTTCAGTGTGTCATCACCACTGCACACAGGAAATAAGAAGCCATCTTTTGAGGCAGAATTTCTTTTGACTCATTGAAAGGCCTTTGTCCTGTTCCCAGAACTTGACCTAAATAAAGTTAGTAATCCTCTGTTTCTGTCCTTAGTTACTTCTGAAATGGGTGTATTCAGACAAGGACTGCCCTATAAATGGTTGGATTGCATCCTCCCTCTCAGTCATTTTTTGTGAGTCCTGAATATTGCTACATATAGGACTTGCCAAATTAAGAGTCAGAAGGGCAAAACAAAATGCATGCAGTTGAGAGATTGAGAATTTTTAAAAAATCTATTCTTCTCTTCCTCAGTACTTCACATTTCTGGTCTTAACACGAATATCTGCCTATCTACAGGGAAGATATAAACCTCACGGACACTTATTCAAGGCTAAACCTGGAGAATCGTTTGTAATGCTGCATGTATTGTACTTGTTTAATGATGTGTTTACTGCACTAAATTAAGTCTGGACTCTCAAGAGTAATTGCAGAAGCTTCATTTAACGAGGTAATAATCGTTTGCTAAAGTCAGTGTACATAACGTGCAACCTCCTGTAGCCACAGATCATTACAGGTATTTACCTGCGGAGATAATTCTCCTTCCCGGTCCTAATTTTAGAAGGAGATCCGGCGCTGGAGGAGGGGAGCTCCCTCATAGGCGCGCAGGGGGCGAAGCACCGCCAGAGCCGCGCCAGCAAAAGCCCCGCCGCAGCGGCCCGCTGCCGGGGGCCCGCGGGCTCCGGCACCGCCACGGCCGCCGTCCCCGCTCACGTCCCCGCCGGAAGTGAAGCGGCGGCGTCGGGGCCCCCCTCGCGGCCGCGCGGCGGTAACGAGCCCTCTCTCCCACCGCACCGCACCGCACCGCACCGCACCGCGGCCCGCGCCGCCCCCATGCT
>NW_020450865.1:414731-430232 GCF_003343035.1 Apteryx rowi
TGGCCGTGGCCGTGGCGGCCGGGCTGCGGTGGGAGCTCTCTCGGCTTGCTGGCGGCTTGGAGAGCTCGGGGGCTCCGGAGATGGCCTGCGGGAGGGAGCGGTGTCCCTGGCCAGCTGGTCGCCCCCTGGGTTTGGTGTTGCGGGGGTGTTGGCGGAGCTGGTGTCAGCTTCCTTGTGTGCGGGGAAGGCCTGAGTCATGCTTGCAGGTAGAGCTGGGCCGCGGTTACGCGATGAGCGTACTCACTGGCAAAGACAGGTTTTAACCGTTTGATGGGGGAGAGTGAGTGCAGAACGAAGCTGCCTTTCTGGGTTGGTAGAAGTTCTTTGAAACAGTTTTCCTATCTTTTTTTACTTTGGGCATTCACTGTTCTGATGCGGCTTTTTGTTTATTTTCCAGAAGTCAAGGCTGTAGAATTTCCCCAGATAACAAATCACACCTTCTCCCAGAAGTTATTTTATCTTAGTGAGCTGCGTTTCCAGAGTGTCAGGATGGCCTTTTCAGGCTGGTAAATTTTACCATTAGACTTGCCAAAATATTGGAGCAGACCTGTTAGAACTTTAGACTGTTGGAGCTGTCTGTATCTTTTAGCTATTTCAGTATTACTTCCACTGGGTTTTTCTTCTGTTTTGTGCTGTTAAATAACTTTAATCAGTTTCCATGTACTGTTTTAGTATATTTAAGTACTCTAAATAAAAGAGAACGCTTTTACACTTGCACACTGAATCAAACAAAGCTCTAAATTTACCTCTTGTCACTGAGAAAGGGATCAGACTTGGTGAAAGCAGGACAGACTAGAGAATTCATGAAAAAAAAATTAAAACTTTAAAATAGTTTTCTGATCCATCTACAGAAGTGACAGTTGCACTTCACCCATTTTAAGGATACATGATACTTTTAAACTGCTGTTTCATCATATAGACTAAAACATGGATGTTATAACTGTTGTATTTATTTTTTTCCTACAGTAATGAAAGGTTGTATATGTTAACTTTTGTGAACACATTGTTTACATCATGAAGCATGTGCTAGTAATTATTAAAATAGGCGGAGTATACTGTTTGTTTTAGCTGCTAAATAAAAGAATGTTTTTCTTTTGCAGAAATGCAGGAAAAGTGAATTTATTAAATAAAAATCTTTGGATCTTTCCAAGGAAGCAGAATTGGGTCTTTTTTTGAAGGTGCCAAGTTCTACATAAAATTTTGGTGATACTGGTATATGAAGAGGCTTTCATCACACAGAATATAGTAATTTAAAAAATTCCAATCTGTAAAGAATCTGCAACTGTGAAGTTATGCTTACTGTCTAGTTTGAAAATAATGGTATCAGGGTGTTTGTTCATTCCTGGGTACACGTTTAATGGTGTAGTCTACTGAGTAATAAACAATGTTTATTACTGTTTTGGCTATTGTGCTGTTGGATACAGTTTTAGTATGTGTGAAATTTTATTCTTGTTGTGGTGAAAGTTCAGCAGTTTGAGCCTGATGCTTGGCTAGAAAGCTAGAGAACAAACCGGAATATTATCCAACTGCAGAGTTTTTTTTTTTAATTAGTCACTCAGATCAGCCATTTCTTTCCTGAGTTGTTATTTACTGAAAAGAGCTAAATTTGCTTAACTCTTGAAGTTTGTTGTTCTTTATATAACATGTGAAAGGGCCTTAAAAATGTTTTTCTATCCAGAAACTAAAAAAGACTGCAAGATACTGCTTATATCAGTCATTTCAATGATCTTTTTCAACTGTAGATCAGCAGAGCTTTGACTGTCATCTGCTTATTCTTGTAAAAATTGCAGTTCAAAAAGACAACTACCTTTTTTAAAAAAGGACACAGCTTTTCTTTGGTGGAAAGTAAATGCCATGCGTTGAATGTTTAGTGTCCTGTATGTTTAGATTAAAAATATGCTTTGGGAGACATTTAACAGTTATGAAAACATCTGCAATTTTGAAGAACGTGATCATGAAGGATAGTGGAAAGTGTGAAATGATACTTGCTCTAAATTTGAGTTGAGGCAGTCATATGCAACTGAAGGGAGTCCTGTCTAATTATGGATGTGAGGTATTTACACTGTTGGATGTGAGATAATACAGATCATGATGACATGCTGTATTTAAGAAAATTACTCCTCTTTTATTAGTATACTTCAAGGGAGATTTCTACCAACAATGCATATTATTTTTATAATGCTAATACTACATGTTTAACTTTTTTTTTTAAATTTAGTTAATCCTCAAAGCATTCCAATGCAATGACAAAATCGGAAATAGAAAATGAGGCTATCTGTTGCCTCATTGGGCTGGAAGAGTCAAAGTCAGGGTCCAGTGTTCCCTGGCTTTTGAGTTCCACCAGCTGGTCTGGTAGCAAGAAGACTTCAGACCAAGGTCTGGCCTCTGGGAGAATTCCTGACCTGTTGTCTGGGTCCTGTAGGAACTAGTTTACCTCTCCAAAAGGACAAGATGGGAGAGGAAACTCTTGTGCCTCTGAATGATCGAGCTTTTACATCTGCTGTTGCAAACTCTCTCCTACAGTGGTGATCGTGGTCTGCATCTAGCGGCTGCCACTTAAAGCTGTTGGGCTCTTCTGGCTCAGATCACGTGGTTCCTATAAATGTTGTGGCCCAAGTAAGGTTTCTTCAGGAACATTGTTTCACTTACCGCATGTGAGCTCAGCTGAAAAGTCTGTTGTTCAGGTGGATTTTGAACCTGGGGAAAACAGGATGATAATGTTAAGCTTCAGGATTGGGGAAGTGTTCTACCCATTATAAAATATAAAGAAATGTATCCGTTTTTTCGAAACAACTATATCCTGTATGTCTTTATACTCTGACTCTTCAGAACTGGATTTTCTTTCAGTTTGTAAAGTACAAATGTATTGTGGCTACTGTCAAAACTAAATAAATACAAGGTGGAGCTTATGTTTGAACTCATTTTTCTGAATTTATGCTTGAACACTAATCTAGACCATTTTTTTCCCCTTTGTTCTAAATACACTGTAGATACTGTACAAGATGTATTGCATAAAAGGACAGAGAATACTAAAGGTATGCCTGAAGCTCTGTATTTTGAAATGATAAAATACAGTATCCTGACAAGTTACAAGAAAGTTGCRCCTGAAAATTTGAGAAGCGAAAAATGCACTGCAAAACAAATCTAAGCTGGTATTTTAAAATGCTTATCCATTTTTACATAAACTTGTGTTCCTGTCACATAACCATTGGTTTGATGCAGTTGGTGCTTGCTTGAGGCTTGACAGATTATTCAGCAATGCCAGTTAAAGCTGAGAAGCATGATTGACCTACATTCTAGTAATTTGCACATGTGAACATAGCTTTATTCCTTAAAAAAATAATAATTACTAATTTGGGGGGAAGAGGAGAGAAAARGAAATGCGTCTTGTCTGCATTCATCTGTCACCATTGTTTTCTGTGGTTTCTTGGGGACCCAAAACAAACAACACAACACGGTTCAATTTAAAAACAGCTACGTTACACAGCCTGTGATTTAGTGTGTTGTCCTTCCAACATWTCCAGTTCCTGCTCATGTGAGCTTGTCAGTTATAATTCAAACCTTCTGTTGGATAATGTACACCTCTGAAGATAGTTCAAAAAGGCTGGTAAATTATGGAATAATACAGTTCTTCATAATATTGTGATATAATTAGTGGAAATATTACCAGAAGTAAAATTTGTTCATGACTTTCAAGCATCTTAAGCACTTAATTGGATGAAAACATTAGTGATACGAAAGCACATTAAAATGTTCAGCTCTAGTAATAATTGAAGCAGACTGCACATTTTGCTGTGCAGTTCTAGCTTTCTTCTGTGGTTTAAATGCAGTTGCTCAGGACTGGCAACTTTCTGCTTCTCTTCTCAGTGTGAGGAAAAATAAACAGCTATATGACAGTGGACTCCTTTTCTTTGTTTTGGTCCTTATTCTGTTGGCTGTCAAGAAGAGTGTGTGGGGTTTTTTCCACGTTAAATGAATTGGTTTATATGCTTACTCTTTTCAGTGGCATATATGCCCCATACTTTTTGCATGCAAATAGGAAAGGAGCAGTTGGGAGCTTTAATTGTTGTCCTTCTACAAATAACTGGTGAGAGTCCCTGCTTCTTCTGTTTGCAAAACCATGCAGCCACTCTGCAGGAGTTACTGGATGTGACAGGCGGTGCTGCAGCTTCTTTGGAAAGTCTGCAAATGTGGGTCCCTGATTTTTGTGTTCACTTCTAGCTGGAAGGCATTCTTGCGAGCTGGGTTCCCTTCCCCCCCCCTCTCTCCCCCCCTCCCAAATCTTGTCTGTGGTGCAAGTCAGACCATTCGAATTACATAAATGTGTCCCTCAGCCAGCCAGCCTACAGGTATTGAGGCTCAGTGACTCTATAGCCTCTCTAAACTTCAACTCTGGCCATTCACTTCCTATACAAAGTGCTTCCAGAAATCATTTTCACAGATGACTTCCGTTATTGTGAGCAATCAAGCAGATAAAGAGTAAGCTATAAGGAAATGCTCCTCAATATATATATCCATTGCAGACCATCTTGTGATGGACTAATGAATGTCCTCTGTCCCTCTTTGGGCTAGAGGGTGCCTATAGTTCCTCCCTCCTTTTTATCTTTTGCCATTCTTTCTGCTAGTCATTTCCTGGAGGCCTGTAGGTGCTCGTTCCTGATCTGTCCCCTCAGAGCTCGGTGCTGCGTGGGCTAAGGTAGCGGTCCTGGGGCAGGGCCCGCAGTGTCACAGTTGAGCTGTGTGCTACAGAGGGAAGTAGGGTCTGGTGGGATTTTCCTGGAAACTGCAGAACTCTTCACAGACGCTGTTCTTGGACAGGGTAAGGAAGTTCTCTTTTTAACAAGTAAGTATTTATTTAATTTTAATGTGGCAGCATGTCTATAGTGATAACCTTGATGTATCTGCCTTTTGAGGCCTAAATGATCTCACTTCCTGGCTTCAACTCTGTAGAACAGCACTGGCACAATTTCTTCTTTTAATGGTGGAGTTTTTTAAAAGCAGTATGGGAAGTTAATACCTTGTTGCCATTTGAGTAGGAGAAATTAATCAGAATAAAACGTATTTCAGGCTGAGTTGTAGCAGGAAAGGCAATGTGAGAATTCTTTGGGGTAATTTTAGAGAAGTACAACTGGATACATCACTGTTTTTCTGTCACTAAGATGCACCTCTTCTTATGTCTTTCCCAAAGCTAATCTACTGATCCCCAAATTAGGTAGCAGTGCTATTACTAAAAAAGAAGGAAAGAAGGAGAGGATCCTTGTCTTTTTCTGTTTAGTCATTTTAATTGAGATACTAAGTATTATTCCCGCTAGGTGTCGCCATTTTACTTGTGTATAGTCACTGCTTCCAAAGCTCTTGCAGCTACTTAAAAATTTCATCAATATTTAGTGTAATCTGTTCTACTTCTGAAGATAATCTAAGGCTTTACTTGCTTCCCCTATGCCAATCTTATTTTTAAATAGGTAACATTTAGATGGAAACATGAAGTGTAATTGGATGTTGATATTTGAATAATTGTGTATAATATGCATTTTGTTAGTGTAAGCCTATTGCTTCCTTGAAAATGCTAGATGCCTTAATATCTTTCAGGCATAAGGAGACTTTGATATAAATAGAAGGGAATCATTTTGAAATATGCCACCCAATAAGTCTTTAATGTATGTAGAGAAATTGTGTTTACAAGTATAATAGCTCCTGCTGCGTTGTTCTTCAAACCCCTCAAGATATGTACTTAACATGGATTATGGCATGATTGGGAGCAAGTTTTTCATTACTTCCTATCTGTATGTCAGCATTAACCAACTTACTGAGCAGGCTACTGGAGATCTGTAAAACTGTAAAGAGGTGCCTGTGAAATTGCAAAATTAGAAGAATAAAAATAAGCATGTGCACATACATTCCCTTTGGTTTTGCTCATATGTGTCACTTCCTGCCAGCAGGAATAATCAGAGGCCATATCTAAGTGCTGTGAGAGCCTAATTAAAACATTTGTGGTTATAATGGTAAAATTACAGTAAATGTGTTGTTTATGTAAATGCTTTATTTGTTTACCATTATTCCCTTCCCCCAACTTCACTCCCTGCCCTCACTTCACCATTTCAAGGGATAGCAGCATGCAATGTGGACCAAGAATTTATTCTCAGTGGTGAGAGGCACTGAGCACTAATAAATAAAGTAGCTGGGATGACTGGTTAACATGCCGTGGTTGCTGTTTTGCTGTAGTTTGTTTCCTGCCTATAGTTTAGTAGTCTTTTCTGGTATGGTGGAAAGTAGCAATCAGTAATATACAATACAATGCCATAGAGAGACAGTATTACATTTTACATTTTATTATCATACGTTTGTCTATCATCTGCATTTCCTTTATTCTTATCTTCACCATCTGTCTGAGAAGTATCTCTTGTTTTCATGAGCTGAATTCCCTTTGAGTTGCTATTCTCTGGCTTAATCTACATCATTAGACTGGACATTTGGCTAAAAACTCTTAGTAAAGTGGCAGCTCCCATTGAGAAACACCTGTGCCACAGCAGACCTAGAGAGAGAGATAAARCAGGTGTTTTTGAAAGCTGCTTTCGAAAATTCTTATTTTCTCGTCTCTGATGGTTAAAAAAGAAAAAGGGAAGACAGAAACCTTGTTGATTAACTGCATCAAGTGCTGAATGGGGGCTTTCCAGTAAATCATTTAGTTCTGGGATAATTAAAAAATCTAGAAAAAGAATACTGTTAGGAGTACACTAATAGACTAAAAGCTAAAAATCTTGAATGCACACTGGATTTTAACAGACTTAAAAGTTACTTCCTTGATAATATATCAGCCCTACAAAATGAGAAGTTGAAACAGTCTCCCCGAAGACTGGCAGAAAATAGACTTTGTATATCTGCGAGTGTATGATTCAAATGGTCTTCTGTTTTCTTAGATACCTCTTTTGGTCTAGCAAATGCAAAGAAACATTTCTGAAAACCAAACCAGCCACAAGCAAGGGGTTAGTGGACTAAGTGAAGAACTAAAAATTTTGTCAATCATCTACTTAATTAAAACAAGAAAGCTAGCTACTGCTTTCTGAATCTGCATGAAAGACAGTTTAGAGACAACAGAAAAGTAACATTAAAAAGTAGAGTAATCATATTTTTATTAAGCATATGTGCAAGGATTAGTTCATGACATACAGAATTCAAATGTGTTATTTGGCAGTATTTGTCAGAGGTGTAGAAACAAAGGTTAACTCTTCAGGGACTTAGTTTGCTCAGACTTTAGAAAGGTAGGACTCTCTACTCCAGAAGGCTGTGACAGACTCAGCCAAAATCTGCCCTAGCTAAATTCCAGTGAGAGAAGTTCAGCCTCCTGTATCTCTTATTTCTTAACAATCAATAGCAGTTCATTCTTGGTTGGACTGAGGCAGAGCCTATTTCAAGGCATCAAAGATTGAATTTCATTCAAACAGGCAGCAGGGAGACTTTCATGGCAGAATTTGATGTAAAGGGTAAGTAAATTTGAATATTGTAAGTGTAGTGGTGGAAGTCCAATTACAATGTCTGATAATGACACCATGCAGTAGCATATACAAATAACTAGAAGAATCAGGTCCAAAATAGACCTTGAGGCTTTTTTCAGTTAATATAAGTAGTAAAGAGAAGGAAGCTAGCAAATACTTTATCTTTCAAATCCTTCATTTCAGGGAGTTTCATGTTTGCTTTAGTTCCTGCTGTTCTATTACAATTAAACAAACAAACAAACAAACCTCCCTTATTTAGCCCCTCCCCTCACTCTCAGAGTGTTTGTATTTCTTATCATGTTATTAAACTTTTCCAGAGGAATTTCTGAGCATGATCTCAGATGTTTTATTTTTCTGTTAAAAGACGTAGTTCAATATTTCAAATGTGAGTATTTATAATAGTTACACATACTTAGAGCCTGATTTGACATGTATAAGGCCTGCTGGTTCATGGGAAACTTATGAAAAGGATTATGAGAATGAGTATGATTTGAAAGCAGGAGATTTGAAAATCTGGCTGCTCTCTGTCTGGATTTGTAGGTTGCCATTGAAGCTAATGTGCATATTCAGAGTGATCTAAGTAGCCCTGTGATTTTTCAGAACTAACAGTGATTTGAAAAATACACTGTGACCTTGCTGCGGTTTGCAGGTTTGGAAGAGGTAGGCCTGTGGCTTAGGCTCTGGCTAAGRCAGGAATGCAGTGCACAGCATCTCTACAGCTACTCAGCAGACACTGTTCTGCCCAGTAGATTCTACATACCGCCTTGCTTCACACAGTGAAAAACAGAAAAAAATATATAGCTTTCAGCAAGTTATGCAACAAGCTGGTCATTGGGAGAGATGTGGCTGAGCAGTGTACTGAAACATCTTTACAGGAAAGAGCTCTGTAGAGATAGAAGAGAATTTTTTTTTTCATTCATTTTTACTCTGACTGGTGCTGAGAAATTTCATTGACCTAGATTTGCTCATTATCTTTTGAGATCAAGCTGATAATGTCACTTGTGTGACTCTTCCAAAATAAGATGCAAACTGTGTACAGATGTCCTGTGTGTCAAGATGAGTTTACTGTTGACAAACTGTTGGCATATACTGTTTACAGCTGTACTGCGAGGTGAAAAGAAATAAAATAGTTACTGAAGGTTTTTCTTTGTATTCTGTTCCTGTATGTGGTTAGTTCAAATTTTGGATGATCTTCTAGTTCCTGCTTATCTTCTTCCAGTCCTTGATCTTTGGACAACTTTTTCTTGCTTACTGTATCTTCATCTGTTTTTCCTTGTTTTGTTCTTGTCTCAATCTTTTGCCAGTGCCATTTTTCAGTTGCATGGAGATCTTTGATTTTAAACTTGTTTGTTTGTTTGTACAGCCACCTTCCTTAGTATGCCATTTTGATCATTCTTTGTTTGCATCAAACCAGGAGCCATATGTGCAGTCATGCAGATTTTGGAAGAGTACTGTGTATGAAGCTTAAACTGTAAGCAAGGCTGCCGATTACTTTGTTCTTGAGCAATTTCTTAAATCCATGGACTCTACCAAACAACTATCAGCAGCAGAAAGAGCAACAAGTAGATTACAAAAGCAATGAGACTTTATAATTTAACCTCTAGAAACTTATGTATAATTTTCTCTTTCAGATAAGCAATTTTGCTGTGGAGAGTTACAAAGATGGAATTTTAACAAAGTTGTTCTGGATCTCACTGAAGGAAAAACAGTGCTACATTATCATTTAAACTAGGACCTGTATCTTATAAACTCTTCCAGGTTCCTTTTGTTCTTTAATTACGAAAGTCCACATGCCAGATTAACAAGTTGTAAAGATGATCCAGTGCTGTTCAGATATTTAACTTACTATTTTTATGGCTGAGTTTTACATATTTTCAAATGAGTTTTGTGTTTGCCTCCCAAAAATAAATAATTAAACCAACATTTTGCCACTTGGAAAGAATCAATGAAAACAAGATTAAGAAAAATATTAATTTAAAAATGGTCTGGGTTGTGAAAACGTGCCCTTCCTGCAGTGCGTTGCCCTTTCTCAAAGTGCATTTGTGCTTGCTTTCTTTTCCCCAAAGACGAGTGAGTGAGTGGAAAATAGATTTAATTTTCTTTGCTTTACTACTGGCTGTAGGAGTGGAAAAGTTGAAATATTGAAAGGCCATTAAAATTCCCCCAGATTTTCAAGGCTACTCAGTCTTTTCTTGACTATAGAAAATTAAAATTTCACGCATATGATTGTTTATTTCATATAAAAGGATACCTTGAAACCTACCCAGTGATTTGCTATTGTGCGTTCTGCACAACATGTGAGAACTTAGTTTTGAGTCTTGTGCTCTTGGAAGTGCTGCTGGGGCAGCACATAGCTGCTCTGCCTGCACAAAGCATTTAAAGACAGGCTCGTAATGAATTCGCAACTGGAAATTGGTGGAGTTGCATAGAGTTTGTCCACTATCTCAGACTCTTCGTATGAGGTTTTGGTAAGCTTGGAGAGGCTATGTTAGTCAATGTGAGGGGACAGACTGAGGCTCTTGGGGGGGGGGGGGGGGGGGGGGGGGGGGGGGGGGGGGGGGGGGGGGGAGGGTTGCATTAACAGTTTAATGGAAAAGTGGCTCCTTTTGGTGAGAATTTAGCTTTCATCTGTACTAGAAATTTTGCAGCATGCACGTGAGCTCAGCAAGGGCACACTTAAAGCTGTTTCCCTCCTAACAAATCCAAGTCTAGAGCACCCAACTATGGATGCCAGGTCTTCTAATAGTTAGATCTCTGCGTGTGGTATGTGCCTAGGACTGGCAAGTGGTGCAGGCTTCATTGCTGGTAAAGATGTGGTGTGGACATGTGGTCCAGGAACCATAACGGGGCCTTCTCTCCCTGTGCCATGCCAGTCAGTAATGTCGATGTACCCTGATGGGCGTGGTTGCCCAGCACAGTCAGGCTAGTGTTCCCACCTGGCAGATGAGGCCTTTCCGAGCTTCAGATACAAAAACTAAACTTCAGCACAGATATGTGCCTTGGCCTTTTGTTAACTTTGTGAAATGTTGTGTGCATTTGAGAAATTAAAAAATAATACTTTGCATTGAGCGTACAGTTTCCGTGTAGAATATCTGCTGCCCCTGACTTCTTAATGAAGTCACTTAATGAGGTCATTTAGAAGATCCAAAGGTAGGCTTTTATTATTCAGATAATTCAGATAATTGGGACCTGTGGGGTAGGACAAGCTTAAGGATTAAGTGGCGTGGAAAGTTGCTGTAAATAATGAGCAGCTTCAGTCATGGGCAGACATGGCCAGATTCTGCATACAAGCAGTCTCACTGCACTTCTCGCTGCCTTGACCACTACCTTCTCTCTTGTGCTGCAGCAGAAGGTAAGAAATTAGAAAGGGCAGCAAAACATTTCTGCTGCACTGAGAAAGAGTCAGATTCTGCTGAGCTCAGGCCCCCTGCTTTCCTCACGCTCTCTGTTTCCCTCCAAACTAACCAACCATACCCTCATACAACTCTGGACCGGAGAAGCAAGGAGGAAGTGATGGTCTTTAATTTGGTTGTTTTGTTGGTCACTGCCTGTAGCTAGAACTCTGCCCAACACGCTGTCCTACGAATGGAAGTCCCCATGCTCCAGTGATCCAGATTTAGAAAGGGATTTGCCTGGCCTGTCATTGTGGGTTGAGTGGGAAGTCAGTGTTTCATTCAGTGTACTGAGGGGTACCAAATTTTTGTGGGGTGCCACCCTATCAGAGGGGAGCCTCTGACAGTTATTTTGTTCTTGGCGCAAACTCTTCTTGCGCTTCTGAGAAGTCTCGTGCCGGCTATTCTGAATCTGGGAGCGATGGAAGCTGCAAGGAGCCTTGTCTGTCAGCAAAGATAACAGGGCTAGGATGAGACCAAGACAGGTTTTGCTTGGACATACCATGAGGTTGACAGCTTGCCCCAGGCAAAGGAAAATCGTGAGGGTAGCTTTATAAAGGCCGGGAGTAGAAAATGAAGAACTGAAGGGTTCTTCCATTAAGGATTTCTGCTCATCACCCACATTGTGCCCATATTCTTAATAGTGTACATTCTGCACACTGCAGGGATATAAAAGAGTGTATAGCAGAGAGTGTAAGTGGTGCTAATTGGTTTCTACTTAAAGCATAGTTTACGATCAGTTAACTTGAATGAAAGCTGGTTTCATTGGCTGATTTTTTTGATTTTTTTTGTATTAAATGACTCTGGAAGATAAAAGTTAAGAGAGTTGAACTTTGAACCTTTTTAGAGTATCTGTAAATTATAGATGAATTCTACATTACTCCTCCAAACTTTTCATGTGGGTCTGTATATCTGAAACTGTTTCTTGCACTGTCATTTTATAACATTCAAAAAATTATGGTTTTCCTGTGACAAAATGTGTTAACAGAAGCATGGTGTAAACTGATCCAACTTTTTTTTTTTTTATAGATAACTCTTAACTTCTTTGTTAAATGCATCTTGTGAAGCAAACTTGTGGTAAGAAGTACTTGTGAGGGAAGCAGTATATTTTGGATACTACCCTGGTAGTGGGATCCTGATAATTTGTAATGATTTTCTTCCTTCATAACTCTTGCAGAGGGGATATAGAATTCAGTGTCCTAAACAGCTCAGTATGAACATTTTTTTCTGTGAGTTTTCTGAATTAGTTTTTCTTAGATATGATAGCCCTATTCCCTTCTTGTATGAAATCATAATGCTGTATTTGTTTTGTATTTGTAGATGTTCTGTTGCAGAAATGTTGATAACAGGTGCGTTAATTCATAAATCTGTATATAATGTGAACAGTAGTAAAGAGTAAAGGGTTGTGTAACTCTCATGAAAAAATGCTATAAATGCAAGGTCCTACTGTTCACCTGAGTATTAAAGTCAAAATGGAAACATACTTTTTGATTTTTTTTTATTTGACTGTGGGCCATAGCAGGAATGTGAGGTTGAGTGGTTCAGAAAAGTGAACAGTGATAAATAGCAATTAGAGAAGGAAGTTTTTAAGAATGAGGTTTGAGAGGGAACAAATGAAACAAATGCCTAGTGGCAATTTACTCTTGGCCTCAGTTTCATGTGTGGTTGTAGATCCGTTGCTGTAGGCTAGATAAGGAAATGAATGTTGCTGAAAGTGAAAAGATTATCAGGCAAGGAGATTACTACCATTTGAAAAGGTAAAAAAGAAAAAAGGGGGGAAAAAAAGAGCTAAGAATTAAGGTTGAAGGATTAGAAGGAAAAGGAGGGCGGACAATAAAATTGGTGAATGATAGAAGTACATGCACCTCAAGCACAATTTGGAAATGGGAAAGTACAAGGTATGTAGTGGTGCACTTCTGATCGTGTAGGAGACATCGCTGTCTTCTAGGACTACCTAGCACCTAGGGAAAAGGAGAAAGCAGAAGGGAGGGAGCACAGACTGTGATTGCTGTCCAAAAGTTCATGCAGAAACTCCCGACGGGAGAGGAGAGGGACTGTGAGCAATGAGAGGGACAGTCCTTATGGGAACCAGAGTGTGTGCAAGGGGGCACACATAAAAGGAGGAGTAAGGCTGATACTAGTAAAAGAGCCAGAGATGCTGAGAACGTGGCCAGGACTTGTCAGGGCACCATGATGGTGGTGGCCCCCCAGGGCCATTAGCAGTGGGGGCTGCTGGCGAGGCTGGGCCAGGCCTGGCCACCAGAGCCAGTCCCACTGCCCTGAGGGAGCAGGGCCCCAGGGGCAGCCAGGGCAGCCCCAGCATGGGGGGCGTTGGGGACTGCTGCAGGGCTGGGGCCAGGTCATGGTGGGGGCCGGGGGTCCCATGGTCAGGCAGGGGCAGGGCCATGGCGGGACTGGAGCCGGCACTGCTGCGGTGTCACAGGGTCACGAGTGATGGCCCCAGGCTGGGCTGAGATGGGGCTGGGGCTGGGCAGGGTGGGGAGGCTGGGAGTGGGCAGGAATGGGGAAGGCTGGGGAAGCCTTCAGCACCCTGACAGAAGTGCAGGGGACGAGGGAGAGTGGTGGTGGAAGATGTAGGAGAGCAAGAGCAGAGGCAGATGTTTGTGTTTACTACGTGAGGGAGGGGACTGCAAGATACCCAAGGAGCAGGAGCACAAGAGCGGAGAGCCGGAAATGATGAGAGAGTCCAGATGAGGGACAAATGATGGAGAAGCACTGAGAAGGGTCACCGGAGCTGCTGAAGAAATCAGCTAATAACTGCTTTTTAAAATAGCTCTCAATATTTTTGGTTGTGGGTGATACTCATTTCCGTGACGGCTATGAAATGTGTTTATACTTGTGAAAAATGAGTAACATCAAAGAAGTTGAAGTCAGTTGGCTCCTAAGCATTGCTACAGACAGTTGTCAGAGAGTAAAATGGGGAAAGCAAGACATAATATTTGTGGCTCTAAGGATTTTGCTGAATGTATGAAGTCAAGCTGTCATGTAGGTAAATGCAGCTGGTAGATAATATGGTAAATATGCTACCAAGCAACTTTTCTGTATTTAAATTCAGACATGGAAAACTATACTAAGTATTTCCAACTACCTTAAAAGCCTTTTTTAAATTGCTCTGTTCTGTCCAATGAGAATATTTTAACTGAAATCAAGCTCTAAATTTCTAATTTTTAAAAACCTGAAACAATTCTTAGTGGAAGTGCTAAAGAAATTGCAGTTTGCCATGGAAAAATGACATCACAAATACAAAATGAATAAATCAGTGCAAAGTTTGGATTAGATTCTTCARTCCTTACTAATACTACTAAGCCTTTATTAAAGAAGTAACAGTGATTTTAGCTTTACTCTTATTTCAAGAAATAAAAAGGAGGGGGAGTTAAGCAATAACTTAAAAAGAAGATGAAAAAGATGTTTAACATCAATAGCCCTAATCATTATGATTTAAGGTGTACTTGTGTCATAATCTTTTTTTTACTCCATGTTTTTTTACTCTATTGTATTTGTGGATGTACACTGCTGTCTTCAAATATTGTTGTTTAAAAGAGGTAAGAAAAATATAAACAATTGCAAACGTGAAATAAGAATATAACGATATAATTTTTAGCTTCAAGCTGTATATACTGATCTTGTTCATCTTATTTATCCAAAATTGTCATACCTTTGTGTATGGTACATAATGGTTCAGCAACATAGAGTAAATATTCATTTTTAATATATATTTTAATAATATTTAATATGTATGTCATATATTTTTCATATATTTATACATAATAGTTAATATTTCATATTTAATAATATCAATAATAGTTGATATTTATTAAAACAAATTTTTAATAATATTTCACAATTAGGATAAAAAGTGCGGCATGTCATCTGGAAACAAGAAGATGGCTTGAGCTCTTACATGTTAGTTTTGTTCTCTAATCCTTGCATTAATACACCTCCTAAAATGCTCTTGAGCTAGTAAATTACCCTAAATGTGGTGCTTGGAAGCTGGTTATAGATTTACATGCAGGGTGAAATTGAAGCTATTCCTTCAGGCATAATTTTACTCAGAAGTGTTCTAACATCATTAATAATATGTATGTGTAACAGGTTTTCTTTAAGATTTCTTTAAGATATTTTTTAAGGTACAATTGTTTATATAATTTCTTGAATGATTCCTTGATACCATCTGATCCAAATGTACCAACGGTTTGAAAATGGGTCTTTACAGAATCACAGAATGGTTGAGGTTGGAAGGGACCTCTGGAGATCATCTAGTCCAACCCCCCTGCTCAAGCAGGGTCACCTACAGCACATTGCCCAGGATTGTGTCTAGATGGCTTTTGAATATCTCCAAGGATGGAGTCTCCGCAACCTCTCTGGGCAACCTGTTCCAGTGCTCTGTCACCCTCACAGTGGAGAAGTTTTTCCTCATGTTCAGATGGAACTGTCTGTGTTTCAGTTTGTGCCCGTTGCCTCCTGTCCTGTTGCTCGGCACCACTGAAAAGAGTCTGGTCCCATCCTCTCGACACCCTCCCTTCAGATACTTGTACACTTTGATAAGATCTCCTCTCAGCCTTCTCTTCTCCAGGCTAAACAGGCCCAGCTCTCTC
>NW_020450865.1:431402-454925 GCF_003343035.1 Apteryx rowi
CAGACTTCCTCTGTGGTCTCTAGGGTCTGGGATTCCTGAGGGCTGGTCTTAGCAGTAGAGACTGAAGCAAAGAAGGCATTCAGTAACTCTGCCTTCTCTGTATCMKTCKTCACCAGGRWMCYYRCCCCATTCAGTAGYRGGCCCACATTCTCCCYAGTCTTYCTTTTGYTACTGATGTATTTGAARAAGCTCTTCCTGTTGTCCTTGACAACCTTTGCCAGATTCAATTCCAAATGGGCCTTGGCCTTGCTAGTCACATCCCTGCATACTTGGACGATGTTCCTATAATGCTCCCAAGCGTCCTGTCCCTGCTTCCATCTTCTGTGCACTTCCTTCTGTTTGAGTTTTGCCAGGAGCTCCTTGTTCATCCATGCAGGTCTCCTGCCCCCTTTGCTCGACTTCTTTACATTAAATCAAGCCATAGACTAGGTCACTTCTAATCTGCACAATAATTCTTACATGGCAATAAGTATTATCCTATTTAAAAATGGGTGTGTGGGGGGAGGGAATGAATATGCATGTACTGAATTTTTGGAAGCTAGAAAACCTTTTGATTACTGACATGACCCCGTTCAATTCAGATTGCTTATTCTGGCATGGTGTTTAAAATTGGTTGCCTTGTCTGTACTAATGCTCACACTGTTGCTATAAAAGAAGAAGTAAGGGCAGTGGATATTAGATACTAGAAAACTTTGGGAAAAGTTTCTTATTTTAGCCAAAGCCATTTTAGGCAGTAGTGGTCCCCCAGGACTGCAGATGTAACAGTCTCTTCCTGGGTAACTTTGGGCAACTTTTACTGTGTGAAGAGACTCTGTAAACAGGACACATGCATCTGAAGAGAACAAAGTGATTATTTATTTGATTAACACATACAAAGGACAGCTAGGATTTGATGAACTACTATGCTAGGCATTAGTATGCTTGCTATCACCAGTAAGATACTTGAAGAGTCTTGGCTGGCTACGCAGTTGTCAGTCAGGTGGAGAAGTCAGCCTTCACTGGCTCCCTGAAACAGATCTTTGTTGCTGCTGCATTGCTGTCTCCAATCTGCCTGTTTTTTTCCTTTAGGATTTTGTACCTTTCTATGTTGGTGTTTTTCCTCTTGAATCCTTCATCTGGTGAAAATTCAAGTCTCAACAACGCTACCTCTGTTTGCAATTTTACCTTTCTTATCTTGTATGGCTGTACTCTGTGTATATTCTTGGAGGTCTTTCTCAGAGCTTAGCCATTTCCTCAGAAGTCTGAGGCAAGGTTGTGCAGCTGTGCTGTATCAGAACTAGACTTTGGATCACAGAAAGATGAACCCCAGAGTGGGAAGTCACACAGCAGAAATGTGGAACCCTAAGCTCAAATATTATCAGATGGCGAATGAGGAACTTAAATGAAATTAATTATTCTTGAAATCGTAAGTGCTGCCGTTCGTGGTTTGGGAGTCTTATACAGCTTTAATATTCTTTAAAATCATTTCCAATAGTTGATTTTAATGCTGAGTGTTTATTTTGTGGCAGTGGTTCTGTTCCAACTATTTCAGCTGTTGATCTATTCTGAGAAATGTGGTCTGAACGGGTAGCAACCACCACTCCTTGCCTTGAATATTAAATTCACATCCCCTGCAAATCTTTCAAAAGATTTTCTGGATTCACAGCCTGCAATTGTCCTTTCTTCTGTTCTAGGTAATGGGCCCCATCATGATCGAAGCAGTGTTTACGACCAGAACAATGTAGTAGATGGAGTTTACTGCCTCCCAGTATCACACTGGATTGAAGTCTCTGGACATACTGATGAGATGAAACATACAACTGACTTCTATTTTAATATTGCAGGACATCAAGCTATCCATTACTCCAGGTAAAAAAAAAAGAAGTCCAGGGCTTGGCCTGTTTCAAGTGTTCAGACAGAAAATCTGTCTTGATATGATATCCACAGACTTTGACTCTGAAGTGGGGAATGGGAATACRTATGAAACAGTCCTTTAGAAAAGCTTAACAAAGACTGAATGCCTCTTTGTAGTTAAACATCATTTTTGGCAATAAAAAGGAGAGATTCTGAGTTCAAGGATAGCTTCAGTCTGTGAAAAGCTGCGTTAAACAGCATCGCATCTGAAAATGCCTATCAGTAATTTATGGATAAATTTTATGAGGGACTGTTATTTTCAAGTGCTTGTCCACATACACACATAAATATGCATAAATATAATTCATGTATTCCCCATGTCTTTGGGATTATTTTGTTGAGGAATATCTTTTGGGGACACAAACAGGATGTATGCTGGTACCAGAAAGCTAGGGTGTGATGTTATCACTTATGTGCGGTAGCAACTGCTATTAGTGACAGCTGTAATAGATGACTTTTGTTTCATAAATACAGTCCATGCAAGCCCTTTAAAAATGCTAAAACTCAGGGAAGTCTTAAAAAGTTTGTACTTCCTTGGGGTTCACTGGAGTCCAGTTTGATTCCCAAAGACAGCTGCCTGTTGTGTCTAAAAGACACCCAAGAGCTTGGGTTCTTGTGATCATTGCTCATCTTTGAAATATTGGGTTCAAAAAGTGCTGCTAGAACCACTCCTGTTCTTTGAGGGAAAGGAGTACAGCTGGTTCTCTGAGAACAGATGTCAACCTCCACAGCTTACACTGAAAAGAAATCCAAAGTGCCTCTTTGCTGCCCCACCAGTGAAGTATCCTGGCCTGAATTAGGAACCAGGGATGCTTAAAGGGAAGATGATATGCATCATTTGGTGCTGCACATAAAGCACAAATTGTGCTTAGAGGCAGTGGTCTCAGCACTGGTCATTAACAATGTGGGACTGGGGGACCATTTGTAACTTTTTGCTTGTCCCCAGTTGTGGATGTGGCACCGAGTTTGCTGATTGATAATGGTTGCATCACGCCTGGCAATGCTGGTATGCCATGTGTAGCTGATATTGGTGGCAGAGCAGTTAATGATCCCAGCGGAACACCCATTTCTGAAGAAATCGAATTCTCTCTTACTTCCAGTGGGTCATAACATTGCTTTGTGCGATTTCCTCTGGAATGGTGTTTCAGCTACTCCAGCCTCACAGTCTGTTTTCTCTTTCTGTTCTTCTCTCTGAACAGTCAAACTATGCAGAAACAGAATTATCTTATTCTCATCAGATTTGTACTATATGAGGGAAAGATTTTCTTCTCTTGATATCTTTCCAAATATGACAAATTCATAAACCCTGTTAGGCCTACGTTAATAGTCATATGACTTGGTACCTTTTCCCTGGCACCTATATACTAGCTATATAATGTGCCTGACAGACTGTACTGTTATCTGTGTCTTAAGCATCCATTTCCAGCACCCTATCAGAGAAAAGATCTTGTTTACTCCAAAACAGAGTCGTCAATCCCAATAATCTTCGGTTGGCAAAGAAAGCTTGTGAGAAAGAAGAACAGCTATCAGAGAATATTTAGGCACAAAAGGATAACTTATCTTCCTTTCCAGAGGCAGCAGTGATCCATTTAATACTGTCTTATCTGCATGACTGTACATTTCCAAGATTAGGTAAAAAGCTGCAGATTCCACTTAATATTTGGGTAACATTTTCTGAATTGTGTAATAATATGCTAAGAAAAGTGTTTTGCCAAATGAGGACCTCCTCTTTTCCCTTCTTACACATATATACCTTCACTGCAAGGCAGCCTTCAAGCTGTATGTACATCTTCAGTGAGTAATTCTTATCTTATTTCTTTAAGCTATATTAAGTGAACAGGCCCCATAACAGTGCTGTTGCATAATTATTTTTAATACTTTGAAGATATGCAGCCTTAAATGACTTTTTCATTATTAACACTTGCGCAGATTCATCATTCCACTGGTTATAATAAAGCAGCCAAAAACTACTGGCTAGTTAAAATTTTTTTGGCAGAGCAGCTGAAATAAGCTGATGAAAATGCCTTTATTTTGTAACAGATTTATTGATTCAGAAGACTACTGTGGAGAACAGTACTACCAAAAAAAAAAAAAAAGAAAAAAACAAAGAACCAGTCCTTGTGTCTTTACAGTTAAAAGTATGATCTAGTTTTCATTAGCCAGCTAAGATGACTTTCTTCCACTGTATAGGTGAGGCAGCAGTACCACAAGGAGCACAAATGCTGGAAACTGTCACTAATTGTAAGATTTTTAAAGAACACAGACAGCTGGAGAAAAAGTGACTTATCAGTGAAAACTTTTGACATGAGTCCGTTCTCTTTGTCGGTGCTGATTTATTACACTTAATAGAATTGCCACATGCAAATTAGCTGGAAAGAAAAGTTTTCTCTGTCAAAATAGCTTCCCGCATGAGCTGCTGAACTGATTTGACTTGTGATCTGTCTAATCACAACAATTAGCAACAGTTGCTCATAGTTTCACTACCATAGTTCTTCATGAAATATGTTCTTAAATTTTAAATGGGTTTTAGCAGTATGAGAAGAGTCTACTTCCTGTTGGTGCCAAAAATCATTCTGAATAATGCTAAAGCTGACAAATGCTTTGAGGAATCAGATTTTTAATTTATTTAACTCATCAGTGAATTTTTATTTAAATTTATATCTGGAGAACTCCCTTTGTGTTCACCATTCAACTTGGAGATTATATGCTGTATTTTTTAAACATACATATTTGAATTCATTTTTTTAAGTGTGAAATGTAAGTCACCCTCAGCTACAGAGTCATGGCAGTCATCTCCATAGTATTAGTATTCACTTGTTTTGGGCATGTAATGACACACATCACTGAAATCTGATTCAGGGCTAAAGTAACAGCCTCCTTCTCTTTCCTGTTAGATATTACTGCAATAAGATGCCTTCAAATTACAGGAGTGTTCATTTAGGACACAATAATTTTCCAAAGCAAAGAAGAGTTATTGCCTTCTTTTCTGGGGCAGGAAGACTTCAGAAAATCTGTAAATTTGGGTCACTTCAGGTCTGTTTCAGTTCCATCTGTGAAAGGTGGAACTTACTAATTCCTGGGTGTTATAAGCCTTAATATTTACATAAAAACTTCTGCAATTCTGAGAAGAAAAGCATTATATAAGGACAGAGGGGGAACGATATCTGAAATTACAAAATCCTTACATAATATGTTAGACACATGGACTGTTGATGACAGAATTAGGTACTGCAGGAAGGAACATCACTGAGAAGAAAGGTCATTTAGATACAGGTTTCTATTTTCAGACCTAAATCCATATTTACCACCCTCTTCAGCTCTGAGAAATACTGAGTTCCCATAGCTTTTGCCAACTCATTTGAGGATGATGTATGACCACCACCTTTTCATTTTAGGGCATATATTTAAATTTCCTTTATGGTGTCTAAATTTTAATAATCCACATTTCAAATTTACAGCCTTCATAATCATTTTATTCATTGTATATGCTTTTTGTGAATCATAGCTCCTAAATCTGATGAAGAAAAATATTTTTATATGCTTTGCAAAATGAACATGGCTATGAGAAAGTAAACTAGGTTCTGTAAGAAATTTCCTCAGACAATACTGATAAGTGCCAGCCTATCTGTAATTGAAGTATTTTTACTGCTGGTGAACATTTTAGAAAAAAATGCATAATCAGATTTCAATGTAAAAGAATACAACAGGGAAGTCACTACCTGAGAGTAACTCATGGATCCTGACAGTTTTTTGAAGGTATAGTTTTTATAGTGCACTTTACTGGTTAAACATTTCATGATTACAGAATGTTTAGGATGTTCCGGTAACTGGATATAATCCAAGAAATTGGCAACTTGACTAATGTGTTACTATCACCGGTTTTTAGGTCCCTGAATTTTCCCATAGGATAAAACATAACAAAAGATGAAAGAAAACAAACCCTTGTGCTTGGCAGTACTAGGTATTTTGTTTGTTTCTTGATTGTTGCAAATCAAACTTGATTTATGATGTAGTCCTTCCAAAAGCTTTGAAGCTGGTTGGTAAGGCAGTTTCCCTACTCTCATTGCAGCATGCAGGCACCGGCAAGTCAGCATCCTGGTCCTGATGTCCTGGCTTGGTACTGATTTTGTTCATGACAATTTGAGTATCTCACATTGTTCAAACTGTGGGTTGGATTGTGTGGTCAGTGGGGAGCTCTGAGGCTGTGCCTATGTTGGGAAGTCCTGCRGCTCAGCAGGAGCAAGTGTGCACAGCAGAACAGCTAAGGGCTCACTATGAAATGCACTATATGCATTTCAGTCTGTTTTACTAGCTCTAGTCTGTTCGCAGGGACTGAATGCCTATTAGTGGCTGAGATGACACAGGGGCATTCTCAGAATGTGTCTTTTAGTTTAGCTTTATCAGAAAGCAATGTGTTTTGTTCATTCTTAAACTGCTCTGAAATGTGAAGCAGTGTCGTAAGTGGAAATGATTAGGATATTTGCATCAAATTTGCACTTCTTATATGTACTGAAATGCTAATGTAGATACAATGTAAGTGAATGAGGAATAATCCAGGGCAAAATCCAGCTGCTTATTGCTTACCTTTTTGAGGCACTAAAGCTTGATGCAGAATTCTGCTGATGAACACTGAGTTACCTTTTGTCTGTAGCAGTTCTCCTGTGAAGAAAATGAACACTTACTTGATTGACATGCGTTTTTAATTGGGGTGGAAAAACAAGAATCTGGTTGGGTATATTTTACCTGAGAATCACTGGAGAAGAGGAATCATGTAATTTATGCTAACTTAATTGCAAAACATCAGTGGCATTTACTGCTGTTTGAATGTTGGAACAATGTTGGGATTGAGCGATTAAAAGATATACTTAAAGAAATCTATGGTAGGATTTAGTCTGAGATTAAGACCGCTAAATGTGGGTGTCTATATATAGCAATTCAAGTAACTGGCAACTAGGTGTCTACTTTAGAATGAATAGAATTGGTCTCCAAACTCCACTGACTGAGTTAATGAGATCTCTTATTGATTTATAATGAGAGTTTAAACACCCAGTGCTCTGTTTAGTTGCTTGAATGTTGATGTCTAGTGTCATTTAAGATGACACTTGGGTCTTCTGTCGGGTCTCCAGCTGCTACACTACAGGAATGTGATCTCTTACAGCTCTTGGGTCATATCTGTGAGCCACATACAGATGTTCCAGATGCTATAGGACATCTCGGGTATCAGTGGAAAGCTGTATTTAGGCAATGCATAGAGCATTGTTGTGCCTGAAGACACCCATTTGTAGATACCCAAAGCTAGGTGTCTTCATCTTGATCTTGTAGCCCATCCCTAGCCTATATTAATGGAAAATTTCCATCTCAGTTCAAAATGAAGTCAGAATTATCTTTGAATTATGCACATGAAAAAAATTTAAGTGAGAGAGGTTTTATTTATTTTCACTCCTTTAGCCTGAACTGGCTTTGCCTTCTGACTTACTGGTTTTAATTCATGCATAAAATAAAATAAAATAAAATGCCCTTCTGCATGAACTGTCATTCTGGGGTAACTTTCTTATTACTAAATTATAAAAAGAGCTTTGGAGAGGAAGCTGACGCACACACACAAAACCCTACAATGCAGTAAACTATGCTACTATAGTAGAAAGCTGAGCTGATACTTTATGCCTACATTATAAATTAAGAGAAGAGGTGATGATGTCTACTGGGATTACTACAAATAATGTTAAAAGCTGAGAGCCAGCTGTCCCCTGTGCCCAAAGAGGACTTGTGGCAACAATATCAGAGAAAAGAATAAGAAATAATGAGCTCCAGAAAAAGTGTCTTCCATTGTATTCTAGTAAAATAATCCTGATTAAAAATACATAGCATCAGCAGGAGTTTGGCCTTTGATTTCAGTGGATATCAGTACTTGGGACTCTTAATTGTAAAAGCATCTGGCAATTTTATACATTAAATAATGAAAATATTCTAAACCATATTTTGTGATGTTTATCACATAAAGCAGGTCATTTGACCACTTGTTTGAATTTTGTTTCATTATACTGAGCTGTAGTCTTAAACTAATCTAAATTTGATCCCATATTTATTACCAATGGAATAATCTTTTATAGTATTGTTGTAAAACTTAGGGTGTTTTTTCCGTCCCTGTATATCTTCATTTTGCTCTATATCACCCTCACCTGGAGCCGTAGAATGTTTTATTCTCTGCTAGGGAGGAGAGGGGTTTCAAATCAGTGTAAGAAGTGAAGTGTCATTTAAGTTCTTGAAAATTAAGAATGTGTATGGTCTGCTTGTGTGACGGACTAGGAGCAAGAGTGAGAAAACAACCTTTTATGTTACAAACTCAGAAGTTTATCTGTTTCTAAAGTCCTTGTTTGTTTACATTTATTTAAATTGAGTGTATCCCTGTATTGGGTAGCGAATGCATTTTTCTTCTACATTTGTTGCTGATACAAACTAAAAATTTCCCTTTCATGAGCTCTCCACATTGAGCCCTCTCTAAGGGTGGCAAGCCAGACAGCCATTCTGCACTATTAAGCTGAAGGTAAATCCATTCAGATGTAGGAAAGGAGAAGATAAGTTCTGCTGCCAAGAATACACTTTCCTCAGTCTCTCCTCTTTAAATTGGAAAACTGACTCTGCTGTTCCAGGTTTTGTGATTTTGCATGAACAAGATGGCCCCTGGCTGGGATAACCTAAGCAGGGTATCACAGATTTAGCTATAAAACTCAGTTCCATGAAGTGTGCACAGAAATATACAGTTTGGGTGTGTCGGCAGTGGGATCACAGATATGACTCTAGTAAAGTGTAGAGATATTCAGACTGTAAAATAGCCATGTTTAAACAAAACAGATACCAAGTTGGTTATGACAGCATTGGCATTTGAAGATTGTTTGCCTGTGTATGACAGAGTAGGTAACTTTTGCATTTACTGAGGGAAAACTTGATTCCTGCATGCAGACAGGCAGTCACCACTTGATAATTTGGTAGGAGTGGGGGAAGCCTAGCCTGGCCACCAGTCGACCGGTGTATGCCTAAGATAGTCCCGGTTATCATTGCTGCTAGCAGGATTTGCCAGAGGAGATTGCTGAAGGGCACTGTGGGGCCAGTTTTGGAGCGCATGACCTGAATTTGAGTCCCTCTGTGTAGCAGTACTTTCACAGGACTGGGGTAAAGATTTCCACTTTACTAGGCAGAGAAGAAGATTACTGCCCTCTCCTTATCCTTGCAAGAATGGGAAATGCATAACTAGAATTTGTAATTTCCTTGCCTCTTGAATTCTGTCCTGTGCACCTGCTTGTTCACTTGTACTAGCTCTCATACAGCAGTGCCAATAAATCTAATGAAAATAAATAATAGTCTAGCCCTTGCTGATGTCTCTTCAGTATAGCACGCTGATATGTGTGCATCATCCACAAATATGCTTGCAGTTATTTTTGCTAAGTAGGAATCTGTTTGAAGCTTAGAATAATAATAGTAATAAAATCCTACTTTCGTTTCTGTGTTACAAAAACCCAGAAATGGTGTGTTCTAACCAGAAGCAATAAAACGAGAGAAAACTCTTTGAAAATAATAGTTTAGGTAATACTTTATATGTAACTGATACGAACCTACATCCTGAACATTACAAAAGCCTGTGGCACCGTTGTAATACTGTGGGTAAACTGAATCAGGGGAAGTCACTTTTTGATCATTTTGTTTTCTTAGTATAAGCAAATATGTGTTGCCAAAGTAGCTCTAGACTCTCTCACTATGACCTACCACCTGAGCATTAGAAAGGAGCTTGAAATGGGAACTCCTGGATCTTAGCAGTTCCTAGTCACGTTTCTCACAAGTGCCATCGTAACAAGCAAAATCTAGCATAAGAACAGGGGCCGCAAATTTTGGCAGAGGAAACGATCTTGGAGCTTTTAAGTTAAAGATTTTTGCATGATTGTCGTCAGTTTTTGAACTCCCATTACTACCTCTACCTGCAGTAACTCTTCTATTAAGTCTGATGAATAGCCACTATCCAGCGTGCTATCAGGTATACTGTAGTGCCTGAGGGACACAAAGTACTGTCTAGACACTTGGATGACACTGTTGAAGTAATGGCTGATGCATGGTAGATTATCTCTGTAAATATGGTAAAATTGAGGGAGAATGATTTTGGCAGTTAATGGGATTGAAAACTTTAGCAAACTTGTGTGAGCTATCAATATTTTTATGTCAGCTATTTTTCCAATAGCAGACATCATTAATATTCACCAGCTTTTCCGAGCGTTTTTTCCTCTTTCTATAAAGCTACCATGTATGTGGTCAGCCTTATTGATAAGTTAATAATTTTGAACTGCTCATATATAGTCTAAATAGCATAATATTTTAGAAATGATTTAATGTGGAATTTTGCATTGGTTCAAATTATAGAGCAGCTAGAATAACTCTTGATAGCACAATTAGGACACACACACGGATATGTGGATTTCACTTTTGATGGAAACCAGAGTATTTCTAATTAATCACAGAACATTTTCACAGTTCAGAAATTACTGAATCTCTCAAAATAATATCTAGCACTCATCTGCACTAAAAAGCAATGGCTTGCACAGCACCTTCATTACATCTTGTTTGCTACCTTTTTCTTGCCTCTGTTATACTCCTCTTCATAAGGGAAAGCAAGCTTGTGAAGTTCTTTCTGTTTCTCACCCCTGCACAGAAAAATAAAGGAAATAAACCCTTTGGATGTTGCACATCTGAAAAAATGGGTTATTCCTAACCATGTTCTGAATCATATTCAGAAGTAATGTCAAGGCCTTTAAACTTCCATGTGGTTCGGCTGAGAACCAGTCAGCTTCCCAAACTTTGATGGCTAGTGAAGTGGTATGAATATGCAATAACTTCCTGATAGTGTTGCTAGAAACCCTAAAGACTAAGATCCTCCAGGCAAAAAGAGAGATTTTTCAGCAGCAAAGCTCTTAATATACTTTCATCTCAGAAGTTAATAGAATTTTGTGTCACAGGGATGGGATGAGCATTTTCAGGTCTGTGCGGTGCCACTGCTGGATTGTCAGCATGTGCATGGCAGCAATAGCAAAATGGGACCACAGCAAGAATCCTGATGCTTGTAATACTGCACAAAGCTCTGAAGGGCAGCAATTATAGGACATGACATTCCTCTGGAAACTAAATAATTTATATATGAATTGAGCATGCCTCAATGTGCTTCTGATCAGCTGGGTGAATTTGACTTTTAAATTTTTTTTAAATTATATTTATTATCAACATAGGTGTGGATATTATGTGGGGTAGTATATGTTTTCTTCAGTCAACTTTTTGCGTCCTCCAAGCTGAGAAGCGAATCTAAATAGAAATACCAGTGGTGGGCTGATTGGTCTTTTTGGTTCAGATCCCCTCTGGGATCCAAAGTACAAATTATTTGTTGTTCATATTGGGGAAAAAAAAACACTCAAAACCAAAACAAGAGCACGATACATGTTTTCTGCCAAGTGCCATTGGTGAGATGGATATTTTTCAGGGTCCTCTGATAAATCACTTCAGGAGAACTCAGGAATAAGCTGTGCTTCTCAGTGTGGACTGGGAACAAAGACTTTCTTCACGAATATACGGTGGCTTATCACTACAGCTTTAAATCAAGAGTAACACCGATCATATTAAACCCACTCTGTGCAGAAATACCTGGTAGCTGAGCAGGCCTGGGTGTTGTGGCATGGCACAGGGAGAGCAAGTTGCAAAGACGTGTTACCTTTCGTGGAGGCAACTGCTGTTTGTTATGTGCCAGCAGCTTGTGGCTTGCAAGGTGCTTTAGGAGGAAACCTGGAAGAAGGACTCAACATAAAAGAGCTAGTAACCTAAACAAGTAATTTCAAAACAGGGGGTGGGCAACAGACCACAACAAGCTAAAGAGGAGCTTAGCATGATATCTAATAATCTTGTGATCTTTAGCTGTTTTTTTTATCTGATTTTTTTCTTTTCCATTCTACCATTCATAAGTGGTCTTTGGAACTGGTATTTGATTGAGATTTAATTATTTGAAGAGGTGATTGTTCAGAAATGAATGATTTCCTTAATGAAGTCTGATTTAAGCTCTAAAAGCAACAAGCAGACACTGTTGATGGCAAGATGAAATCTTTTCATCAGCTGACTGGTAGTGGGTAATATTTGCTTAAAACCGCTGTTGCTCTTTAAAATGGATCTTTTCATAGCTGCGTTGCTGCACAAAATGGTTTCCTTATTTCTTAAGGAAAATTTACAATTCCAAATCATCCTGGAAGCAAAAAGTAGAGGAAAAACTAGGAACCCTCTATGAAGAAAAAAAAAAAAAAAAGAGGAGTAAACATACTTATTTGGTCTGTTTTTCTCTGTCAGWTATAAAAGACAAATACTAATAGTCTACTACATATGATTTTTATGTGGGGTATCGCTGCTAGGGGGCCAAAACTGTTATTCTTGTTGTTTCTAATTTCTCTTTCTGTTTTACTGTGCCTCCCTGTCCCTTGTCTGTTTTTCTTCTGAATGTCTTTATCCCTTTTTGCTGCCTCTTTAGCATTCAGGCTGTCAGCGACAGAGTAGAGCTGTCTCTACTGGAGAGCAATTTGCTGGCATTGCTGGCTGTGAAAGAAATTGAGTGCGATTGTGAAATCCTGGGCAATTTAGCTCACAGTCAGGGCTATGGTGAGAGGATGTTGCACTGTTCTTCCACCAAAGACGATGTTCCAGTTGTCTGGCAGATATTTATTTCTTGTTTTCTTTTACATGTATTTATTAGGTACCCTGTAATAGCTGGGATTTGTTAATATAGTTTATCTAAAGAGAGCAGAAGCTGTTTTTTTAAAAACAGAGATTGTGTACTCAATCTTTTTCTTATTGCTAATCAGCTTACCAGGAGGGAGAAAATTCAGATGTTAGTTATTATTGAAAAATCTTTGCTAAGAAGACTCCAAGGCAATCACCAGCAATATTAGTGAAGGACTTGCCTTTGCAGTGTAGTCAAACTYGGACTAGCCTTTCTGTGTTTTTAGCAGGTACAATTCCTAGGTCAGATTAGCCCAGGAAGCAGTCAGCTGACTCTTAAAACCTGCTTACAGAAATATTCCAAAATGAAAGAATTTTCAGTCTCCAAATGTGAGAGATGACACCATCAGATAGTTTGCTATTACCACTGGCTTAGCATTTACTTGATTAGTATATACTGTATTCTGAAATGAGTAACTTCTAAATTACAAAATCTAAAATAAACACTGCATAGTTGTTTCAACTTAGATGAAATGGAAAAAATGTAAAAAGATACTTCATAGATATCCTCTATCTTTAATTGTTATAACTGCTGATAGATATAAATGCAAGTTTTCATGCTTGAATGCTCTAGACATTTACAAGATGATTTTAACAAAGTTCCTCCACATAAAAACATGGAGAAATCTATTTTAATTATTAAAAAAAGTACTTACTAGAAAGAAAACTTTAATGTAGCTCTAGTTTTCTTGAAGTTTGACTCAGAAACATTAATATTTTATTTTCCAAGAGTAAATAAACGTTGCCAAATTGCTGCTGTATTTTCCTGTGTATAATTTTCTTTCTGCAAGGAAAAAAAAAAAGAAAAAGAAATGAACTGTGTCCGTCTTCCTGGGGAACACAGTAAGAGGCAATACTGACAATCTCTTGTTCCCTCTTTTAATGCTTTTACTTTGGGAAATTTAATTGCAGGGAGTCAGATACATAATCCCTTCTATTCAGAATTTAATGTATGTCCTCTTGCGACTGTGATAAAAATTGAGTCAAATGTCATAGAGGTTGCCAAGTTATAAGAAATGTGGATTTCATCTTTATTGGCTCAAAAGACACAGTGGTTTGCAGGTTAAAATGGAACGTCTGTTTTCTTTGATATGGAAAAAGCAGATAATAGCAAAGATGATTTTAAGCATGCAAAAGAGGAAAAAGGGGAAATAGAGAGGGAATATAAATTTCAGTTTTAATACAGAGACAAGAAAACGTGAAATATGAACAAGATCAATAATGGAATAGAATCTTGATTTTCATGTGAAGCCATCCATATATATATTACATAATATGTAATATATATATTTGTATATATTCATATATAAAGCAATTGAGTGAAGAGGAGCAGCAGGAAGAGGGATGATAGCAATCACGCACAAAGTCCAGTCATGAGGTGCGGGACAGCAACAAGTCTCCACAGCTGCTGCCTTTCAGTTTAGGGGCTGGATTAGGAGCTGGTGGTGAGATCTGTGGGCTTCTGGAGACTTTTTCTTTAGTTTGTCTAGCTTCTCTGGTACCGCTTTTTCAAAACCCTTCAGAACAGATACCCTCGGCCTCCATTCTCCCAAGGTGCAGGTCTGATGAGTAGGATATGCATTTTCCTTAATAAAATAGTTTCTTTAGTGTTCCTTATTTCTGCAGTCCAGCTCACAGCTTGAAGGGCTGGCCTYGTGCAGGCTATTCCTAAACACAGCGTTAACTGTTGCTATCACAGCAGAAGACTGGATTGCCAATCTTCCTGTAATACTGAGTTACTTCCCTCTGGTGACTTGAAAGGAGGAAAAAGCTTCTTGTATTTACTTATGGTCTAGGTAATAAGGCTGTCCAGTACTGAGTAATGTTATACACAGTTAAAAGGCATGCTTCAGCTGAGAATATGAACACATTTCTGAAAACTTCAGTAACAGTAGATAACTTTTAATGTATTTATTAAAATGCCTATGATTCCTATTTCCAAGCAGGTGAAATGATATTTTTAAGAAAAGAAAGAAATCTGCAAAAAACCTGGCACTTTAAAAGAGTAGACAACCTTTGGTAATTATTATTAATCTCTTCTCTCATAAAAACTGTAGCATTGTTAGTTCCTAAAATTTCTAGTCAAATGATTTTTTTGCCTTTTGACATTCAAAGCTTCTTCAAGAATTCACAATATGCTTCAGTTTTATATTAAGAAGACTTAAACAATTCCTCTGGGGCCTCTCAGCAACTCTGTTACTGTCTCAGCCATTTCTGACTGTAAAATAGGATGACATGCTCCTGTGAGCGAGAGGAGGAGCAGCCTGCGCTTCCAGCAGCCAGTATTGGTGCATCTTACAGTGTCCATCACATTCCACCCTTCCTCCTCCTCTTGCTCTTCAGGAACCAGAAGAGAAAAAGTAGAGCTAATTTTCTCTTTCATGGATTATGCTGGTAGACCTACCAGATTTTTATGAACTAGTTTAAGTACTGGAAGTGGGATAGTCTTTTTAGGAGAGTACTTTGCAGCAGTACTGAGCTAACTCTACTCTCCACATAGCACTCTGAGCATGCTGTGAGAAGATGTCCTAATGCTCACTGCTGCCTCTCTATCTGTATTACCCAGAATTTGCAGGCCTGGGAATTGGAATTAATCTCATGCTCTGCTGTTCATTTGATCTTAGAGTACTGGAGGTGTTCCCTATGCTGCGGTGAAGAGCACAGACTAGACTGCCTTTTTTTGGTAAGATTTGGAGGTTAATTAGGCAAAAAAACACATGTGCACATACACATGCAGTCCATGGTACTCTAGAATGTGCCTGTCTCTCTTTAAAATTAATATAAATGTACTGACATGTTTTAATAAAATCTGGACAAATATTTTAACTGGAGTGAATACAGATAGAGAAACTGTCAGAAGGATTGCATTTGGATGATACCACAAGTGATGAATGTGTTTCTTCCTGACTGTCTCCCAGTTCTGAAGAGATCCCAGTATTCTGTACATGTGTATATACTGCCATTTAGCTTACAAGGCCCCCTTTCAACGAACTATGTTTTCATTTTCATGAAGATGTTTCACATTTTCATGAAGATGTGTTTATTTCTGAAGTGTTGCAAAGCATTTCCATTGGATCTGAAAAGCAGCATTTTGGAAAGTAAATTCACAGTTTATTGTTTTCAGTCTAGATTTCACAGTTTGTTATTTTCAGTTGAGACTTCTAAGCAGCCACTCATATGTAAACTCTGAATGAAGGTATTTTTACCAATGATCCCTGAAACTTCTCAGGTACTAATTAAAGTTCATCCTGAGTGGTTTAAGTCAATTTTGTTAAGATGCTTTAACTTAAAGATGCCAGCAGTGGCATCATTCCCATTGCTAAACATTAACGTTAGAAGTTCTCATTCCTAATGCCAAGAGATTCATGGCTCATTACTACCTGGCTTGGCTTAGCAGCCTGTTGTTCTTGTGTTTCTGAGTATTTGTTCTAATTCAAAACAAATTGAAATATTGGCAACTTAACAGACATATGTGGGAAGTAACCATTGGCAACCAACGCATGAGACAAGGTTCTATAATTAGGGCGTTTAAATATTAATCTCCACAAGCCAACTGAGAAGTCATTTGCAGAACTAGATCCTGAGATTGTTCAATACAAGCCTTGGAACTTGATTCAGGCTATATTTTTGCTAATGGCACATCATTTGATTTAGATAATGTTTATACAAATGGAAGTACAAGAAGAGTCAAGCCCCCTGAAGGCAAATCCTGCTTTCTGCTATGTACATGTGTTCCTTAGGAATCAGTAGAAACTTTACATGTATGTTTGAAGGTGAAGTTTGACTCAGTTTTATAAGGTTAAATTTGGACACCCTGTCCTACAAGGTATCAGTTTGTATACAAATATTTTCCTATCTTCACTGTAGAAATGTAAAGTGAAATATAACATATAATATTTCACTTTGAATATGAGGAGGATAAAATTTTATCTTCCACAATTTAGTTTTGGTCATGTATGTAAAGTCTTGTGTGACCAAGTTAGCTATGTCAGATCATTTCCAAAATGGAGAAAGAATAGATTATAAGATTTTATAAGATACAAATTCATTGGCTTCAAGCTTTTTAATGAAGAGAGGTGAAGGGGAGGACGGGAGAGATGTAGTTTTTTTTTTTTTTTTTTTTAACCCTGTATAGAGTCAAATGTACTGCAAGCTTAATAAGAACAATTCCATTGAGTTCAGTGGAGCGTACCCATATATCCTAGAGATAAATGTCGATATCATTTGAGCTATTATTTTGACAGAAGAACAGAGATGGCTTACAATCCCTTTTGCACTTCCATTTCCCAAGGTGGACAAATTTGGGGCATGTTCCCATTCTGGCATGAAGGAGCTCAGCTTTATCAGACTGGTTTATTTCATGCTATCAATAGCTGGCCTTTGAGGTAATGGTGTAATCCCTGTTAATTGGGATGTATTGTCTCTTCTTTGTTGCCTTCTTCATGGGAACACTGTAGTCAGGAGATATCCCACAAAAAAGAGTCCCCAAGATTTCTTGTCAGGAGAACTTTCCAACCTCTTTGCTCCTCTAGGAGCAGCAGGAATGGTAAATTTGGCTTTGCAAACCCATTTAAAATAGTAAACGATAGAATATCCTTTTTTGTTTCTGTGTCAGGGATTCCCTGACATAAGATATGCCTTCATCACAAACTGCAGCAGAAAGCAGAGATCTCTGAGCTAACTTTGAATGAAAGCATCCTCCAGGGGCTGTGTAGCTATCATGACCCCGGAGTTAGACCAAAGTAAATTGGCTTGCAAGGAACTCTGTGCTACCAGAGCTTGACTTCTCCTGGTATCTGAGATAGCATAGTTAAATGAAGACTGAGAAAGAGATATATCGCTATTTATA
Organism: Apteryx rowi; assembly: GCF_003343035.1. NCBI lineage: Eukaryota > Metazoa > Chordata > Aves > Apterygiformes > Apterygidae > Apteryx > Apteryx rowi. The sequence goes on from NW_020450865.1 coordinate 448,936, forward strand.
AAAGACATTCCAGAAATTAGTACAAGGAAGGAAGAAGAATTATTTAAACTGAACCTTCTATAAGATCAAATGGATATTAATCAGTTATGAATGAATTTACATTGTAAATTAGAACAAGGTTTCTGACAACAAAGGAATGATGTCTGGATTCTGACATGACCTTTAAAATAGGACTGTGAGGACAAGGAACCCTTAATTATTTCAAGGTGGAGCTTGATAAATTAATATGGGTAGTGATTCCAGAGATGGAAATTAAAGTTTATGACTATAATGTCATAGATCATAGGCTAGAAGAGACATCAAAAAAAAGGCATCCAATCCATTTTCTTGCTCTGAATTAGTCTCAATTACATCTAAATCATTCCAAATTTGTCCAGCTTGATTTTAAATATGATCTCATCTCAGTGATGTAACCCTGTTACTCTTTCATTCTGTTACCTCACTATTCTTACCATTAAAAAGCTTTACTAATGTTAACCTAAGTCTTCCTAGCTGCAATATAAGTTCATTTCTTCTTGTCCTCTCTACAGCAGACATGGAGGACAAATTAGTATCCTGCCCCTTTATAGCCACCTCCTTATGTTTGGAAACTGCTATCGTTTTTCTTCTCAGTATTTGCCTTTTGATATTAACTCCCCATTCTTTCAGTCTTTTCTCTGAAATCATGCCCTCTACTTCTCTGCTTGCTTTGCTACTCCCTGCTGGGCTCTCTAGCTTTCCTTTTCCTTCTTAAAGTGCCCATTGGACCTATTCCTCCAATTGCCAGTCTACCAGTACTGAATAAAATAGAAAGATTATTTTGTGGATCTCGGGAATAGTGCTACTGCTTAATTATCCTAGTAGCATTGTCATTTTTACAGTAGTATGATGTTTTTGATTTAAGATTAACTATAAGCCTACCTTTTCGTTAGGTCTGTTAGCTAAGGAGTTGTCTCCCATTCTGTCTTTGTGCAGTTGATTGTTCTTGTGAGCCRTTCTATATTTCCTTTTTCTCTCCCAAAGTACCTGTTATTCTTGCTTTCTCCGCTTTCTTGTAGCCATTACTGTGAGTACTTAAGACTTTATATGAGACTGAGTTGCTGTTCCATGGTGATGGATTTGAAGTGATGCTTGGTACTTGTTGAACATGTTTATTGCATTGTATTTATAACACTTTTAGATAACCCCATGTTCCATCATTTGTGTGTATAAAGTGGTGAGAATGTTTTACCTCCATTTGATTTGGCTTCTAGAGCTGTATTGACTTTTTCTGAAGTGTTAGAGACTGGAGACAGCTAGAAGTGTTTGGGAGTTGTGGAGAGAAGGTTTTGTAGTTGGTTAATTTGCCTTGCTTCCATACTTGAGCTTAAGTATCAGGTTCAGTTTGTGGTCAGGAAGGCATTTATGTTTGAATCGTATTAGCAGGGACTTCAACGCTACGTGTACATTAAGAAACAGTTCAGTGCAAGAGGAGTGGGTCAGTAGACAAGAGCAGTTGATAGAGGGCTCTTCACATCTCCATTAAATGCATTGCCAGAGGGCTCTCTTCAAATTAGATTTAATCTGGCCTTCTAGCGTGCATAACACTGTTCTTTTGTATGTCTCACACAGCTAATGTTAGCACATCAGTGGCCCCAGTACCATTTCCCATAGTAGGCCTTGCATGTGAAGCTTTGTTTCTGTTCCTATTTCATGCCATTCCCACTCTGTTTGGACAACATCCATTAGAAGACACTGGGGAAAGGGGCATGAACTACTTCATCCTGCAGCTCCAGTAGCTGCTCTGGAAGGACACCCTGAGTGAACTGATACCTCATCTCTTGGGCCTCTTTTTTCTAAAGAACAAGACATCCATGATGACTTTCTGGGAGCCTATGCCATTGCAACTGCTTTGCCTGTAATTAACTAAGGGTCATGGACCAGAGAGATGAGCCAACTCTGTTGGAATCACTTCACCTTCAGACATGGGACAACAAGCAGCAGATGCGAAACCTTTGAAGATGAAGGGACACTGTCAAGACTATCTCCTGTGAGCTGGTTTAATGAATTTGTCATCCTCACACAACATTTCAAGACCTCTTGCCTATGCTCAGTGTTGGCTTCTACTAGTGCATTTAAGCTATGCGTGTGCTGAAGGCTCTTCTGGTGGTGCAGCCCACTCATTGGTTTGTATGTGCACATCCCCGTGAGGTACAGGAGTGTATTTGGAGTGGAGCCTCCACTTTTCATTTCCTCCAAGTTAAATCTAGGCTGCACACACCACAATAACTTTAAGAACCAATCTGCTATAAGTGAAGACAATTTAAGTTAGCTTTAAAACCACAGTGATGCCCTATACCAAGTTGCTAGTGTGGACACAGCTTCTGGGATGCGATTTTCTTCCCAGAGTTATCTAGGTGTTCTCATCAAATATCTTCCCTGCTGTGGCAGGATATAAGATGCTAATAATGCCCTTGATCTCTGCTAATATCTTTATGAAACGTTTTGCAATTTTTGTGAGTTTCTAATAATAAAGCTCTTATGCTCCTTCTAGGGAAGTGTTTGGGTTTGCTGTGAAAGGGGGAAATGGGCCATGAACAGAAAGCTTTGTGGGCCCATCTAAACTAAACACCTCTCATGTGGCTGACTATTTTTCAGGTCGTTAACTCGATTACTCAAGGGGTTCTTTCTTTTGTATTCCTGGTGCATTCAAAGTTAGGACAGTCAATAAAGTAGACCTACCCTATGGGCTTCCCCAGAGTCAAAATCACCCAGAAGATTATGAGTGAGGTGGAGGGTTGTGCTTTGGCATTAGCATGATTGCTCCTTGTCTCTTGACCTGAAGAGTGCAGCACATTACCTGCTGTTAATGCAAGTGGGTGGGTGAAGAGGGGCAACTATAGCCCTTTTGTGCCATCAACATAATGCTACAGAAATCTCCTAAATCAATAGAACTTGAAGGCACTGTATAAATGAAATTGCTTTATATTTGGATGTCTGTATAAACTTACATTGAGATAACTCAAATGTATTATTCTTACTTGTTGTTTTCATTTTAGTGCATTGTCAGCTTAAGGTCAAATCTTAATGGCTTGTTCACCCTGCATATCAGCAAATGAGGTAGTTTGATGCCACATTCATAAGTAAATTTGTGAACATTGAATAAATAATATATTATTAAGCATAACACTCAGAATTCAAGGGCTTCAGAAACTTTTCATATTGCTAAGCTGACAAAAGTGTTGTTCTAGAATGATAAAAGCAGGTGTTTCTTTTTAGTTGCCAAGTCTGCTCCCATGTGAGAGGCTAGATAAGTAGTCCAAATTACATTTAAGAAGAAAATTTGCCAGAGCTTAATTACTTTTCATCACAGTGCCAAATGAGAAGGAAAAAAAAATGGAACTACATTGTAGTCTATTTAATTCTCCTCATTTAAAGCCCTGAGTAGAATTCTTAACTTAAAAATAAACTGTACTCTTTCAGTGGTAAAGTAGAACAAATTTATAAGCAATGACTTATACTCCTTCTACATTCGGCATTTAGCTAAAGTAATTTTTTTTCCAAAATAGAAATAGTTTTTACAAGGTTTACAGCTGTGTCATTTCAGCAGGGTATACTTTTATCATTAATCAGTGTTTTTCTCTGATGACTTCTGCTAAGGTTATGACCATTTAATCTATTGATAAGAGTGATGTTATTAAGCCTGGCTATTAGATCTTAGTGTTCTGTGAGTTAGACCATAGTATCATCAAACCTTGCTCTCCTAATCTCGCCGACAGTGCTTGTCCATGTGCTGGGCAACTGAGTGCATCAGACTGTATTCAGTCAATCCTACTGAAGTCAAGGCTCTCATCACAAAGCTTCAGTCAGCTTGTCTTCTGCAAGGAGACTTTATCAGTAAATCAGCAGGAGAAGGGATTAAGACCACAGTCATTTACCCTCATCCCCTGTGATGTGCAATGAAATACCATGTTGTAACCGCTCAGTTCTGCATTATTATTTCATTAGTAAGGACTCATTTTACTGAGGGATCCCTGTCCCCTTTATTTAAAGAGAATGTAATGAAACCAGTGTTCTTGTACAAGATCCAACCAGGGATTCATTTGTTTTGATATCTGCCTCTGTTGCCAGTACTTTGAAGGAAGATGCAAGAATCAAAAAAAGAGGGGGAAGGGGCTTTCAGCAGTTTTTCTCACCCCTTAGCAGTGCTTTATAGCAGAAGCTATGTGAAAGTTTGGATTCTTTACCTATTTTATGTAATGGTATGGAGCACTCCCTTTGTACATGTAATTTTTCAGTCCATTGGGAAACCTAGTTAAGTTCTTGGCCTTGTTGATATTTTTAGGCATTGACTTCCATAGATTGATTATGTAGTGTATTAAAAAGTTTTCTTACTAGTTTCCTATTTGTTCTCATTCAGTTTTATTGGATAGCCCTTTGCTCAATAGTTTGAAAGGATAGATAGGTTCACTTCATTTGCCTCTCCCATATTCTTTATCCTTAAGCAGTCATCCAACTCCCTCTTAAATGTGCTGCGTTCTTAGTCTGTCCTCTTTTGGAAGTATTTTCATAACTAGTAACTGGAATATCCTGTATTTTGAATGTTTTCATTTTTACTGTATCTTTTTTGTTACAGTAAAATAGTTAATAGAAAACTTGAAGTTTGAGTGCATAGAAGGGGATTGTTGATTTTTGGAAGGTTGTTATAAATTTTCTATAATTTTCAGTTCATTTCTTTGTATAGGCTAATATTACCACTTACTTTGACCTCTCTATAAAGCAATACTTTCACCAAGCATCACTGCAGTTATGCACTGTTTCCCTTTCTGATTGATTATAGTTAACTTAAAACGCAGTGATGTGTGTGAGAGGTTCAGATTATTTATTCCAAGACGTACTACTGATATGCATTTGTCAATTGTGAATCTCATCTCTCCTGTGCCGCATATTCTTCTAGTTACTTTTGACACCACTGGGAGTTGTGACCAATAGGATCTTAGATAATTCTGTGTTTCAGGCAGATTTTGCTCTCTCCTTGAGTAGTCTAGTTTCTTTTGAGAGATCTTAACTTCAAGACAGAATTCCGTGTTGAATATAGGTCAGCAATGCCATGCGGTAAGAGGACAAGCAGGCAACTATAAATAGGGATATAGCCTTTGGGGCACAAGAAGTAAGTAATCTTCACTTCTGTTCAGCAACAGTAAGGCTTCACCTCTCTCCAGTATTGGGCATAACATCTTAGAGAAAGATGACCAGCTGGAGAGTTCAAAGGCAAACAGGAAGGACCAAACGTTGTGAATATATGACAAGTAAAGAAAGATTGAAATAATTGGATTCATTTAGTATAAAGAAGACAAGGCTGAAGAGGGATGTGTTAGTAATTTTCTGATGCATAAAAGGATTTTGCAGAGATGAAGGAAATAATCACTTCTTTGTGTCCGTTGTGGAGAAGACAAGAAGTCACTGTGATCACAGACTATTCATATTAGACATTAGGAAAATATTTCTAAAGGCAAGGATAGTCATCAGTGTGCTCTCTGCATGTCAAGCAATATTTGAAAGTGTTCTAATCTTCCACTGGAGAGCAGAATTTAGTCACTTGAAAATCCCTCTCTGTTTAAAAAGGTATTTCAGGATATTAGGTAACAATCTAAGTCATTTTTCTAGATTGCGCTGGCAAAGTTACAGGAACCTTATCTGGATTCTAGCAAAAACTTCTAGCAAGTACTTTCACTCTCACATAGATTCAGGAGAAAAGAGCAAGGAAGGCCCAGAAGAGAGATGTCTAATTTGGTACTTCAGGGAAGGCATGCATCCAAGAATAAACTGCTATTAACTTCTTGACACAGGTGGTGGAGGAGCCAACAAGGAGAGGTGTGCTGCTGGACCTCGTACTAACAAACAAAGAAGGACTGGTGGAAGATGTGAAGGTTGGGGGCAGCCTTGGCTGCAGTGACCATGAGATCGTGGAGTTCAGGATCCTGCGAGGAGGCAGCAGGGCACCAAGTAGGATCGCAACCCTGGACTTCAGG
>NW_020450865.1:456615-524237 GCF_003343035.1 Apteryx rowi
GAGAGAGCTGGGCCTGTTTAGCCTGGAGAAGAGAAGGCTGAGAGGAGATCTTATCAAAGTGTACAAGTATCTGAAGGGAGGGTGTCGAGAGGATGGGACCAGACTCTTTTCAGTGGTGCCGAGCAACAGGACAGGAGGCAACGGGCACAAACTGAAACGCAGACGCTTCCATCTGAACATGAGGAAAAACTTTTTCACTGTGAGGGTGACAGAGCACTGGAACGGGTTGCCCAGAGAGGTTGYGGAGTCTCCTTCTCTGGAGATATTCAAAACACGCCTGGACACAATCCTGTGCAATGTGCTCCAGGTGAGCCTGCTTGAGCAGGGGAGTTGGACTAGATGATCTCCAGAGGTCCCTTCCAACCTCAGCRATTCTGTGATTCTGTGATTTGTTGTTAAAAAAAAAAGTCAATGGTAAAGGAAGGAGCACATACAGGATGATAGTTGTGGGTCATCATAATCTGGTGGTATCGCTGTTTAAAATGTGTCATGTCACAAGGCAGAGGGCAGAGAAAAGGTAGAGGAGGATCCCAGCTACAGCTGATGGGGTTTCCTATATTCTCCTTCTAAATATGCCCAAATCAATACTTTTGGAAGTCTCTTTTGTGTCAAATGAAAGATGGGGAAAGAGAGGTAGGAATTCTTTGCTGACATCCCCCGTCTCCCTTTATTTCTCATCAGACATTTAGTCTTTGTGCTAAGAATTTTTTTCCAGTTTAAATTTAGTTAAAACTAAAACAGTGCAATCTTTCACTGCAAGATTTTGGTTCAGACAGATCAACATTTTCCATCAAAACACCACTTTATCAGAAAATTCTGAACCAATTCCTATTTCAGTGTCATCAGGGGAAGAAATAGGAATGCACTGCAGTTTGAAGTAGTCTCCACTAGTCACAGTGCTGAGTTATACTTCAGGCCTACAGTCCCCTCCGGCTGCTTGCATATACTCACATCAGGGTAATAGTGCTTCTTCAGTACAAGAAACACTCCATATGCATACAAGCACCACAAAATGCCAGGGATAAATCAGCCTGAATTATATATGTTGCTCTTCTGGGAATGCAAAATAAGTGTTGCTGCAAGTTACATGTAGCTGTAGTTGCATGCTACACCTTTAGGAAATAAAAGCCCTAAGGGAGGACACAGCCTTTTTAATTATTTTGTTTGTTGTTTCAGCTAAATTGCTCTATCTTGTTATATGTATATATTAGTACTCATCTTTCTGTCATCAGATTCTTAGTGGGATCTAAGGAAGACTGTTTTGCAGCCAACTGCAGTGAATTGCAAGCTTTAACATGAAGCTATGTCTTGAGCTGGCTCTAAAAGATGAATCCATCACTTTTCATTTAAAATAATACACTGGACCTTGGTCAAAAGTATTATCAATAAACAAATAGAGTGGTTGGTGGATCACTCTGTTGCCAATAACTAGTGAAAAATACCTTAGTTTAGCAAAGTCCTCTTTCTTGATTAAAGCTGACAACTGTAGAGATAAATAGACTTCTGAAATATTGTGTCTGATTGATGTTCTAATGAAATGTGTTCCCCAAAGGCTTGAATCCAACCCTTTTCTGTAAGAACGATGACTCCTTAGAAGGGGTGACTGGTTTTAGGAGAGTTTTTAAGATGACTGCTCCTGCTACACTGATGATTGAACTGATCTTGAAACAGTACCTGAGTCATCCCTGTTTACAGCTCAGGAAAATTGAAATTGGTGCCAGTTTGCCTTAAACCATTATGAGCAAAAGTAATACAGGAGCTGCTTAAGAGGCAGTGTAGACATCTGTGTCATGGCGGTGCAGTAGACAGCCAGATGCAGTAACTTGGTAATTTCCTCTGAGGCAGGTCACCCTTGCTGTGAATCAGATCCCTTATGCTACAGTTGCTGAGTTTGTTTTGTACTATATGTGGAGGTCTAAGATTGAAATGCAGAGTGTATCATTCTTTGAGGAATATTTCTTCTAGCAAAAAAATGACAATCTGCACCATAAAAAAAAATCAGTGCTAATCTTTCATTGCCTCAGACTCATTGTCTTCTTATGGATGGGAAGACTATTTGCATATGCATTGATTAAATGGAATGAATTTGTTATTTCAGATACATTCACAGTGAATTATTATAATTTAATCTAGGCTGTGCAGAGTCCTGGGGGAAGTAGCCAAGTGTGATATATATCTGCATCATTAAAAATAATTTAAGTTGTGATGACAGCTGGAAAATAACCATACAAGTGATTTCAGTGTTCCATATTTATTCGCTGTTAGTGATAAATTGTTGTTGGTTTTCTCAGTTTACAAGTCAAAAGGCAGATTCTTAACATGTCAGTCTTCAGTCTGGGATCTGAAAGTCGAGTGAATAGAGTAGACACCTACGTAGGTAAATGTTTAGTCCTTGCTACCACGAATCTGAGCTTCATTTGCTCATTTAATCCCAAGCTGTCCACTTGAGGTAGGTAAATATTATCTCCAGGCTACTGACGGGTAACTGAAACACAGGGCTGAAAGTAACTTTGCAGAAAGTAGCTTTAAAGAAAGGACTTTTAGAAAGGATACAAAATTCAATGTCCCAAGTTAGCTGAATATTTTTGATGTTATTCTAGGTGATTTTTTCATTGCTATACTGCCGTGACTGAACTGATCACAGGTCTTCTGAGACCAAGCATAGTTTACTGTCCGTAGTAACACAGGGAGTTGACATGTACGATGAAAAAGTGCTGTTTTTATGTTAAAACAGAATTCTGAGTAGAATTTTATTGAAACAACATCTTATTCCCCTATATTTGGGGAATACAGAAGGAGTTACATGCTGAAAAGATTATAGGTTTACCAGTGACACACAATTTCTGAATGTTTTTTGAACTGTATGTAAGGATCACTTAATTTACTGCTGGAAAAAAAAAAAAAGCATATGAGCTGGAAAGCAGCAGCTGTTGGACAGCTCAAAGCAGTATTACATGACTCTTTCCCATGCCAAATACTGTCCTTGCCAAAATCTAGTTACCTGATGAAGTACACTTGCAACTTAAAGAAGCAAGATTGCATTGGAAAAAGAAAACAAAAAATCACATTTTTAAAGTAAGAAAGAGATGTAATACTGAATTTACCACTTTCTAGCTTTATTTAATATATATGATTCCTAGTCTTCAGCACAATAAAGCCTGCAGTAGAGTTATCAAAATCAACATAAAAAATATAGCTGTTAAACTTCTCATCAGTTTCTGCACTTGAATTTGCGCTGATCCTTTTCTTCTAATGTAAGACAAAGTAAAGGTATGAACTAGAAAAAGCCAAATGGAAATATAGGTACAATACAGTAAAATTATCGCAGATCTTTTAAATAAATTGGCCAATAAGACAGCTCTGCACTACTGTTTTGTGCATGGAATTTCTTCCTGGGGAAAGAGCTGTTAAACCTAGTCCAGCAGTATTAAGACTCTGCAGTCATTACAGGTAGGTAAGGAATGAGCTTGAAGTCAAAGATCAAGACACCATTTTGATCCTGTCAAAGGCCAAACCCTAGGAGTTGATCAGGAAGCTAGTTCACAAGAATTGTCTGTCCTAAATACAGGCAGATGACAATTGTAGTTTTAGTCATTCTCTGAATACAGCCACTAGCCTGATTACTTACCAGGAAATACAGGGATAAAAACTTGGTAAATGCATCGAATTGTTCACTAAATGTGATTACTATCACTAAATACAGGAGGTCTCATGATGGACAAAAGCCTTTATGGTACAAAAACAGAATAAATAAATGGTGTATAACTCAGTGATCTTACAGATAGTGCAGCCATGATGTTCACCCTCTAAATAATCTTTGGAGAGAAAATTGTTAGGCATTGCTTTGTTTGTAACCCGGAGTACTCCCTAGAATATTGTTTATCTCAGGAATGCTTTAGTCACTCCTGATTCAGTCAAATGTTAGAATACACGCTTTTGCTCTCCTGTCACGGTATTAGTGTATTAGATGTTTCCCAAAACATCAAGAGAATTACATATGTATGAGTCTCCAGGAAACCCTTTGAAGGAAGGATGCTAATGTTCTTTTTCTTGAAAGAATATCCGTGTATTGTTGCAAGGTATCAGCGATGTTGTCATTTCTCTTTCGTGGTTATTAAGTGCTGTGGGCACTGCTCACCTCTAGTCGCTCACAGGAGTCTGAAGGGCACTTGAACTTGCACCAATGCAACAGATTCCTATGGCGGAAGCAGCCTGACAGTTCTCTTTTTTTTCCAGATTAGGAGCTGATTTACTGTAGGTCTAGCAAAGAGGAAGTGGGGCAATGAAGGAGCTGCTGCAGTGGGCCTTTGCTAATTGTAGGCCCCTCTGATCAGTGGGAATCTTCTAGTTGGTTATGCTAGGTTCAGGGCAATTTTGTGAAGCTCCCTTCCGGTACCAGCATGTGGGCTTGTGCCTTGAACATAATGATAATACAGAACTGTTGTGCTTTATTTGTTTTTCTTCAGAGTGCTGTGGAGGCCACTGTTGATTGAGTATTGATACTTCTTAATAAATGAACCAAATTTAATTTGTAGCTTACAAAATTCAGAGCCTATGTATTAGAGCTCCTTTCTTTCTATGTCATCTCTCCTTTAGAAAGGCAATGTTCAGGAATATAAGCAAAGTGACAGAGGAAATGACTTTAAGGTGTAAATCTTAATTTTTGAGATCCAGAGTTAAAGCTTGCTTAATGCTTAGGAATAAAAGCATTTTCTGTTAACAGTGAGAAGTACACTTGTGATAATCTAGACCAGGACATGGACGTGAAACACTTAAATTAAATCAAATCTCTTCAAACAACCTCACATTCATAGCTACATGGTTGACATGATTATTTTAACATATATCTAATCACTGTGTCATTGTTCAAATTATCAGGATTTTATTTACTCTGTGATCCAGCAGTTTGGGACCTGGTTACAGTATACCGAGATCAAGTTCTTTGCCTCACTGAAACTGGTGCTTTAAAGGCCAAAGACTGTGTTTGTGTAGCTGATACATCATTCTTTGTGGATATAGTTGAAATACAGTAAATATTGGTAATAGGTAATTCCTGGAGTGAATTTTTCTTTATGGCAATCTTTCAGTAGTAATGTAGCAGGATTTAATCACTGTCAATTGCAGAGCTTAATTAAATGCTAGTAAGCACTTATTACTGTGATAGTCCTATCAAATGGAAGTAGCTGCCTGATGATTTAAGGGCTGTTTATATGAGTAACTGCTTCTCAATAAAAATAAAAGTTCCCCCATTTGTCCCTGTGATTAAAATTGGAAAAATTACAGGAAATGCATGACAGACTTATTTTATTTCTGAAGATCTTGTTTTCATTGTAGTTTGGGTTCACTTTTTTGCAGTGAATAATGTTTGCAAAGTTGTATGTACTCTTGTGTGTGCGTGTTTTGTTTAGTTTGTGGACTGCATGTTCAAAATAGACATTTATGCATACAAAAGACCAATTAAGTAGACCACTAATAATTTGCGCATGTAAATTATCCATTTTAGATACCACCAGCTTAATTCCATGTGCAGATTAAAAATCCCCATTTGAAAAAATGCTCTTAATATTTCAGTTTATTTTTATGTTAAAGTCCACTGAGATATGTAGTGGTTTTTATGATAATTAATCTTGGGCAAAACATGGAAGTCTTGGAGGTTTGATTTGGATAAGTACCAGAAATATGGGTGTTGCTCCATCTTAAGCATATCTCAAGTTTTCTGGCAAAAATTCTGGTTCTTCAAGCCTTGAGGGAACTGGACATATATTGTAATTCTGTGTTTGGTTTCCACTGAACTCCACAAGGTCAGAGGAAAATCACAGAATCACAGAATGGTTGAGGTTGGAAGGGACCTCAGGAGATCATCTAGTCCAACCCCCCTGCTCAAGCAGGGTCACCTAGAGCACATTGTACAGGATCGCATCCAGGTGAGTTTTGAATATGTCCAGAGATGAGGAAGGTTATTCATTCATTATTCATTCATTCATTTTTGAATTTTCTCACAGAAGGATGGTGTAAGCTGTTTTTTTCTGTCTGCTTTCCCCATTATAATGATAGCTACAAAGCTGGAAGAATTCGATGCATTTGACTTATTACTAAAGTAATTTGGTTTTAGATTGCATGAATCGATTAGGTCTTTTATTTTTTTGTGCAAATCGTGTAAGTCTTCAAAGTTTTCTTATTCTAATCTGTGATGTTAGTAAGTTTCCACTCAAGATTAATGATGGATGCCTTTGAGACGTGTGCTACTAATTACGCTCTGAACTTTTTCTCAGGCTATCTGGCTCCTTGTGGTAGGTTAGGAATTTGATCCTCAGCATCCAACATTACCAACCAAACTGTAATGAAATAAGAAGCTGTTTATTGCATGACATGAAAAGAGTGTGCTTAACAGTGTTCGTGTGATGATGCTAAGCAGGTTTTGAGCTGGAATACCACTTAATTTGTCAGTTTCTTTGTTAAAATATTTTAATCAAATCCACTACAATGTTTTCTCAATGCTAGAATTCTGCCAAACATCTGGCTGGGAAGTTGCCCTCGGCAGGTGGAGCATGTGACTGTCAAGCTAAAACACGAGCTGGGTATTACAGCTATAATGAACTTCCAGACCGAATGGGATATTGTGCAGAATTCCTGGGGTTGCAACCGCTACCCGGAACCCATGAGCCCTGAAATCCTCATGAAACTATATAAAGAGGAAGGTCTTGCCTATGTCTGGATGCCAACCCCAGACATGAGCACTGAAGGTAATGCTCAGACCAATCTTGCAGCTAAATTAGCAGTAGCAAAACCTTTGAGTTACTAATCTCTCTTTTCCTTGGCTGCTTTTTTTTGTGTAAATTTTGTGTAAAAATATAGCTAGAGCACAAGGTGTAATTTTTGAGTGTTGTCTGTAACAAATTATGTATACCTTGTTGTAGGTGGAGAGGCCATCGATAGTACTCCCTAGCTGGCAGCAGATATGTATTTGAGTTTAAAGTCGTCTGACATTGATAGCTGCTTGATTGTTTTTGCTTTCAGCTTGAATTCAGCCTGTATAATGAAAATATGCTGTGTAGGTGGAAGACTGCAAGCTTGCACAACAAGATAACTTGGCATCCTTGTTGGCTTAAAATGGAGAGACAGCACTGTATATCCGTCTCTGCCATTCCCTTCCCCCAAAAAGCCATTTTTCCTTCTCAATAGTATCCCAGTTGGATGAATTTCTATATAGTCATGTATATAATGGCTTGTAATTAATTTAGGATACACATAGCACATTATTTTATAACATAAATTATTCTTTTTTAATTCCTCCATCGGCTTAGCGAAAACCCTTACAAAATCTTGTTTTCAACCAGGAAATTAGAAAATATGCTTATTTTTGTGAGTAGCCTATCAGCAGACTAGAATACTTTCAATAGAGTGAAACACTGCAGCCACAAATAGAGAACTGTCATAACAGTGATAGGACATCAGGGAAGACAGGAAACCTTAAAACAGGGATTTGAAAGGGCTTAACGTCCATGCTCATCTGCGCCATGAGGAAAAGTCAGGCTTTGATGTTTGCAGTTTCAATTCCCAGGGCAATAGGGAGAAAGAGATCTGGAAACAAGGTATATTCATCCCTTTGGAAGTGAAAGCCTGTTCTGTGTTGTTTAACCATATGCTTGATAGATAATCGAATAGTAACCATGTTGAGCTCTAAAGGAAAACACTCTCCCATTCTCCCTCCCTCATTGTTACTAAACTGTTGACCTTCATTATAAGGTTCTGGAAGGTGGCAGTACCTCGGTAGCTTCACAGACCTCCAGGGCTAAAAACATTTCGGTTTTGACTTTCTAACTTTAGTGCTATATAAGATGTGCTGTTTGATATAATTTGCTGCCTTAGCTCAGTCCTGTGAAAATGAATATACCACACACATTTAGTGTTAATCATAATGTATTTTCGAAGAAGACTTGGCTGTTTTTTATGGATTTTGTGTCATCTGGACTTATGATGCAAGAAGAAACAAACATTAGGATGGAAGGTCATTAAAAAAAAGTAAAATACAGAAGGTTTTTAAAAGACATTAATGACTCTGGCTATTCAATGCTTAAGACATTTTAAAATCAAACCCTTTAAAAGTATGGAAATACACACGTTCAAAATCACAGTTTCTTTTGAAAACTTTCTTCATAGCTTACTTAGGAAGATACTCAATTTCTGGTTCACCAGAAAGTCTTCATAGACACATGGACCTACATAGGTCCTATTTCCCTACCACTGTAAGAAAAGAAACTAGCTTTAATAAATTTTTTGCCTGCCATTGTGTTTCAGACTGCATCAGGCTATACAGATATAATCTCAAACATGAACGTAACTTCCTCAGATGCAAGTGAATGTGTCTTGTTTTTAATCTTAGGAAGAATACAGGTGTTGCCCCAAGCTGTCTGCATCTTGCATGGGCTACTTGAGAACGGACACACTGTCTACATTCATTGCAACGCTGGCGTTGGCAGGTCAACAGCTGCTGTCTGTGGCTGGCTGAAGTATGTGTTGGGATGGAGTCTGCGGAAAGTGCAGTACTTTGTGGCTTCCAGGAGACCAGCTGTCTACATAGATGAGGAAGCTCTGATTCGTGCTGAAGATGATTTCTACCAGAAATTTGGACATCTTCATTCCTCATGCAAACTTCAAAACTAGAAAAGCAGAAGAGCGGAACGGAAGTGAAGAGGGATCCTTACATGTCAACCCCAAGGATTTAGAATTCATGAGTCAGACTCCTGTCTCACCTCTTCAGATTACAGGCTTGTCTTAAATGTCCTGAGAATTTTACTAAGAAATGCCTCTGAGTGTTTTTTTGTTTGCCTTTTTAAGCTGGTATGATTCATGCTTTCAAGCCTTTTGCTGCAAGTATGAGAGGCAGAGACTCTGTAAAGGGGAAACAAAGATTCTCATTTAATTGTTTGCCTATAGGAACTGAGGTTTTAGGGTAGACACTAAATAAGAGAAGACTTGAGATAAAATAATGAAAGCTGGCAATACTGCAGTGACAACAAAGTGAAGGTGTTCCCCGAAACAGAGATACGAAGGTTGACTGTATCAACGTTCAGGTTAGGAGGGAGCTGATAGTCAAAGCTGCTCAGGTATTTCAGGTAGAGTGTGCATTATTGAAGTGTTTTGTAGTGATTTTATAAAGAAATTGTATTAATGAGAAAGATCAGAAGGAAATGGGTTTTTCAACTCTATTTCTTAAACACAAGCGGAACGTCTATGTAGTGAACTAAATTTTTCTCTTGTTTACCGTAATGTTAAATATTATGAGTTATAACTATATTCTTTAATAACATTGAAGTTATGCTGGGATGTGGCATGAAGAGAGGAAACAGTTCTGTTTATGCAGACTTACTCTATTGCAAAGCAGAACTACTTTTTATTGCATTATCCTAGACTGTGAGGTCTCTAAGTCAAAGATACATTTTGCTCTTCTGATCTATGCAGTGTTGTCCAATGGGATCTCTAGGTACTGTGTCAATCTAAATGGTAATCCCTAAAATAAAACAAAATATACAGGAAGAACTGGTTGATGAGCTTTTAGATACAGTTCTTGTTGCAATACCAAGAACCAGGCTGAAATTCTGAGCCACAATCTCTGTTTTGTTGACCTGGCTAAATTTCTTCACTACAGCAAGAGTCTCTCGTTCTTGGGCAAGCAGTGTGTGGATATTCATAGATGCTAGATTTAGCCAAGTGAAGCTAATGCTAGGCTATCTCCACGGTGAATGGAAGAAATATACTCTATAGGAACAAAAGAGCAACTCTATAGAGGGGTTCTCAGGAGCTTAGCCTCAGCTGGCTAATGCTGGCTTGGTAAATGATCTCTAACATTTTACAGTGCTGTTCAGTCCCTTAGCTAAACTAAGCAGTGGCACCAACAGCTTCCAGCCCTGCTCAGATAAAACCAATTTGCTGTAGTTCAGAGCCAAGACAGAGGGGAGAGAAAGCAATCCCCAAGAAACAGAGGGGACTGAGGATTAAGGATGCATAAACATTAAGAAAATAATTTCTTTAGGTTTATTCAGTGAAATCTCACTTTTTTCAGCCAAACAACTTGTTCCTCTAAAAATTCAGTGAGTGCCAGAGTAGTTCAACTGATATATATTGTTTATCTGAACACTTGATGGAGAAACTGTTAGATATGAGCTGTTTATGGAGAATGTCCAGCATTATACAATACAATGTTTTATTTATCTTGCACTTCAATTGTCTTCAAAAGGAGGAATGTTAATTTAAATTATTTGAAATGTGTGGTTTTGATCGTAGCTTTGTTTCTCTTTTCTGCTTTGAAATAATGCTGCCTGTTTAAAAAGTGGATGAGGAAAGATCACAATTAAATAAAAACATCATGACAATTAGACCAGTCCATTTTATCTTATGTCTTTGCCTCCCAATTTCACAAATAGCAAAAAGTGCTATGACTGATATTCGTATGTAGAGGTGGGACCAGCCAGTTACCACAGTAACTGTCTTATTTCTTGTCTCCTATGCTGTGTCAGTTTTGACAGGTTGTTGCCAAGGAAATCTTGGAAAATAGGGCACAGCAAAGATGTTTGAGTATAAAATGGACACAGCACCTCTGGTATCTCCAGAGAACAAAAAAAGGGGTTGTTTCTCCTAGTTGGACATGCGAACCAGAGGAAGTGTGTCAGTGTTGCTCTCTGGCTGCTGGGCTCTTGGGTGAGCGTTCAGTTACAGCTGAACTCTCAAGAGCACCCRAGAGTTACTTCATTTTGACTGAATTTAAAGCAAAAATGGTAAGCTTGTGCTACAGTGTGCCTCAAAAAGCAAGCGCTGAGACAAGGAGGATGGCGTAAGAAGAAAGTAGAACTCACATAAATTTTACATTTTTTTTGAGACATATTTGAAACTCCAAGTTTAAAATGTGTCTGAAAGCATTCCTGATGGTCCTTTCTGTCAAAGGCAACTAGTAATATATATTGGGACAGGTACTTCTGGTTTTGGTCCTTACATTGTAGTTGTTTCACCACTAACGATATTTCTTTTTCAGGGCTCTTGGGACTGAGCAGCGTGTAACACGGCCTGACTAAGTAAGTATATGACTAAGTAAGTACAGCTGTGCCATAACAGCTAATTCTGATCTTATTGGCAACAGAAGCAGACTGTTGCTCCGTCTCTTGTAGGGCAGGAATTCAGATGTTGTAGAAGCCACAAATCCAAGGGAGCCTTAACACAGGGTTGTTACTTCACTGTTTATTGTCATTTTAGTTTTCTTGTCTGCTAGGCTGCTGGGGGCTTTATCATATACAGATTGTATTAGCTGATGAAATATATATTAAAAAAACCTTGCCAACAACGTGTTAGCAAAGAATGCAAAGAATTCCCATGGCTTGTGGTCCCTTTGTACCTATTTTTGGTATACATATTTTTCTCATTGCCACCTTCTTGCCTTCCTCATTGAAGGCCACCCTGTCAAGTAACATTCATTCAAAGCCCTGTCTGATGCAACTAGAAAGCATCGGGAATTTAAATGCTAAAGAAATTATTGCAAGAGGCTAGGCTAGAAAAAGCAACCATATAAAAATATTCCATTTTTTCCAACTGTATAATTACATGATAAGCCTGCATCTAAAGCTTATCTATTAGAATTCTAATTTGTAATATTTTCTTATGCTGCTTGGATCATTAGCTATTTCCACATTCTAGACTATTTATGCAATTTTGAGGGAAGGATGAGGACATTTCTGTAGTTTATATACTTGAATATTTCCTTGCTAGTCTAGTCATAAAAATCCTAAAATATTTAGAGCAGAATAAGGCCTATAGAGAGAATTAGAAACAGGTGAACAGTAGCAGTTGTTTTAAAGTGTACCCAAGAAGCCAGATTAATACACGCACCCACTAAGGGGAACTAAATGCAAATATTTTGATAACATCATTGAAACATATCAGTTGGGGGAAATTGTTTTCTGTTAGTAAGAGCATAGTGGTATTCCCTGCCTGTTATAGCAGGTTTTTACCTTTGTTAAACTGAAGAAGAAAGTAGAATTTGCTAAATAGAATGAGACCATTTATAATTCCAGGTACTTAGAATATCTCAATGTCATTATTAGGCCAAACAATAAAATATATTTTTTCCCAGGGCTACGCACGTGAAGATGCTAAGCACTCTTAGCTCTTATGCATAATTTTGTAACAAACAGACCTGTATGGGATGACTTGGGATTTGAGCAGTGTGGTTTCATGAGTATTTTTCCTTTTGACATCAGAAAGTGGCTAATAAAAATCACCTGAGTGAGATTTTCAGGTAGGCAGTGCAGTCTGGTGGAAAGGAGACTGGGTTGGCTGGCAGGATTGGTAGATACTTTTTTCTCTTACTCCGTATTTGTTATTTCACACTTTGGCTTTTGGTCCCTTTGGCACTTGTTGTCTGCCCTAGTTGCGTAGGTTGTAAGCTTTCAGTGTTCCCTTTCTGTCTGCACAGCACCAAGCACAGTGGAGCTCTGGATGTGGCTGGGACTGCAGTTGTAATAACAGTATATAACAGTTTTTTAAAAATCTCATACCTGTGAACTGAGTTCCGTGTGCTGCACAAAACAATATAGAAAATGCTGCCTCTGCTCTGGGCTGGAATTACAATTTGAGACTGCCAGCCAAGTCTCCTTGGGCAAAGATATCTAAAGGGAAAAGCTAAGCTATAGGTTGTGCAGGAACAGGTAATGAAACTCCTGTTTAAAACAAGAATACACAACACACCAGAAAATGTACGTTAGGAATTAGAGTCTTTCTGGCAAAAAGCTGGACTTACTCCATTACATACTGCGATGGACTTTTTCAGTTCTAGTTTATAGATTACATGCTGACTTTACTGGTCTGCAAATGATAAGAAAATTTTGGTTTGAAGTAGTCAAAGAAATACGCCATAACTTCATGACCTTGCCTCTTTTTTTATTCTTCCTCATTAAATTGCAGTGAGAGTTTTCATATCAATGGTAGACTTAAAAAAGAAACCAAACTCAATATAATTCATTAAAAAAAAATACACTGGGACTGTGCAATGGGAAATTGTGAAGAAATCTTTAGAAGTGTAATAACTACCAAGAAAGCCCATATTTGGCAAGCAAGTCCTAACCTCTTAAAGGATAACGGACATGAGGCTGCCATTAGCTAAAATGGAATTGGATTAATGTAACAGAGGACAGGATTTAGATGACTGTCTCTAACACTGAATGTTTACATTCTCAGAGTTAAATCAATGTCTCTGCAGTTATTTCTTTAAAAATATCCCACTGTATAAATTTGTGTTTTATTGTCTACATGTATATAGCTTAAAGGGAAAGGGGCTGTTCCAAGGAAGCAGTCTTTTGAACAGTGGGAGTATAAAGGAATTAAGCCTTTTTCTCATGGCCAGTGACACAACAATGACATCACCAGCAGCAAGGTCAAACCATATTACTTCATAACTAACCTTCTTGCTAAATTAACAAAGGAAAGCAAATTTTTCAAGGGCAGTGACACTTCCACATATTAGCATAACTGCCTAGTTCTGACGTAAGCAACTAAAATACATGTTCGCCTTTCAGTTATGCTAACATTACACCTATAGGGTGTTCATTCTTAGTTAGATATTTTTCCCTCTTGCTCAGGTCTTTTGCCCCAAGATGTTTCATTCCAGTCTTGACTAGTTTAGGAAGGGTTTGTAGGTAAAAACTGTCATATTTGTAAAGATAAACTAGTGAGTGTTTTATTAACCCTTTTTTACATATCAAAACTTGTCTCAGGATAAAGAAATAAGAATTGTTATACCCAGTAAAATGAGGAGTGTAACATTATAAACCTGAGTACTCTATTACTCAGCCTTTTTGTGCTTAAACATATTGTCTTAATTGGGATTGAATTTACAAAGACTGCAGGGTAATGTCTGTGATTTGATAATTACTTCAATGCTGATGTTGTTATATTTACATCAAGCAAAATAGAAGGCCTGTTTATTCATTAGCTGATAAAATACTAAATATCTCATTCTTGATTTAGATGATGTGAGGAAAAAGCATAAAAAAGCTGCCAAGAAAAATTTTCTAATGCTGGGCAGGTTTCTGTGGTCTTTACTTAATGCCATTATAACAAAATTTGTTTTCTGGTAATGCAGTTTCAGCAGGGAAATAATTAACAGTCAGGCTGCCATCCAAGAGAAGCAGCCATGTTTGAATTGGGCAGCCAGCCTGAAGTCACTGCAACAAATCAAATGCCGAAAATGAATCCAATCTGAAAATTCAATAAAATATATAAACATAGAGATTAAGGAATGAGTATAAGGATTGTATTTGGAAAAAGGAAGAAATATATAAATAAACATTATAATCATAGCTAATGCCAAAGGGAAAAGTATTTTGGAGTGAGATAGCAAACACCACAACTCAATTGAAAAGATAATCAATATGTTAGATTAAAATATGGCTGTTATTTAAAGTTCACTAACGAGTTAAAGGGGTGCTACCAAACTGGTTTAAAAAGCAGCTACGATGTTTAATGGTATAAAGAAAGAAATATAGAGCGGTAAGTTCTCAAGAACATAGACCAGCTTTATACCCTCTGTTGTGCAACCAACTCATGGAGTGAACTTTAGCAGGAGGTGCTTTATGAGCACAAAAATGGCTGTCAGTGCACTGTGGTTTGGCAGTCAAATAAGTCCCTTGCATATAGGATGTGTTTTGAAATAGAATCAATGAGACTTTGCTTTAGAAGAAGTAATGGGAAGGACAGCTCTTAAAATGTGCTTAAATGACAGCCCCAAATGGAAGTCTAGACAAACATATGTCTCTATGGAGTCTTTACCATCAGATAGACGTGTAAGATATATCTTGCTGCAAAAGCATAGCCTCTTAGCATGTTTTTCTAAGCAACACCTGTGCTTAAAGGCAGAGCCCCAGAACTGAAAAATTTTAATTGTGAGTAATAGTGGCTTTGACACCAGTTAGTTAATTGTTAAATGCCATCACTCAGATCATCGCCAAGTTTGGCAGAGCTGGCCAGATTCAGAGGAATAATACTGTGTGGGTGTCCAAGGTAAGCCAATGAGAGAGCTAAACTCCATCTTGCAGAAGCTTTAGATGGCCCAGTGGGATCCAACCGGGAGGTGGGTGGCCTGGAAAACACAGGACAGGTCCTGCACCCAGTTCTGTCACTGACTCTGCAGGTGAAATGGATTAAATCATTTCCTCTCTCTTTACCTGAGTTATTCTGTCTCTTAAAATGATGCTAATAATACTTAAATCAGTCTACAGTCAGCAATTGACTGGATGGGACAATTGTTATTCTCGGTGTCTCCACCCACAATGACTGTGTGGGTGCCAGTGTGAACTTCTGCAGATACTATCTCAGGTTCTTTGCAACTCTATGTTAATATGGTCTAAATGATCATCTTAAATTTCATATGGAGTTACTTGTCCATGTTGCCAACTTTCTTGGAGGGAGGGGAGGGGGGATGTTTTGCAGTGTGATGGCAGGCACAGGCAACATATGGTCTAGTTCTAAGAACTGGGACTCTGATCTGGCATTCTTCCCAACTGAGATATCTTATTCACTTGGAAATAAGGATTCATGACCAGATGCCATCATCTTCAGGCAGACTTTTCCTAATTTTTTTGGTGCTATATATGGCAATTTGCACTCAAGGATCTCTGTGTTCTTCAAAGCTTAAAGAAAGCAATCATAATTGAGTGTCCTCAGCACCGCTGAAAATAGAATTTATGTGCTTTGAGTTTGGTTTATTTATTTAATTTAGATGCTCAGCTATGGGCACCCAAAATGCAAAGTGCTGCTCTGAGTTTTTGTCATCTTCTACGTTTCCTAAATATTAGAAGAAAAGAAGACCTTATCAAAAGAAGAGTTTAATCAAACCAAAACCATTAAAACTTTTAGTAGGTGCTATATTATATGTACAGTAAAATAAATGTGTTTTTCTGTAGTGTTCATGCAGAAAGGACTACAAAACATTTTGAAAGGTGAGAACTAGATAACTGCTAGAGCACCAGAGAAAGATTTAGAAGCAGGAATGGGAGAAAATGTGACTTGAAGAAAGGAGCAATGCAGCGAGATGGGACAGAGTGAGTGGCCAGCTGGCCTTCCATCAGTGTTGGGTCATATGGAAAGAAAGAGAGCAGAAAGCAAGGGCTTGCAAAGTAGGCTGAGGACAGGGAGGTGAAGCAGCCCAGACAGAGCCGTGTGGTCCAAGAATGGCTGTGAAATGGCCAACAACCTGGGGAAAGGCTTGGAGGTGAGGTGTGAGCTGGATCTGCTGCCTGGGGGAGAGCAATGTGACCTCTGCAGCTAGGTTACCACTGTTATTTCTGTGCACTTTGAAACACTGTGCGCTTTGAAAAAATCTCATTCAGCAGTTGGTAGACACAATATGGGGACTGGATGACTGAGAAAATGCTGCAGTGAGACACAAAAACATCTCAAAACCTAATGATCATCAAAAGCACAACAAAATCCACAGGAACAGCAAACTTGGCAAGCTATTTAACAAAACCAGCCAAGATCATTATTTTTGAGAGGAAAAAATTTGATTAGGTCTCTCTTGATTGCTGGGAACATGACTTGAGTACACTTTGGAAAATGCTGACCTGTGCTATTCATGTATTTCTGCTTATGGAACTGAAATCAATAACTTTATTTTAGCTGTGAACATGGTTCTTATTTTGCTTTACTGAATAACAATAATGTTATAACTCTTTCAATGGCATCCTGATTAAAAAAAAAAAGCAGAAATTTATATCAATGATATATATTTCTAGGGTAATTTCTGTGCTTTTAATAACCATCATCATCCATGTTTATTGGGGTATTATTGAGCTTAGAATGTGTAGTTATCTTCTCTTTACTTAACTACTGTCTTGTATTCTAGACTAAAAGATATGCTCAGATAGCAAAGGAAAATATCAAAAATAGCTGGGTTTGAAGCTGTTTCTGTAACTATCATGTCCTTGTGCTACTGTAAAAATCCAGAGTTCATGGTGTTAAATTTTTTGTTAAAAAAATCTGTTAAATGAACATTAATGAGAAATGCAGTAGTTACCAGAATGTTTACCTGCTATTAATCTACTTTTCATATGAGAAAACAGGAGAAAAAATGATTTGGAAAAAGTTATTAAATTCAAACAGAAGACATGCTTATGCACACCAACAGATTTTGTTCCCTTTTTTAGCAGTGGATTCAGGCAGATGATCTGCTGCTGCTTCTTCCGCATTCAGAAAGGCTCTGCTCAAGGGACACCTCCTTTAGATAGAAACTGATCTAAACAAAGCACTTACCACTTGTGGAAATTTAACTACAAGAATAATCCCAGGGATTTCAAGTTGAAGATTTTACATTTAGTGCCTAAGCACTTCGCTGCATTCTCCAGCTTGACTTTTGATGAGACAAGTTCTAAGTTGGTGTATTGCTGCAACCAGGATGCCCCCAGCAAATACCATGAGTTGTAAGCCTTTAGAAAAGGGTAAGGACACTTGTTTGTTACATGAGTCTGTGATTCAAACAAGCTGTGTAAGATTGTAAAGTGAAATCACTTAATTTGTTGAGGGAGTGGGTGATGATAGGTATGGAAACTCGGTTCTCCCACTTCATTTGCAATACAGTATCTGAAAACTGTATTGTGAATACCAGCAGAGTTGTCTAAGTTCCTGTGTTCATACACCTGCCTGCAAAAAAAGAAAATGAAGAGAAGGCCTACTAAATATCAGAGTTTTCAGGACTGCAAATTGAAAGAATGAATGTGTATGTATCAGATACATAATGGCAGGAAACGCAAATGAGTCCTGCAGCATCTTGGGGAAAGCCTGCAGTTTTTAGCAGTTTCTGTTGTGTTATGCATGAATGTGATTTTCTGCGACCTGTACACATTTACTCTTGTTCTACTTTTCTGCTTGCTTTTTGCCCTTACTTCTCCTGCTGTGTGAAACAAACTCAAATACTACAGAAGGTTTGAGGAAAATTCTCTGCCTTGTGACCTTTTTTATCTCCATGGGCTTCCTTACCCTATCTCAGTAACAGCTTGTTCCAGACTTGCAAAATACCAGAGCTGTATTATATCTACTTCAGTGCCACAGCTCCTGCTTTTCATCTCTTCCTTTACAGTTCCAGAATGTTGCAGGGAGAAGCACAAAACTGTGTAATGATTCTGCACAGCTCTGGATCACCTCTGACAGATGTGCAGAAAGCATAGCGGACAGAGTCATACTCATTACCTGGTTGTCTATCTCCTGAAAAGTCTGCATGATTTTTCTATCAGTCCTTCTAGACATAATTTGAACTAATGATTTTTTCCCCCCTTCCAGTTACTGGTCAGGCAATTTCCTAATGGGTTTCCTTCTCCTTCAGGGATGAGAACAAGTCCAGAAGAACACTCAGCTACTTGCAATGGCTGTGAATGATCTTTTGGTCTCTTCAACACACAGGCAGCAGTATCAAATTTTGAGGTGTGCCCTTTGGACCCACATACTAGATACCAGAGCTGCAGCAGTTTCCTGTGAATGGATCTGTGCTGGTTTTTACTTTTATTCCGTATGTAGCTCCTACATTACCTATTTTTTGGCACAGATGTGTTGAAGCTGTTCACTGATTAACTTTGGTTATTATTTCATTTTGATAATGGTCTATAATACAACTCCTTCACCCAGTGTTCATGACTGTTGCCAAAGACTAGGCCAGAAGAGTGCCTGATCTGTGTGCCAAGAGCAACTTCATTCATTTGCTTAGAAGTGGGTGGTAGGTGTGAGTATGTACCTGACCCTGACAGAATGGAGCTCACAGCTGTCCTGCTGTTCAATTTCATAAAATGTTGACTCAGATTTTTAACAGTTAACCCAACACAAATGCTTTTTGAGACAATCTTTTTATTAGAAATATGTTGTCACTAGTGAGAGGTGTTTCTAAATGCTGCACAGTAAAAGGACTGCACTAGGTTTGTCCTGCGCTCTGATTTTCAGCATTGGAGGGGAAATGGAGGGAGTAGAAGAACCTCTTCTCAGCGGTCGAGTTCTGGCAGGGAACATCTGACTTGGATGGTCAAGTGGTGAATGAGAAAAGTAATGAGAACTGATCACTAACAGCTCTGTTCTTAGATCCTGTATTTCTAATGTGAGGCTAATAATATTGTTTTCCCATAGGTCATACCTGCACAGAATGGTTCACTTGAAGAGTGGCTGCACCAGGTCATATGAAGGATTCATCCAGCCCAAACTCTTGTCTCCAAGAGTGGCTGCAAGCAGGTGCCAAGGGAAGAATTAGAACAGGGCGAGTGTAGGTCTATACCACACTCCCCCCAGCCTCTGACCATTTATTAGCTCAGGGGTTTTCCAGAGCTTGTTGTGGTCTCTCTATTTAGTAACCTATGATATACCTCTATTCAAGTGCTCGCTCTGTCTCCTCTGGGTGTAAGCTTCATGCAGTCACAGTGGCCTCTGGCAAGAAGCTCCACAAGTCTGCTATACACTGGATGAAGAACCACATTATTTTTTGTTTTGAGTTTCATTTAATCTCCCCTAGTTTGTGTACTGGAGCGGCAGAATGCAACTAATCCCTTCTCCACCTTCTCCATCAGAGAAGCGTCTGCTCAGTTAAGTACTTGCATAACAAAATATTAAGTGCTTGATGAAGCTAATAGGAATAAACAAAACCTTAGCCCATGCCTAAATATAAGCTTATCTACAAATACTTTGCTGAACATGATGTCTCCAACAGCAGTGCTACATTTTCTTTGTTCTATTTTAAAGTGGAAATCATTGTTCTGAGCCTTTATTTAGGTGTAGATATTTAAAAGGTTACTTCTAAACCTCTGCATTCCTTAAGAAAAACTTTCCCCCTTCATCCCTGTTTGTTATGTGTTGCCTCAAAAAACCTCCTGGCATATTAAAGTATCAAATATAATGTGTATGCGATTCCCACAAACAATTCATTATTCTAAGTCTTGCTTATCTCTGATTTCCACTCATTCACAGCCCCTGGTCAGAGGCCACCAGCACAAAGATGGAAGTTAACACCTCCACTCAGCTGACAGTCCTGCAGAGATTTGAAGATGCAAAAATCCTGCTGGTAGTGAATGGTGCTTGTGAGTGGTTAAACAACCAAGTGAAAGCAGTCATAGTCTTAGTGTTGTGCAGCTCATATGATGTAATTCTAGTGGATTGTTTTATTTTGATTTATATATATATATATATATATAAAAATCAATCCTGATGAGTAAATGCATATTTAAAACACCCAAAGGTAATGGAGTGTAACTTTAAAGAATGAGTATCCTCTTGTACATGTCCTAGTATGTTTCTGATTAAAGCCTCCCAAATTCCTTGTCCCAGTCCCTGTTCTTCTCCCCAGAGCTTTATTTCTGGGTATGTGACCTGCAGCAGTTGTAATACCAGAGCTACAAAGCATGTAGCAAGAAGGTTCTTAATAAGCTTCTTTTTATTACCAGATAAAAACTGAATTAATCCATGTAAGATTTAGGGACCAGACCAGGCTATAGAAGCTTGTGTTAAGTGCCCCAGCTCCCACATGCCACCTGCATGCTGAACAAGGAGTCACCTAGAGATACCTAATAGGAAAACACAAGGTCAGGGACAAATCTGATTCCCTGCTCTAGCTTGGGGAGCTTCAGATAAGCACCTCTCCCTGCCTGGGGCATAGGGCATAGCGTTGACCCCGGGGGAGGCACCTTGACTTCGTGACAAAGTGGCTGGCTTAAACTTGTCGTTGTGGATGGTGGGAAGGTGGTGATGGCTGTAGCACTCATCTTCTGTACAATTGTCCAGGGCTTAAAACATTTGCCTAGAAAACAGGAACCTAGGCTCAATTCACTCCTCACCCCAAAATTGTTCCCAGGATCTCCCAAGATGTGGCCCTGAACACTGAGCTGTAGAGAGCGTGAAGACACGTTATTTTAAAGAGTCCTCACAATTCAGAAGCATCCTGGAGAGCAGGGAGCACAATACCTGTCTCCTTCTCCACCACAAGCACCCTGGTCTCCAGATTACCCAGCCAGCATCTCCATCAGGATTTCCCTTTCTTTGGCTGAATGAAACTTTGAATCTTTTTTGCACGCTGGTGCAGTTCTGGCATGAAGTTGAGGGGAAAAAGGACTTTGTCCCACCATACTGAAGCCTATCCTATAGCCTCCTGGTAAAGGGACTTGCAGATTTGATGTTCATTTCCAAAGCAAGGGTTCTTATGAGTAGGCTATTATGCAAAAGATATTGCTATCATTTCTGCTACCTCAGAAGAAATRAGAGAAGTGGTGTATACTCACATCAGCCTCTAAGATACCTACAGTTAGCAAGTGATATTTGTGCTATGAAACTTAGTCTCTGTAAAGCATCTATGAAGCAGTGTTGTAAATCCTGTCCCTGGTCACTGACATACAGAAGGTGCCCAAGTGCTCCCTGCTGGCACCGCTGGCTCCAGAGAACTGAAGTGCATTTTTGGATCTCATCTTAGCCCTTCTGAGGTTGTAATCTGTAAGGAGAGACAAAAAAGTGTGCATGTGCAGTCTGTTTTTTTTTCAACAGCTTGCAAACATTTGCTAGGAAAAAAGGCTGGAGGGAAGAAAGGTATATCTTAGGGAAGGGGGAAAGGGAGATATGATTGGATACTGCCTCACCAGGTGGGAAATAGTTCCTTTCTTCCCCCTCTCACTCCTCCATATAAGACACTCAAAAACTGCTAGGAAAGGATGTAGTTCAGAATGGAGAAAGATTATAGGTTTGTAATGAAAAAATTTTGTTTCTCCTCTTTTTTTTTCTTTTTTTCTTTCCCACAAATGACCACATCATTTAAATAAAATTTTAAAGGAGGAAAGTACTGGTAGCCATAGAGCGGTCATAGAAAACTCTGGTTTACTGGTGGGTTTCTGAAAATGATAGCTCTGGGGGAAAAGGAAAGGGAAAGGAGAAAGACACATGCTTTAACAGCCATTCCAGCTTTCTTCATCTGCTTCCGTCAAACAGCTTGTACCTGCACAGTTGGGAAATTCTGAACTAGGCTACAGACCCTCAGGAAATGTATTCATGAAAAACAGGACATACAAAATCGTGACCTAAAAATGGATGTCAAGGTGAGGGATGATTTTTCAGTTGCTGTGGGAGTTTGTTCCACCTTTGCAGTCTGGCCTCTGGGAGAGCTCTGTCTTGCACAGGCAGGCTGTGCCCTTATGGTGGAAAACGCCTCGTGCCAGAGGAACAGATTTGACAACAGCCTCCCAGCAGAAACCAACACCTCACCTCAGAGCTATAAATGATCTTTAAATATCCTGGGCCCAAGCTGTCAAGTGCCTGCTGTAGTGGCATTTTAGGCACTGGCAGCCTAGCCTCCTCTCACAGTGCACGTCTTCCCCTTGGAGAGAGCGAAGGGGAGAAAAATCGAGCAAAGTCAGTGTACAGAATCCATTACTCATCACGACATGCTGCTGGATCAGTCAGCAGGGATTAGCATTAAGGAGAGTTTATATAAATGTCAGCTGTTACAGCCTGGCACAAAAAGGGAGACAGATTAAGGCTTAAAAAATGCACGAGCCTCCTTACATGAGTAAGATTTTGAGAGCTGTAACAAAACGTGTTTGAGATATGGCAAAGAAATCTTGGTCAAACTTCTCCCAGCGTGTTTCGGAGGACGATGCAGAACCTCAACCTGCTTCCTGCCCACTGAGCCAACCTGCTCCATGTCTGGGCAGACAGGCCAAGAGAGACCCCAAAGAAAGTTTGCTATTTGATTTTGTAAGAATGGGATAGCTGAAGAAAATAGCTTGGAAAGGAAATGAGAGGCATGGAAAGTGAGGCAGAGCACACAAGGAGAAGAAAATACGCAAATAGTTGTGTGTGTGTGTGGTGGAGGTGAGGGGCTGGCAAATTTGTCTAAAGGTTCCCAGCATCACCAAGAAGGTGGTGAAAACAAAAGGCTCTAGCTGTGCACATCCTTGTGTTTGTGGGATCCTAATAAAAAAGTCTGTGGCCCACATACACGTCTAAGTCTGCTGCCTACATATAGTTGCAAACATAAACTGCTGTTTCTTAATTTTTTATTTTGTTCTGTGTCTTGCTGACTGGAAAATATGCATGGCATAGGGGGAATATAGAAATCCACAGAATAAGATTCTATTTTTAATATTCCATTCTGTGATGATTACAATTTGCCCTTGCCACATGTTTGTTCTTTTGTAGTATGCCACAATGCTTTTGCATTTGGCAAAGAGTAGCTATTTAGCCTCCAAGTGGCCATTTTAAAACTGGCAACTTTTCTTAAATTCAGCAATATTGTCTTCTACTTTTCCACCTGAGATATTCCTGGGGAAATAATGCATTCTCCTATTACAATATTTCACATAATAACATCTATAAGTTAATACAAAAGAGAGGAAGGATGAGCCTCCCCTGCAGCTCTCACATAATTTCTGTGATTAACTCTCTTATGGGTTGATCTTGACAAGAGTGCCCAGGGGAGCTCAGATAACATTTTGCTGGGAAAACACCTTGCTGTGGAAAGGGCAAGTTCCTGAGAGACCAAGTAAAAGGGCCTTTCRCGTAGGTTTGCCTGGCTGAGCAGAGCCGTGCCAGGGCCACGTGGCCTCCAGGGCACAGAGTGGTGTGAGAGCGGGTTTTTTTCTCCCTCGTTTCTCATCCTCTGTCCCCTGAGACTTCAGGACATTGACCTCAGCAACACAGGATTAATTTCCTTTGTTCCGTTTGTGTCTCTGAAACTGAGTTAAAAATGTGTACCCGTGGAAGCCCCGAATTCGCTGTATGGTTTGGGGCAGGGGCAAATTTTTCCGTTCTTTGTCTATAGAGCTGCCAGTGTAATGAGCTCCTTTCGCTGCTGCAGCTGGATGTCATGTCTGTAAAGCAAGTGGGGATCTCAGGAAGGCAAACACTGAGTGTGTCTCAGTGCTTATGGAAAAATCCAAGCAAGCTCCAAATATTCCAAAATATACTCTTTCAGTCAATATTCATTATGCTCCAAGTGGTCGTTCCTGGGCATACTGCCCTTTATCTGTATCTTTTCATGGTCAATTAGTAAAGAATGTCAAGCCAGCTGACTGGAAATCTTTACTGTAATACGTAGACAAAGGGCAAAACTGTAAACCTGACAGGTGAGCAGCTATTCGCACAACTCATTCGTTTTTACCTGCTAGCACTGGTGAGGTGAGTAGCTGCTTACCACTGAGCTTAGGGAATTCACACAGGTGGTTGCTTTGCTCATGAGAATATGATCATAAAGATTAACACACAGATACAGACTCATATTGTGCTTTGTAATTCAGGTTAAAAGTTTCATTGATCTCAAAGGGTTTAGCACTGCTATGACTTTTTCAACATTTGGTCTGTAAGAAAATAGAACGTGCGAAGGTGAAATAGATACAGCATRAAAACGGGAAGTTAAAGATAAAGCCAATAGCAGCACTTTGCCAAAAATGTTAAAGATTTAAATGTTGATCTACACATCAGTACCTTCTTTTATTACTAATATGCAGAACTGGGAGTCCCAGAATGGCTGTAACAGTATTCATAGTCTTTCAATATGCTTCTCTTAACACATCTTCCAAATTAGCTTGACTTCATCTCTATCTGCCCCTCTCTCCTTCTCAAGTGCTCCCTTGCTAGGTGTTTATTGAATTTTGGAGTCATTGCAGTTTCTGTTGGTCTTGGAGTAAAAACTATGCAGCACCTGCATATGGTTTTGAACAGCCTGATTTGCAGGACTTCATTTTTAAGCATGTAAATGACAGTTTTAAAGAGGGTTGTTTTTTTTTTTTTTTTGTGAGGCTGTTGAAGATCTTTTCCATCTCAGAGAGACTGTTCCTCTTTTCGTGTTTTTAAAAATGGGATTTTCATTTTTTTTTCTATTGCTTGAGGAAAATGACACTAAGCTCTAAGGAAGGTGACTTTCCTTATTCGTATTACATTGGTATGGTTTCTTAAAAAAAAAAAAAAAGGAAAGAAAAAAAAAGCTAATGAAGAATTAAAAAGATGAAGTGCTAGACTGTGCACCCGTATCAATCATCCCAGATTTTAATTTCGGAAAGACTAGGGGTTTCTGAGTTAGTCTTTCATCAGCATGTCAGGACATTATTTTCCTTTATAAATGATAAGATCCATGTGCATTTCTGTAGCATCTTCCATCCCAAAGGACTGACAGCACCTCACCTTCTATCCATCTGGTCTGTCTTCTCCTTCTATTGAAGTACACCTGCCACAGTCTCAGGAGTACAAACTGGAAATGTGTTTAATTGTGTATAACCACACTGTCCCACAGTGAAGGACAGAAGCAAAGCAAAATCCAGTAGAAACAACGAGGGAAGTTTAGACAAAAATGTAGCTAAAAGTGAATATTCCTCTAATTTCACTTTTTGACAATAACACATCTCAATTCACCTCGTCCCTTACCTGTTTTAAACTTATTTATATTGCAGGTATTATATGGAAGGTGCCTGATCAATCTGTCACACCCTATAGCTAGTATTTTGACCAATATCCAGTAATTTTTAGACATTTTTGAGTTTGCTTAGTTAGGAGATGTGTGCTGAATCCCAGAGGTGCTTACTTCTTTGGATAAAACCAGTGGGCCCTGATGGTGCCCAACTCACTTATTCATCCTGCTGAAACCCAGACCTGCTGATAGCCCAGTTTGGGAATGTATGCCAAATGAATGCTTATTCCTGAAACTTTTGGTTCTAATAACAGTACCTTGTTAATGCATCACAAACACATTTCAGCAAACTGGTCAGGATCATTATAGCCTTTTCTAGTTAATAAGGTGGTTCAGGACCTGAGATAGCCACAGACATTCAGGGGTTACTTTTATGCCATCTGCTATAAATGGTGCCATTTCTAATGGCACAATAGCAGCAGCATTCTGGGACTTTGATTCAGCAATTGCATTGTCAATGATATAATTTGTGCAGCTTCTGCCTCGTTCTTTGCAAAAAAGCAGGGCAGCAAGCACAGGTGCCCAGAACATACCTTTGATATGGCAACTTCATCTGCTTAAAGGTCTCCTGATTTTCTAAAGCAAGGGCTATTCTAAGGGGGAATGGGAAGAAATGGAGTAGCAGTGTGCTGGCAAGCATGGGCACGGGTCCTTTGCAAATAGCCCCCAAAGCAACTGGCTTACCAGACTGAAAGGTTCCAGCTCCAGTTAGCTTAAATGGCAGGGAATGATCTTCAGCTAGTAGAGAAGAGTCTGAAGGACTGAAATTTGTTGCAGTCAGAGAAATGCTGGTTGTTTAACACAGAAGAAAGTAGTAGAGTCATTCAAGTAGACAGGTATTAGAGAGTCTCCATGCTGAGGCCATGTGGGTGGGAGGGTGTAGTTTCAGGTTGTCTTTAGCCCTGGCCTTATTTTTTTYTTTAATCATTCTTTGACATGATTTGCAAGTGAGTCAATCTGCTGAGGAGATTTGGTATTCATGGTAGCAATCCCCTTCCCCACCTTCCAGTCATCTCAATGGACTCATTTGGTGATGTCTATCACAAGCAATTATGCTGGAACCCCATTAATTAATTAATATTAGTTGCTAATGGTTATGCAATTAATTCCATTTGGAAGAATATAAAATTGAGTAAATAACTTCAAAGTGTTGAGTCCCATTTGGCAGGCTAATACAGCTCATCCTGCCCAATTACACTGATAAGATTTTAAACTAGTTGAGCTCATACTGTGCATCTCCATTACCTGACATTCAGCAGCACGCAGATAAGATTAAAGGGATTCAGGGGATGGTGTGCTTGTAAAACCAGGAATAGTCACTCCTGTTTCTCATTTAAGCATAAATACATACTAATTCGCAACTGAACAATACTTGGTATGGAGG
Source organism: Apteryx rowi (assembly GCF_003343035.1). NCBI lineage: Eukaryota > Metazoa > Chordata > Aves > Apterygiformes > Apterygidae > Apteryx > Apteryx rowi. The sequence continues at coordinate 483,453 of NW_020450865.1, forward strand.
TTGCCATAGAGATAAGTATTTTGAGATGCCTGGGGCTTTTGCTGGCATTTCAGGTTTAAAATAATGAGCCAGGTTACTCAGGACCTCATTACACAATGGCAGGTGCATATCCTGCAACCCAACTGATTGCCCACCATGGTGTAATAGGAACAGAGGACTTGCCATACTGGACTAAGTCATTTGTTCATCTAATCTGACACACTGCCTTCTGCAGTGATAGTCTTGAGGAAGGTGGAAGGCTCCCATTATGCCTATTGCCTATGCAATTACGCTTTCTGCTGTACAGGGAAGAATCATCCTTCCAGAGCCCTGCAGGCAATTAGCTTACACCCAGAAGTGTGTTATTCAATTACCCTTATTATTTCAGCATGCCAAGCAGCAAAAGGTCGTTAATGATTGCATGAAGTTATCCAGCCTTTAAAAAAAAATCTACTCAGAGTTACCAGGATCTCATATCTCATGCCAGCAAAATCCATACGAGGCCACTAGCAGCAGTAAAACAGAGGGACGGTGAGTGACAGATTATTCCCTTGCATAGCAAAATTTGTCTTTTTGAATCTCTTATTTGTTCTCGGAACGGAATCAGTCCTGAGGAACATTTTACAGCATGATGATGTTTATCCAGAAGCAAATCTGTTAGGCTCCCCTGGATTTGGACTTGCTGTACAGAAATGACTATTTTTCGCAGGTTTTGGGCTGCCGAGTGCTCAGATTTTGTTGCAGCACTTTGAATTCAGGAGTTATTAGTGACCATATCAATGGTGTGTTGACACCTTTTGCCATCACCAGATTCACAGTGAAACACCCCATAATAAAGGAGAGGATCTGACAAAATCCTTTAATGTTGTGAAAAAATGCTTTTGAAGGATTAATTATTTTTCATTCAATAAGAGTGGACAGATGAGCTAATTAACAGATTAACTCCTTAGAGAAGAAAATTAAGGTTCTTCAGGTGGAACAAGCTAAACATGCTAAATGCTGAAAATTGAGTTATCTTTCAATAACTGTCTTTGAGAAACTTTTCACTAAACTTTGCACTTGAACAGGTATTTTCATTGTCATGGAAAACTGGGGCCAAAGGTACTACACTTGAGGCAAATTATATAGGAAGACAGTATAAAAAGTTTCCCATTGATTGTCAGTGGGTGGATAATATATTAGACCATATAAGAAAGGAGGTGGTAAATAATGAGTAAAATTGCTATAAGAAACTATACATTAGGTATGCGTCTAAACCATAAACCAGAAAAGAGATTTGGGCTAGTAACTTTCTGTCCTTCAGAGAAAACGTAATGGAGAAGATGACAAAATGAGTCTGCATTTTTGACTGTACCAAGCAAGTGCTGAACTTTGTCAAACAGACGTTACAAAAGGGCTGCAGGTGAAATTTCACAAGACCTTTGGTCTCTAAAGGACATACGCTCTGATTAAGATGCATTGAATCATTGCTCATTCAGTAAGAGACAGTTAAGTTCTTCCTGCTAAAATTCAAGCAAAAAGCTTTATCTTTAAGGCTCGAAGAAATTAACTTCCTTTTAAGTGTAAAACTGTCTGCTAAAAGCAAAGGTGGGGGGTGGGGGCTGCCTGCAGTTGCAGGCTGTAATTCAAACCTTTAGGATGTCAGGAACAAAGCTAAAATGCAACCTCATACTTTTCACTAGTATTGACTATTTGGATCAAACACATATATAATATAACTGTACATCTCTCCATTGAAGTCCATGGCGCTGCATCCTTAAATACAAGGGCTCATTTTGTCCTGTTTCACATATATTAAGAAATCACTTAATTCAGGAATCTTTCTAGACAAAGACTATGTGAGTAAGTGGACTTTCAAAATGGTTTAGTTAGAGAATGTGAATTTTAGTCTATGGTTTCTGAAGGGGATGGTAGTGTTTTCGGCAGAGTGTTGGTCTTCACAAAGAGAGTGTCATCGTTTGTGTTTCACAATGACAGACCTCTTATCTGTGGCAGACAAAAACCAGCTGCTTCATGATGGGTCACAGCAAATGCATGGAGAGAAAATATCACTTTGCCAAAAATGTTTGATTATTTCAAAGTTCTTTTCCCCAATACCTCAGTTTCCTGTTGCAAATTTTAGGAAAAAGTGAGAATAATTAGGCAGAAACCTTTCTTTTTCCACGTGGCAATTAACATTTCAAGGGGTATTATCAATTCACATAGTCTTGGATACCTACAACTGTAGCTTATTGAATAACAAGAGTGCAAACTAGAAAAATGGGTGGATTTTCTTCTCATTAATCAGAGGAATAAATTGCATTAAGATGTTGATGTTTTTCTGGAACAGGAAACAAATGATTCCATGAAAGACATATAAGAAATAACACTGAACTGCCGCAAGTCTTCTAGCAGCAGACATCAGAGGTAAATGAATAATCACCAACAGAGCAGAACAGCCATTAGGCATAATGATAGAAAACCTCTTTTCACACTCACAGGCACCAGCCTTTCTGCACAAATGCAAATTGGCAGGAGCAAACAATCGCCTTTGAAACAAGATAAAGAACCAAGGAAAGAACTTGACTTTTTGCTACAAGTGAACGGACTTCGAGTGAATTCAGTAACTCTGCTTAGAAAGGAAATAAATGAAAGCAAACACTTTTGCACCCTTCAAAAAAAATTCTGTGTAAGAGAAAATTCAAAAACTGTTTTAAATACTTGCTACTTAATAAATCAGGGAAGAGCTACCCCAAAAGTGCTGCTCTTCTGCAACTCTTTTCAGACAGAGAAGGGAGGACCTCTCAGCAGAGCCTTCACATTTATGGCCCTCTTGAGTGTGACACAGAGAAACGGGCGGCATCGCTAGCTGGTGAACAGCAAGAGGAGGATAAGGGGAATGCTGTAAGGGTGTGTCTTATTTTCTGGTCTCTATTTGCCCTGGTGGAAGTTTATTGTCTTCTTATGTATCACTCATATCAGTGAGAAGAGAGTCACTTCATGCCCTGTGTAGCATACAGTCCTTGAAATACTTGCTTTAGTAATTCATTATGAGCTATTTTTTTGTGAAAGAAGACGCCAAACAATATTGGGGACCTTGTTGGTCTAGGCACGCATCGAGATACTTTCACCCCTACAGAAGGGACAGCTTAAAGGAGAAAACATGGAGCAAAAGTATTGGAGACACAGAGCAACTAAGGATCTGCTCAGTGTCACAGAATAAAACCAAAATATCTTGAATTTACAAGGCAATTTGCCTATGGGTGCTTTTCTTTCCATGTAAATTTGGGAGTTTGAAATATGGGTCTGTGTCTGGCTTTCTTCTTTTTTTCATTCTGAGTGTCTGCCAAATTCTAATTTCCATATACTGAATCTCTCCTGAATAAAATGGAAAGCAGTATTTCTCTGATCACCATCTTTAACTGACTCCAGCTAATTCACGACAGGAACATTAGAGAAATACAAAACATATATCTCAACGCTGAGCAAGATGACTCAGGGATGCATTTCCTCTTTGCACTTAAATGTTTTATTTTTATATTTAGGAAAGAAGATAGACTTTTAATTGAAGTCCTCTGAAAGTATAGGACTTAGAATACCCAGAGTTTTATAATAGAAGAAAATAAGTTGCATGGTACCCTTCAAAAACAGTTGCTGATCTTGACCACTTCTGGGTATTTTACAGTAACCTGAACTGGATATTTTAAAAAGTGTTAGTGTGATGGAGATGAGATATATTTTTCAGAAGAAATATGATCAGTTTCTAAAGCACTGACTGATAGAATAGGCCAAAAACAGATTAGACTATATACAGGCAATTGAGTAAATGATATGCATGCCTGAAATTACTTTAGATACTGAACTACACATTTATCTGATGGTTCTAATGGCTTTGCTGAGAAGTTGTTGTTGACTGTCAGGAAAGTGGTCATCATCATTTTCACCTCATCTTTAAATGGAATTAAACACAGTCTTTTTGGCTAAATATATGGAATTAGAAGCTGCTACAGAGGTCCCTGGTAGGTGATTTTTGAAGGTCTGCAAGGCCTGGTGTGAGAGGAACAGGTATTCAGTGTAGTCCTGTCAAAAGACTTCTTGGAAAACAAAGTTCAGCAGCAGCCATAAGATATACTGCTTGGAAGCCCATTACAGGGAATAGGTTCCACATATTTTGATAATTTCATCTTCAGTATGCAAGATATCCATCCGTGTATGAAACTGGCTTACGAATTTCCCAGTTATCTATGTGGATTTGTACAGATATGGATGATGCCAGAAAGGCAGCATGCTATTCTGTTTCCTATGTAGTTCTCATAGCCCGATACCTGAAGACCCAGTGCTGTAGGTGCAATGCAAGAAAGTAGTTTTCACTCATGTGAGTAGACCAGTTGAAATAAGGACTACTTGTCTGTGCTGTATTTGACACAGATATTTATTTACAGGAGGAGAACCTAGGGAAAAATTATTTTCTCCTTACACAGTCTTATCATGCAATCTTTGGCTGAAAGAACATGTTATTTCTAAAATAAACTGCAGCATACAACCACTTCCCTGTTATACAAAAATATATTTCATGATACAAACTATTTTTGTCAAGTTGCAGCAATGTAGTGAAATACTGTTGCAAATTTAATTTGATTATGATTCTTTATTATTTTTTAGCCATATTTGAATAACGCGGTTAAAAGTACTTTATTGCCTAACTATGCAGAAATTACTTTTTTGGGTTGGTTTGTCTGGCTTAAAAACTATTCACTGAATGAAGTCTTAACGTAAGTGCTTGGCTATTAGCATATCCTTAAGGGTTTTACTGCATGGGAAAGGAATTAAAAACTTAAATATTTTATTGTATTGAGGCCACATAGTGTAACACAGTATTGCAAATTGTTGTAGGTAACTGTGTAAGGCTGGAGGGGATGAAAACATTTAGGGAGGAGGAAACTTAGCCCCGAAAGAAGTGGGAAAAGATTACATGATGTTCTTTACACCAGAAAATAAGGAGAGGAAAAAAAAGAAGACAAAATAAATTCTAGTCCTTGTGTCTCAATGCAAGAACAAATTCAAAGGTGCTCACGGACTCCTGCTGAGATTGGTGCAGAACAGACTTTGCTGGTTTGGCTTTCTGTCGCAGCAATGCTGACCAGCTCTCCCCCACCTCTGCTCTCAATGTACTTTCTAAACACCAGTGCATGCTAAACAGGCAAATTTCAAAATGAACGTTCTTTGGAGAAGTTCACCCCTTCTTTTTATTATGCTTTCAGTGACATTTTTCAAAAGATAAATTGTTAGCCTTGCTGCACAGGCTGCAAGAAGGTCTCTCCCAGTGGGCACTTGTACTGGTCAGGTATCACAGATATCTCACTTTGTTAAGTTTGAATTGGAAAAAAAAACACAAACCCAAATGAAAGACTAGGGAAAAACACAAATGACAGACTAGGAAAGAGAGGAAAAAATTGGAATGGGATAGAAATAAAATGTAAGAGAAGGGAGGAAGAAAAACCTGGCACTTCAGAAGCTGCTTGGATTTTAATAGGTGGGTGTCCTTGCCAGTCAGTCTCTTTTCTGGTTGCCTGAGCTCCCCGGCTCTCTGCGTTTACCACACGAGCGCTCCCTCTTGCCCTTCCCCTGCCCTCAGCAAAGTCAGAGAAGGACGTCGTGGTCCCTCCTCACTCCTGGCCAACCACAGGGGCAGCTGTGTCGCTCCATCAGGTGTCAAGTGCCTCAAATGCAATTTACAGTTCAAGGATTTTCTGTTTGACTGCTGTGCTAACTTAGGATCTCAAGTGAATCCTTCGAGTTCATTTTCACCACTGAATACTCCCTGGATTACCTGAATTTGTTCATTTTGTTCTCTTTGTCTAGAAATGGCTTTCATTAATAACTTTACAGGGCACATTTACAGGTTGAGCTTGATTGTCAGTTGTTCTTCCACGTATTTTAATTCAGCAAGGCATTTAAAACTCTAGCAAATATTTCATATAGCATTTGCATACCCCAACTGATGGGACTTATGTAGTGATTTATATCATAAATAAATAATAAAGCTCCTGGCTAGGACCTCTACTGTGATATTTGACTGTTTTCCACTCTTACATTACACTTAACAGCGTGTAAGCCCTGCACAAAAAAGACTTCCTGTAGGCTTTGAGCTTGGTTTTCCTTATTGGAGCAAACATTCCTCAAATACCCTGCCAATTATATTACATTTTCCTCGTTAAATTTAAATATATGTATATATATATATATGGATAAACATATGATTTTATACATATTCCTATTTAACTTTTTACATGTTGCTAATGAATCAAGTGATTCCTTATTTTTATGCAATAATTCCCTTAGTAAAAATACCTTGTAACTAATTTTAATTTCTCTCCATTCATTTGATTGATCAAACCAGCACCTAATTTGGCTTGCATCACTAAGTTACTAAACTACACTTACTAGACACCCATAAGTGTCAGGCTACTGGAGACAAAATAATTCCTTTGTTCTCCTAAAGTCTGCAAAGAACTCTTAGAAAAACAAAAGCAAACAGACGCTTCTTTCTGTTATTCGCTGTCTTGTCAAAAATCTCTGGCAAATTAAAAAAAAAAAAGAAAAGAAAAAAATCTTTACTTATGTAAAGTTCTGCATCTTGCAACAACTCCTTCCTGACTGCTGAAATATGTAGTTTTCCTCATAAAGAACAAATTCTGGACAAATAGTTTTTAAAGATGCAGAACTTCCACATTTTCTGTCTTGTGCAATCCACCTCTTACTATTTATAGTGACTTCTGTTTGTCAGGACTACTCCGGGATATGCCAGAAAAGAACATAAAAACACTATGGCCAGAAAAAAGAGCTCTCTCCTTTAGAAATGAAAGCAACAGACTCTGTTCCTCATGTATGTATTCACTATTACATGTGCTCGTTCTGTTTCTTTTCTAAACCTCAGGTTTGGGATCTCAGAGTTGTAGCATTGCCTTCACAAGTCCATGTTCCCTGTCCCTCCAGCATGTATGTATGTCACTAAGAAACCAATAGAAATGTAGTTTGATATTTCAATTTTAATATGTTGTTCATATCAATATCTCAGAGACATTTGATAAGGAGGCTTTTCTGCAATAGATTTAAAAATTCTTAGTCTGCCACTGGCTTTTAACTTCTGAGAAACTGAGCAGCAGGTGATTTGGAGTTTTAATCCTCCTGCTTTTGTGAACGTTGAAGTTTTTGAAAGAAAAATCTCTTCAACATTAATACACTCAGAGACTTTGAAGGCTCCTCTTTCCTGGCAGCTGTTTTGTCTCACTGCTGCTTTGCAGCATTCACCACCACTATTAGGAACACATTGCTAGTCCAAGCACCATCATAGACTTTAGCAGCATCAGTTCCCTATGCTAAAGCAATTATTCCATTAGAGGGTTCTTGTTGCCCTCATCACATCTCTAATTTCTGCATGATTGAAATGTGCATTTGCCATGGCTGATTAGCTGGACAGCGCTGCTGTCCTGGGTGCCAGTCTCTGTGAGGGGCGACAGTTTATGCCCAAGCTCTGAACAGCACTTAGTTGATATTGTAAGACATTTTCTGAAAATTGTGGCGTGATGGTTCCTTTGAAGGTGAATTTGCCTGAGACATACACAAAACACTCCTAAATCCCCAGGAAGCCATGGAAGTAGAAGGGTCTATTGTGTCCAAAAACATGACATGAAATTAAGGAACAATGCTGCAGTAATTTAGACACTGAGGAAATATCAGTGTGTGAAGCTGCCTCCTCATGTGTATTTGTGATGATGGATTTATCTGTGATTTACCCTATTTTCCAGAGGAACTCTCTTAGGCAGTATGCTCCTTCTGTTCATGTTTGCTGCACTGTTTAGGCACTGAATTGCATACAGAATTAGCATTTTCCTCAGGGACTTTTTGGGTTCCTCATCTTAGTATTTGAACGCTGCATGCATTTATTGTCATAACATCTGAGTAGAAATGACTGATATTGTCATCCTCAATTTTACAGCTGGGATGTTGAGGCAAAAGGCAATTAAAGTCAAAGTGATCAGTATAGCCATTAAAAGTTTACAGTCTAAGTGATCAGGAGCTCTAGGTCTCCCGGGCCCAGTTTTCAAGGGTCCTTAACATCTTATAACACTTTGTGTATTGAAAGCAGAATTGCAATTGATTTCACTTGCTGCTGTGACTGTACAGTGGTCCTGACATTGTGAATATAATTGTTGCTCTCTGGGCACTAGAAAACAAAGAATATATCTGTTGGCTGTCAATCAGAGGCTAGATAAGGTCAAATAAATGCTAGTCATTTTTACTAGATTCCTTCTAGTACACGATCGCTTTAAAATCAGTAGTAGGAGTCACAGGGTTACAGCAGGAGAAGCTGAGGTATGTGTTAAAATTATTTTGTTACTAGCATAAAGCAGTCATTTTCCATCAGGGAAGGACCACAGCAGCATGGTAAGAGCTTTAACCTGTTATCTATCTCCATGCTTACAGCTTTCCTTTCTGGTGACCCTCACCAGACCTTGCCCCAGGAACGTTCCCAGTAACTGTTTTCTAAAACATGCCTCTTGTATCTCATTTCATCTACTTTGCATATTCATTTTCCAAGAATTTCCTACCTTATACCTAACTAATATGTTAAAATATATTCTTATAGGCTACTCATTTCACTCATTTCTGTGGTTACTCTTACAGTTTACCCTCATTGCTAATTAATAACCAAAAAAATTCTAGTGAGCAACTGTGAACGTCCTAACCTAAAAATATCATGTTTTTGTGTTTCCTTGCAGCTAGCAAACAAGGGCACAATACCCTTCCTAGATAATAAACCAGATTTTAATCTGCCTATAATTCATTCATTTGTGTCAGGTAGCTCTTAATAGATAAACAGAAGCTAGCATTTCCTGCTTGCATCCCTGCAAAACAGGACATCTCAGATACGATCAACACATCATTAGCAGGCAACTGTGACATTTTCTGGTTGAAGTCATAATCATCCAGGAGCTTGGAGAGACAGACAAGGGTAAAGACCAATTTTCTAACAGGTCATGAGGCTGCTCTTTCTTTCCCCTTTGCTCCTCACATTACCTTCTTATTTCTGCAAAAAGCCTATGGGCCTGCAGACTGTCCAGCAAAACCTGACTCATCTCCTGAGTGCTGTGTAGTCTGTGTGCCGAATAAGGCATGTGTCTGATGGACAAATAGTGTGCAATTCTGTGATTTAAAGAGAAACCTGCAGCCTTATAGAGAAGCTGAGTTATGATCATATGGGCAAAATTATTACACAGGCAATCAAGGCTTTTTCTGACTTAGCCTTAATATGGTCTTTAAGCTACTATTGGCTCAATTTGTTTCTGACCACCATCCCTCACACGTCCTCTTCCCCCCCTCCCCCCCAAAAAAAGTCCTATTCCGTTAAATTATATTGTTTATATTGAATTATAAGTGGCAGCAGTGGCACGTTGTGATCCCTGACCTGGAACGAGATGAGGAGGTGATGCCAGAGGGGATGCAGGGCCGGGCTGCCAGGGAAGCAGGGACTGTGGCCCACCAGGCCCTGCCGCAGTCCCAGGCTGAGAGCCAAAGGAGAGATGCTCTACCAGACCCAAGCTGGCCGCACCCAAGGGTGATCTCTGGGAGAAGCTGGCTGGGGTGGCCAGAGCTGCTGGAGGTGCCTCCGGAGCCAGTGACAGGTGAGGAAAAAGGCTGGTCACCCTTTCATTCTTTATCTTTTCTACTTATTTTCTACTATGAGAAAAAACTTCTTCACTGTGAGGGTGACAGAGCACTGGAACAGGTTGCTCAGAGAGGTTGTGGAGTCTCCTTCTCTGGAGGTATTCAAGACCCACCTGGATGCGATCCTGTGCAACGTGCTCTAGGTGACCCTGCTTGAGCAAGGGGGTTGGACTAGATGATCTCCAGAGGTCCCTTCCAACCTCAGCGATTCTGTGATTCTGTGATTCTATGATTTCCATCTCTGATCTCCTGTCACACTTCCCTCCTCCTCCCACCAGCCCTGCTTTGGTCCTTTATCTTGTCGCACCTACATTAGAGCTCTGCTCACCCTTTGCTCCAGCAAAACCCTGCCTGTCCTGCTTCCTGTCACCGGTGCTGCAATCCAGTCCAGTGGCATCACCCGTTCCTGTCGTCTTTCATGCCTTGCTTTGCTCTCTGGCCTCTGCAAAGACCTGCCTCCTAAATTCAGGTTGGTCACAAAGGCGGGAGTTTGATAACCTCACATAAATTAAACAGCTCTTATCCCACGTGAGCCTACTGACATCAACAAGAGTAAGAGTATTGGAATTTGGCCTCAAATAGCTTGCAAGAATAGTATAGTAATAACCAGAACAAATAATAAATAAGAGAGTTGGAAATATATTTTGTACCACAGCCGGGCTGTGAAACAAATGTGCATTGCCTAAAAGTCAATATTATACTGACTACTAAAACAAATGTACCAGATGACAAGACCTACACATGGGCTCATATTTTCAGGCAATAAATTAGGCAAGAAGTGAAGAACTATATGTTACTTTTTCAAGAAAGTACAATGATCATGTAGCCTCAGAACTCGCTCTTTTATTTAATCCATAAGCTCTGAAAGAAAATATTTTTTTTGGTCCCAGAATTCATCTTTCTGGTTCATTATTTATTTTCAGTTTATGTATGCTGAGCTGGGAAAACAATAATGGAATGATAAATAACATTCTGAGTTGAAAAGAGGAGCCTTACAAAGCTGGGTTGTACTATGGTTTGGATGTGACAGCTCAGGAGCATTAGAAGTTTGGTGGCTGACTTGAACAATTATGAATGAAAAAATAAAGTTATGAATTATAAAATGAAATTATGAATTAGAAAATGAAAAGTAATTATGAATGAAAAATGAAAACTCCACACTGGAGGCTTAGAAGATCTGCSGGGGAAGGCCCATGCCTTATTTACCCTATTTCATATACATTTTCCCTAAGTACTTTCTGCTGTTCACTGATGGAACCAGAATAGTTGCCTAAGTGGACTTTTCATCTTATGCAGTTCTTATATTGTGTTTGGGGGATCAATATCTACTTTTCATTCCTGCCTAAACTCAAAAGCCACTTCAATCATTTTTGAACTACAATAGAAAGGCTAAAGCAAATGTTTCAGTTTCCATTGCCCTTAGTTTACAGCCAAAGTTTTAAAGATATTCCAATAATGTACCAAAACTGTTAGCTTCCTTGTGATAGATCCTCTACATCTGACAAGAAGCGTGAAAAGGCACTGTCCCATAATAGCAGCGCTATATGCCTCTCTCAACAAGAGGGATTTTGCTTCTCCCCAGACTTGCATGATTGCATTAAGATTTAATGGGAAATATCTATCTCATGCTTCAAAGCACAGGTTTTTCATGAACAACTATAGTTAATGGCCAGAATGATCAAGACAATCTTCTATATTGAATATACATCTATTCTTATGTTCTCCAGTGCAGGAGTGGGGAAACCTCTCATTTTAACCTTTTCACTAATGTGTCAGTCTCTAGGATATCTCAGTGCTAGGTGAAAATGCTGTACTGTTGTTGTCTTTCTCCAGTCAGGTAGCACAAGAAAATTTGTTTGCTGCATTTTAAGAGTTCTGATCAGGTAGGCATTTTAACCTTTCCTTTCTGCCCTTGCAACTCCAAAAAGACCTACCATTTTCATTTTTACAGTGTATGCAAAAATTCAGCATGCTGTATATAATCAAAGTGTGGGGATTTATACTCATTTAAAATAAATATGGTGATTCTCCTTTTAAAAAACAGCTGTAGGCAAGTAAACAGTTTTACATTCAAATCAGAGAAGAGAAGCTGCTGCTTCCAAGAAAGAAGAAAGTGATTGGCAACAGGCAGAGGAAATGAGAAGAGAGGCAGGAGCTGAAGTAAAAAAAGTTATCGAATGAAGGGGTGGCTACCTGAGGAGAATATAAAGCAGCATTTCTCATGAGCTTCACAGTGTTCAACAGTTTATCATGAAGCTTTTGGGGCCTAAGTCTGCACCCCTGGGCATTGCCAGGCCACTCACCTCCCATCACTGCCTTGGGATCTGTTCAACCTCAGACTGCAGCCTTGGTACCCTCTTTTCTGGATTTGGCATCTTTCTGTTGGATACTGAGCAGGCTATGTTTCATTTCTCTATTGCAGACCAAGACTGGCCATCCAGCATTGGCCTTCGTCCTTGACATGCAGTAATGCACCATTACAGGGATTGCTAAACTGCCCCCAGGCTGGCTGCAAGCTAGCCATATCTGCTGATACTGTCTAAAGCTATGGAAACATTTTTCACCTCAGGGACAGGCCATCTGGCTATACTTCCACTTTCAGAAAAGGGGGATACTGTCCCAGCTTTTTCGATGGACATCATTGCTTTAGGGGAGATGTGAATGAACTTGGCATCTTTGTAAGCTTAGATACCTTCAGAGAAGTGTTGAGCTCAGGACTCCGTGAAATCCCTTTTGTTGTGAAACTGTTCACAGGAATGCAGAATTAGATGGCTATCTTGATTCTCTAAGGTCGCATAGATAACTAATGCCACACTTTAAAACACATCATTTTTACATCTCTAATTAAGAAAAAACACCTTGGTTAATTGCTTATTTCCAGGTATAATATATAGTCAGTAATGTTAATTGAAGCATCTATTTATATTTGGAAGGTGACATTAGGAACAGGAAGGTCTAGATTTAAAAGAAGAATGATAAAGAAAACTCATACTAAAAATAATTGTAATCCTCTCATTTCCCCAGGAAAAAGCTCAGATTGCAAATTATGGTACTAGAAAAATTAAGACTCAACCTTCTGCCATTAAAATGTGCTATTCTAGTGGTTCGAAAACACTCCATAATTAAAATTACCTTGAGGTCTGTTAAAAACAATGCCAAAACAAACATATAATAAATATTTCAGACAGTATGTTATGTATGTTTTTTGTAGAGTCCTTGGCTTATTAAAAAGTCCTATTACCCCACACTGTGGTCTGGTGTAGCTGCAGAAATGCACAAGCTCAGCATGGAATAAAAGCAATGGCAGTGAATGACAAGGCTGCTAAAGAAGCCCATACATAAACAATGCATAAATGTAAAACAAGACTCACTTTTTGTTGGTACAAACAAGGCAATCAGAAAGCAAAAGCTTGCCTTTTCAGGCTTAAAAGTGCCATGAGAAGCAGTATGTTTTTATTAAAATTAGTATTAGATCTATGTCTTTTTCCTTTTAATCATGCAATATTTAGTTTGGTTATTTAATGGCTTGTTCAAATCTGTTCTCAGCTATTAAAGAATCTCTGTTTGAAGATGTTTCAGTGGCCCAAGGGCTTGCCTTAAATACATACTTAATACTAAATAAAATTGAAGCAGAATATCTGCAATCCTTCATTTTCATACTTAATGTGTACAAAGCACCACTTAAAAGGAAGCAAAGGGCTGCAGGGCAACAAGGTGTTTGTTTGTACATGTTCCACTCTGTTTTGCACCTGGGCCAACAGTATTATGTTTGCCTGCTCTACAATATGCCTTAAAGCCCATTTTAAAATACTTGGAAAGCTCCATTTCTACTGTTTTTACAGTAAAAAAGAGTGAGGAAGATTTACAGTTTTTTACTGTAAAGCATCAGGACAGGAAGCTGCTTATTTTGGAAGGGTAAGAATTTCTTTAAAAGAAACAAGGATGCAGAAACCAGTATCCCTGCATGCTCCAGACAGACAGCTTCCAAAACCAGGAATGTCTGTCTTCCAGAGACATTGGCAAACTTTGGTCCTGTAGGATGAAAAAAAAATACTGGCATGCCCACTGTACAGCGTTTTGGTGCCTCCCATTATGTTCTTTTCCAAGATGGATGTAAAGTAATGCTTTCTACTGTTTCATCCATCTTGTTTAGCTGTTAATCCAGGGGCATCTGCAACTCTTACAAAATGTTAGCTGATGGACAGACTGAGACATCTTTTAATTTAGGGAGAACATGTGCCAAAACCAGGATTGGTGAGATCAATCTGCTGAAATGCTTCCCAGGTCAGCAGGTGGGGAAAACTTCGGACCAGTTAGAAGCTGTCACACAGACAACCATTGGCAAAGTAGGGAACAGCATGTGAATGATTTACTGAGCTTTCAACTCTTGAAGCACTGTCCCCTCTGTTTAAATTAGAGATAACTTTTCAGGAAAAAGTAGAGAGAAGTGTGTACTATACCCTTTCCATTTTGCTGCTAAATAAGACTTTATACCATTGCCTAAAATGTTGTAGCTTTCAAACAGGAGAACAAGTACTGAGAGAAAACATGACCATTACCACTTTGTTCAGGGCTACGTGGCTGGTGTGCAGTCTCAGACAACTGCTCTGCATAATGTGAAGTAAGGAGGGCTGATCTGCTGAAGAGCTTTCCAAACTCAAAGTCTCTGTTTCATGCTACTCGTGGTGTCCCACACCAGTTTGCCAGTAGTGATGGATAGGCTTCCTGGGTTCACCCCATCACCACTATGCACACCTCCGACTCTTGTTCCTCACAAAGCATTTCCTGCATTTTTTCCCCATCCAATGCATCTGAGATTTTCAGAGAGCTTTTCAAAGCTACAGTTTTATACCTTGAGCTAGATTCCTTCCTAATCAGAGTTGCCATTTACCACGGCCTTTGCTGGATGCCTCTGCAAAAAATCATGATGCCTCATCTAGCACTTTCAAAATCCTTTCCAGAGAAGATTTGCTCCCTGCAGCCAGCACTGCTCTGACTTGCTGCTCTCTTTCTCCAACCCCTCACTCCCACGCCCAGCTCACAGCACTAACCAGCACTGCCAGCACAAGCCCTCCTTTGCAGCCCACGTGTCTTCTCACTACCTGGGTCTCCGGGACGCTTGGAAGAGCGACCCTGAGACACAGAGCCGCAGGAGATGGGGGGATACATCCCTCCCTTGGCATCAGTGCCTTCGGCCAGCGGGCAGGGCACAGCCAAAGGCAAAGGGGGCAGCGGTGGGCACAGCTGCATTGCTACCTGTACCGGTTTGCCACCCCAGGTTGTTGCCCGCTTTGCCTGTATCTAGAGCCAGCTATGTTCAGTGGAAACATGGATAATGCTGTTTGTGGATGCTCAGAGGCTCACTTTGTGAGCATATATGTGTATCATACAGGTCTGCTGCTGAAAATGTGAATCTCATGGTCTACGCCCAGCTGGGGAATTTCCTCCTCGCTGGGTTCTGCTGCTGGTGGCTACTGGGATTTCCCTCTCCAGGCACTGGTTGGTTCTGGATTCTGGTCAGGTTCTCTCTCAAGCCTTAACTGCACTTTGTTTAGTGCACTTTGCTTGATGAATTATGGGAACCCTTATGCATGAAGGCCAACAAACATCAGAAAATGTAGAGATGCAAAAATACAAGAAAAATCATTGTTTTATTTCCTGGTTAGCTCTATGGAAAACTGAATTAGGCGAGGTCCTGCAAGGGCTATAAAACTTGATATGGTCTTACATAACTCAGGGATTCTCTGTGGAGAACAGCAGTACACAGCTATGGTGCAGACTGCATACATGTCAAATTTAGCTTTTATATTTAACAAGTCCAATCTGCTGAATATCACCAAAGCAGCAGTGTCAGTCAGCCCTGCAGTGGTGCATCAAATGGAAGTGGCATTACATCTCCTGACTTCGTGCCTACGTCCAACAGGGACTTGACCATTTCCCAGTCTACTAGCTGAATTTTTAAAATAGAGTTCTTTTCCTTTTATGATCTTATTTCCTTAGCTCTTACTTGATATCTTTCTTCTTTTCCTTCTCTACATTGTCTCTCTTGTTTAATTTCTTTTTCATATCTCTCTCCAGGCCATATAGTTCTCTCCCCACCTGGCTCCTGTCACAGGATTTTTCATCAGCACTTTGTAAAATGCAATAGCTAAAGGGAAAAATAAGTTTTGGTCATTTTCATTTTTTTTGCTGGAAGCGCTTTAATCATGGAAACTACTGTGGCAATCTTATTGTATTGCTGTTGAACTGGACTCTGTATATATTGGAGGCAGATACTAGTTTTGCAGGGTCTGTCCAACTGCTTTTTCTGATAGCTAACTGTGATCTTCCATTACACAGTATATCTGAAAGCAGTAGTACAGTCTGTACAGAAAGACAGAAGGCACTGTGGCAGTCTGTCACAGGAGTATTATTGTGGCCAGGATGGACTAAAGATATAAGTAAAATGAGTTTTATAGTATGTTTATTTGAACATAATTGAAATAATTAGGTAAAGCAGACAAACTTTCAAGAGCACAAGCCATTCTTCAAGAAGGCTTATATCTCCAAAAGCTTGTCTGATTTGTTTTCCCAACAGCATTAGTTATTTTACTGAAATATACTACTTCTCCCTCAAGCCTTACCTTGTTGGAGCAACTCGTGCAGAAATCAAACTTCAGTTTTCTTTGAGGTAACTATCCTATTGCTGTAACAACCTTACCTTAACATTTCACGTATTCTTGACATTCACTGAATAAAATGGTATGTCATTTCTATTTGTTTTCTCACTTGTGTTTCCAATATGGCCATAAGTAAAACTTGTAACTCACTTAACTATTCTGCTACTCCCTGAGTTTGGACTGGAGCAAACAGATTTCCACCATTCCACTGTGTTTAGTCATGATATCAATTGAGGACCATCAGCTCTAACCAATAAAGATGGCAATAGGTCAAAAACCAGCTTGTGAGTTCAAGCCATTTGATCCAGTTCATGCAAATGACATGTTGTAGACCCCGGGTCACAGATATCAGCAACTCTGCCTGGTTTGCTTTTCTCCCAGGGTCGATATGTGCCGTTGGCTCCACATCAAAATCCACATTCAGGTTTGAAGGTTACAAAGTCTGAAAGTTTAAGGTCTGAAATCAGAGACTCTCCGAGGAGACACTGTGAAATTTCTCAGTACTCCACCTTGAGACCTGAGCTTTCCTTTTTCCTAGCTAAAAAGCTGGTTATTGGTGTCCTATTGCCTAGATTCAGTGTAACTTTTTGAGCTAGGTGACTCCTCCCTACCACAAAGGAAAGGGAGAAGGAACTATTTCTCTCTGTTGTATATGGCATATGATAAAATATTAAGGTGAAAGCTTAATGTCCAGAAAACTTTTTTTGAAGTCTCCAGTTCTCAAGAGAGCCAGCAAATGCACTAGGAGGTAAATTGTTAATTTTTTTAAAAAGTGGTTGCAAGCAATCAAATAAAAAGAAAAACCAACCAGAAAATCAGATATCCTTTCAACTACGTTGCAATGTCTAGGCTGAATACATCTGTGGGCTGTGAGGGGATGCTTCAGGCCTCGTATTACTCGCTGGAGGGGAACCACCTTGACCAAAGTGGAGTTTTCTCTTTTCACCATCTCTTCAGGCCACACACAACAGGCCATGAGAAGCAGCAGGCAGGGAACTGTGATTTGGTAACAATCCTTTCAGGTTTTATAGTGTTGTAGGGCATTATTGTCATTTATACTGGATTTCAGTACTACAGTCAGACAGGGTATATTAGAATTACCACAGGGAACTACAGCATGACCAGGCACTGACTGCAGGGGAAATAGCCAGCTTCTGAAGATGAAGTAGCAGGAGGCACCTACAGGATCTGACCATGTTAATTTTCATTAATGACCTTTGCACAAATAGGACAAGTGCAGCAAAGGCAGAATTGGGAAGCACCACCATACAGAATAGCAGGGGAATATCAACAGGAAAGGAAGGAAGTGGTTGAAGTGGCTGAAAAATACAAGACTCCATTACAAAAAAAAACCTTTAGGACAAGAGAGTCTCTGCTTTAAACTTTTGTTATAAGCTTGTCAAGAAGAATTGACTGATGTAGACTTGAAGGTACTTGTCAATGACGACACAAGTGGCAAGACACCATGTAAGACAGCTAGAGAGAGGAAGAGATACCCCTAGAATTTATCAGGAAAGGTATTTCCAGAGTAGGGACCTTTAAATGCCAGTGGGCAATGCCCTGATGAACCCTTCCCTAAAATACAGCGGTCAGGAATTCTGATCATCCATTTTCAAGCAAAACAAACCAAAACTGGAAGAAGTTAAAAAAATTCTGTCCAGCTAAATAGAGAATGAGACAGTCTGTAGGAGACTAGAAAATGAAGAAAGAAATAAAAAAAAGAGGGCAAAATGACTGCAGAGTATGTTTTTACTGTATAAATACATCCAGAAAATACATACTTACCTGGTTACATGTTTTTTCTTTTTGTGCAATCCTTATTTTTGTAGTTTTCACAGAACTAGCTGGACTTGAGCAAGGCAAAGAACAGCAAGAAGACCACCAGGAGACACATATCTAGTAGTTAGTTCCTATTGAAATTAGTCAATTAGCAAGCAACTTTCCATTTACCTCCATGTCTTAGCCTTTCTTTCTAAAGCTGCTCTAACATCATACTATTGAGGTTGAATAAACAGGCCAATATTCAACTGGATCATTTCTGGAAATGTTTTATCTTGTTTCCTCCTTCTCTTCTCCTCATAAAGAGTTTGCATTTATAAGTCATCACATTTGATTTAGCATATTTGCTAAACACAGCTCATGAATGCACCTATATTATGTGCCAGATCTTGCTTCTGGGGTTTCCCACTTCCTCCCTTCCCTTGCTCATTTGAAAGCATTACCCTCCTTGAGTTTCACTTTCTTCTCCAGAGGAGTAACTTTAATTTTCATCCCCTCATTCCCATTTTATGTATTGCTTTTGCCTTTGCTGTCAGTGCATCCATCCTGATTGAAAATTTAGGCAATTTATTCCTTTAGTTTGGGGATGACAAGTACATGATCTTTAATCTACACATTATCCCATCTTCAGAACTAGCAGTCACACTTCTTTCCTTGTTTGTTTCTGCAGTATATGTCCAAAGGGCATTTAGCTGTTTGTTTTTGTATCCCTTGCAGGATCTGACTGAGATCAATTTTTGGCAGTTCCCTTTTTTATCCTTATATGTCTTGACCTGTGAAATCTAGCTCTATTTTCTGATCTGTCCTTTTTCCTTCCCGATTCTTGCAAGCTTTTTGCTTATTAATAGCCTTCTTAAGGTGGATATTTATTTAGGTAAGTATGGTGAGTATGGAACTACTTTCTTTAAGTTTTTCTTCTTGCTGAGAGTAAAGATTTCTGTTACTTTTAGCTCTTCAGACAGTAAAAACTCCTGTCTCCTTCCACAGTCAACTAACTGTATCATCTTAGTCCAACTCATTATACCAATCAGCTTCCTTAGCTTGTCTAAATTTGCTTTTCTGAAATCCATATCCTTAGTTGAAGACCTACTCATATTTATTCTTTGATTTTAAATTTACCTGAATCAATTTGTGATCATTCTGCAGTTATATTACCCATCTCTCATTTAATGCGTTTTTTACTTGCTAAAATCACACTGCATAACATCTCGCTGGTTCTCTTTAACTGTAATGAAGAAATGTGTTGGCTAATAAATCCATGAATACCTTGTCATTACTGATATTGACAGCATTCGTTCTCCAGCCAGTATTTTGGAAATTCAGCCTTCCCATAATGATACAAGTGCCAGTAGTATTTCTCTTTGTAATAGAATTAGAGCTCTCTATCACAGGCAGTTAGGCCAGTATGAAAGTGCAGCCTCTCAACTTACCTGAAAATTAACCAAAACCGCTAAGTACCTGTCCCTGACTGTTGAGCACTGGATCCCAAATCCACCAAACTCAGTAGAAATACTTGTTCCACTTCCAGTGGTCTTACCTACATGTTATCCTGTAATACCTGATGTTGTATAGTCTGACTATTCATGTAAATAAAACTATAAAACATTGCTTCCTAAGAAAACTATGAAAAGTTTGCTTCCAAGAAGAGATCCCACCTGTAGCAGAAGGAAAATTGATGAAAAAAAAAAAAAGACAACATGGTGTCTGCAAGGAGGTGCTTCTTAGACTTAGCAGCATCGCTATCTGTCTTTGCTAGTGACGGCATCTTTATATTAGCACCCACTGGCCTTTCTGCTGCCCTCCCATCTTTTTTCCTTGCTGTACTAGTTGCAACATGCTTCTGTGGGTGATTGAACATGATGAATTTTGCAATATGTTACAATTACAGAAACATATGTGTTAGACTGTGTTGTGCTTAGATACAGTGAAAATGCAGTGTTCAGTAGCTATCCTCATAATTGACTTTGTAAGTGCAGCAGTGCAGCTGTCCACCATAGATGTAAACATACATACAGGGACAGCCTTGTTAATGAACTTCTAAGTAGCTTGGATTTAATGCCTCTCACCAGCTCAGAAGCTTTCGCTTCTTTACTTCCAAATATTCTGCACCTGTAGCTGGAGCAAGAGGGAGGAACAGGAGCCTCCCAGAATGAGGTTTTGTCCAGCAGCACAGAACGTTTGCAGGCTTTCCTTTTTCAAAAGTCCCCTTTTTGGCTTTTATTTCACTTTTCTGTGGTGCCCAAGGCCCTGCTGTGGCAGGCAGTCCCTACTGTTAGGAACTTACAGTCAGATCACGAGGATGGCCCAGATGTATCTCTTTCTGCTGTTGCTTACAGGGATGTCTGAATAAGACTAAAATATAGAGAAGAGCAGAGCTGCATCTGCCCCGGGGATTCATGGGAACAAGTCAGCACCATGCAGGGCACTGTGCTCACAGCTCTTCGAAGTTGGAGACAGTGTCTCCACATGGTAGTGCCCAGCTGGATTCACTAGCTTGGATTAAGAGTAGCTTTGTCCCACTCCCTGCTTTGTTTGTGCTATGCCTCTTTGATATCACTACCTTGCTGTTAAGGTTTTTCTTCTCTGTTTCTCCTTGAGAACAACAAGGGGTAAATAGAATAATTATTTAATATGTGTATTTGCCAAAACTAGTCACACTCAGCTGTGGTAACTCAGTGGCATAAGTAGCTCATGTAGCCACCAAAAGGCAAGAAAAAATCTACCTATACTACCTACATACTCCCAGGATTTGTGACTTACTGGTGACCCTTGAATGCATCTTCAGTTTCCAGTTGAAGTGGCTGAAGGCTGTATTTGTGAATAATAAGATAAAATATGACTTTCCGTGGATTTTAAGGGGTCTGTTCTCCAGGGTGTATTGCAGCCATATTGTGCATCTTGAATCATGGCCAGAACTCGTTGCAGTCATGGGGAATCTTTTCCTTAATTCTCCCAGCCTTTGGCTCAATGCTGCAATATCTGACTAAAAATATAGGCTAGAAAAACCATTGTAAGTGAGAAACAAGATTCAATATGAGTGGATACCTATGGTATGTACTCAGTACTGCAAGCAAAGGGGAACTTCAAAGATCTGTAATAGTAACAGACTTACAAGGTAGGTATATTCGAATTTGGCAATAAAAAGTTCAAGAGAAACAAATAATGTCGAAAATAAAAACAGAATTTTGTTTCAGTAGCTCCTATAGCTCTGAGTAGTTGAGTATCTCTGAGTAGTTTCAGTCTGTATTATGGGATCATATTCAGTCCAATTAATATATTCTTTAAAAGTAGGAGCAGATCCCTGAMGAATACAGAGATATATTTTTGTGCAGTGATGCTCTGTGAAGAAGCTTTACTAGGGTAAAGGGTACACTTGCAGTAGTGCGATAACCCGTGAAAATAAGTCACTGGTCAAATAAGAATGTTTGCTAGCTTATCCATCTAACTACATATTTTAGTGAATAGAATTAGCCATTTTGTTAGATTCTGCCAGCCAGARCTGTGTAGCAGTTAGCTGGTACCAAACTGGGTGACTGGGAGAAGAGGCAGACATTTCTCTCAAGTATTTCTTGATTCACAAGATCACATGGAGAGGAATTTTTTGGGGGGGGAGACAAGCCATACAAAAGTTGAGCACCCTGAGCTATAATTTTTAGGGTCTACTTACAGTCTCCTTGCTGGAATCAGTGGGACTGTTCTGAGTTTAAAGTCAGTAGGACTAGTTTTCTCTTCAGTTACTTTGAATCATTTTTACATCCTTGCTTTCACTTTAATTATGGGTTTTTGCAATTATTATCAATGTTCCTATTAATATGGACTTCCTTTTTGAGGGGCAAACAACCCAAACCACCTTGGACTGAAGTCCGCTTTGGACTGAAGTTGCTAACTAATGAGGCCTGCACAGTATAGCAGGAGAAGCACTGCTATATGTAAATTGTAAGAGGTAAAACTTATTTTCACTTTTGTTACGGACCTGCAGAGTGACCTGGGGCAGATCATTGCGGATCTGTCTCTGTGCCTCAGAGCAGATGCACCCTCCTTTGAAAATTGTCTGGAGTCGCACTACACTGTAAGGTGGTGTCTTGGTTGGGAATTTGCTTATTTGCTATGTTTAATTTTTTTTTTTTTTTAAGAAAATGACATAATTCTCTCTGGAGTCATGAAGCTAGAATTTTGCCTGTTTTCCACCTACTGTGAAATGTGATTTTGTTACTTGATCTCATAACATTACTAATGAAAGAAGAGAAACCCACTGTGTCAATTCATCCCAGCCCAAGGGACATACCCATTATTTTCCTAAGCAACTTCCCTTACCTCTTTCAGTCAGAAGAAAGAAGAATCTGAATTCGGGATGTGTTCGACATTAACAGTATTAGCTGAATGTTAGGGAAATCCTGCGTATTTAATTAGGGAATTTGAGAGTGTATAGGCAACTTAAGGTAAAACAAAACAGAAAATGGCAGATTTTTCAGCAAATTTTTTTTCAGCTAATTTGATCAATGTTTAGAAGACATATCTAAGTAAAAGGCACAGAAAGTGATTCCTTGAAAGGTTAATGCATCTGGGTTTAAAACAATTCTGACTGGATATTTTTGGTTAGAGATCATTTGTAGCTGTAATGAAACCTAAAGAGTTTTGAGAAACCCTTTTAACATAACATTCAGAGTTTCCATGTTTTTTAAGATAATAAATTAGGATCCCTGAAGTTAGAAAGCCTGTTCAAATGTTTTTAGGCTTATGAAGACTGTCTCTTTTTCCTATGCAAAAGACTGATATTTAGAAAGACTTCATGCATTTGAAGGAAGCAGAAATTACACAAGCTGCAAAACTTTGGAGCCGGATGAGTCACACCAGAGAGGAGCTGGCATTTTGGTGGAGTCATATGAGATGTGCCATCTGAATGTGGGGCAGAGATTAGACCCTGACGGGGGTGGCAGAACAAGACAGCTTTGTTCGCTGTATGCAGCCAAGATGTCATTAGCATAATCTTTCATAAGCATTTTGCAACATCTAGTCCATGATCAGGAAAGCTTAAAATTACAGTCTTTGTATGAAGGTCTTCTTGTCTGTTTTTGCTGTAATCACTATGATCATACCTGCAATTTCTTTTTCTCTTGTAATTTTTACTCTGAGAGCATATTTGCCAAAGGAAGAAAATGTGGCTGAATCTATTGTGAAGTAACTGTCAAGTAACAGTATTATTGTTATTTTACAATAACTTGAGTTATATTCCCATTACAGATAGAAAGGAAATGAGGGTTCATTATGATTCACATGAAAGTCTTTTTCCCCTGGATCTTACTACGGCCAAATGAAGTTAACTCACTGTTCACAAAATCTGGCCAAGTACAGTCTCCTCAGCTGCAGTCCTGAAACGGAGCTGAGCTGTCATAGCCTCTCACAGGAACACCCCTATATAAATACCCTATATAAAATACCCTGTATAAAACATCAGCCTCTCCTCATCTCTTACATTTTAGAAATATTGACAAGGGCTTTCAGCAAAAAGAAAAGTTGGAGGAGTTACTGTGTTGTGGCCTTTACTGCTCTGAGTTCCATACGCTTTGAAGATGATCCCAGGTAAATGCCATTTGATTCTATCAAAGTTAAATTTCAAAAAGGACGAAGTGAGAGCTGAAAGTAATTACAGAGAACAGTGCCCATTTGCTTCTGGACACCTGCTTGAAACCTCTAGTGCTGACTTTACATGGGTTAATCCTCTTCCAGAGTCGAGGTAGTTGTGCAAGGGCTGGATGCTGTTAAATGGCAGAATAGGTCAGTGTTGCTATGGAAGGTAGGGTAATGGAGGGGAGAGAGGAATTAAAGCACACGCTGCAAATAGCTGCAATAGCAGAAAAAGTACTCCTCTCTTATCAGCTATTTCCAGTTGGCTTGTAGCATAAACAAAACATCGGATCACAGATTCACCACAAATTTATAGCTTTTCATAAGCTTATAGGATGGTTTAATGTGTTACTTATTGTTTTCATAAAGGATATCTAATTTTGTTGGTGTCCTGGCTTCAGCATAAACATTTGCATTTAATGCCCACAGAGAAAATTATCAACCTTTGTCTGAGTCTACACCTGTAATTTTCTTCCTAATTCCTGTTAAAGTGGCAGTCCCAGTGCAGTGCCTCTAATGAGACCAACACTGAGCTGTGTTGTGTGGGCAGGACGCTTGTGTTCAGACCACTGCCTTGCCCAGTCCTTTCTGCATGGCTATTTACATTTGCAAAAGAAGAAACCTGGGGGACAACTCTGGATTGATATAACAGGCACTGGGGGAAAGTTCCCATGACTTAGCTCTTTGTTGATCCACTGTACTGTTTTCATGCCTGGTCATTTTGAAACATTCTTCTGATTTTTTTTTAATGGTAATTTTACCTCCCAAAATATGGAATTTTCTTCAGGAATGATACTAGCCCATGACTAAGGCTCTAGATGTTCAGCACTTGGCTTCATGCTCATGGCTCAGCCTGGCTCCTGAATTGCTTTAGACTTCCTGGGCATCCCAGGAAGGCTCACCATATTTTTCTTCTTACAGCAGGAGAGAGAAGCAGCACCCCAAATAATAATTCTAAAATAGAAAATGGGATTTTGTAGCACAATTACCAAATGAAACTGCTTAGTGTAAGAGAGTTGTAGTGACATCTTGTGATCAGGGACATGCCATGGACATTTTGGGTATACTACTCACTGCTGAGTGACTTCTGCTTGAAAGCCAGACAAAGCCATTAGCCGGTGCCTGCCGCCTCCTGGGCCAGGGGGGACCAGGTGCCGGCTTTGCCTTTCCAAGCATCGTAAAGCAACTAATAGAAGAAAATAGGAGAAGAAAGTCTCACTTAAAATGTCATTAACATACAGAAGATGCCAAAGCCCTGAATAAAATGCACTGTACATTCGTAGAAGAGACAATAGGTGTTTTATAACCAGATCACCATGTGATGCTTGATTAGTAGAGGTATTCTGCTGAGTGAGGAAGACATGGGAGCCAAACAGCTACCAAGTGCACAACTAAACACTGATGCATTATCCACAGAAGAGGGAAAATGCACCTGTACCTGAAGGCCCTATACCTGAAGGCCCTATACCACAGCTGATTCATTTAGAAATGCAAGCCAGCAAATAACAGACAGCCCACTTCACCTAAACCATTCAACAGTTGGAATCAAAAGCTAAAATAAGTAATTGCTTGTAGCAGGCTGTACTCCTATGGTGCCTTTCATCCAAATAGCCCAGGGCAGGTCAGCTTCTCGTGATGCCTCAATCTGCAAGTCCAGCCCTAGGTGTGTTACTGTTTGCACTTCCTTGGCAAGGAGAGAGGTTTCAAAAGTGGGATAATACAAAGACAATCTGCACAGAGAAGGGAATGTTCTGTATAATCCGTGAGGTCTTTTCCATCACTAATGTCAGTGTTATCCGTTTGATAAGTGCACTGGGGCACAGGGGAATTTGATGTCTGCTTTCACAAAAAGCAACCATGTAGTATCAGCGAATCCTGCTTAAGGCAAATGGGTAAAAAAAGCAAAAGGCTAACATGAGTGACAGTGTTTATGCATCGCAGGCTTGCCTCAGTTCAGCTAACTCCATCTTGGGCAGAAAGAGGCAGCTTGATCTCTTCAGTGTCTCTCAGCATGTCAATCAGATTATCAGCTTTCCACTGACATACTTAGCCTGTCCCAGAAACTTCCCTCTTCTTCCTGTTAGTCTCTGACAAGTTTTTATATACTCTTCAGTGTTAGGTAAATCTCAGAGAGGATTAATTAACAATATATCTTGGTTTTGATAAACGTGTTCTTGCAATGGATGACTCAGCCACTGATATCTGACTGTTCAGATGATGTAAACCTAAGATTTTCTTGCCTCTCACATTTCACCTGTCCCAACTTTAGCAGCTTCTTCATGTCCTTCTTAAATACTTCACAGAATTTGTTTTAATTCTATTCAGAAAACAATACTTAAGAAAACAATACTTTGTCAGGAAAAAACAGTTGCAATCTAATATTCAGAGAAGACAATCCAGGTTTCTTCCACAAGGTTTTTTCCCCAGATGATAGATTCCGACTTATGTACATCCCAAGAAAGGTTTTCATCTACAGCAAGATCTGACCCTGAACAGGTCACAGTTCTGCTGGCTGGGGCAGAGGCAGTAGGAGAAGTTTGTGCCTTCCCAAGTGAGGAAAACACATAGGGAGTCCACTGTCACTGACAGCAAGCCAGTCAGGGATGATGAATGATGTAAAAAAAAATGTTTTTTTATTCTTTCCCTTTTGAAATTCTCTTTTGCTACCAGTAATCAGTCTTTGACTTTTTCTCTTCTATGTCCTTAAACACACTTGCTACCTGAAGATCTTTTCAGCAATGCTGCTGAGGTCCTCTGGCACTGGAACAGCCTTGTTCAAAACATCAGGCAGTTCTCAGACAAGCTCAGCCACAGGATGTGTTTATGCTCTATCACATATTTCATTAGCCTGGACCACAAATCTTGTACTGTTTTTATGTGAGGCCCATTTCAACACAGAACTATTTCTCATTGCATTCTATACCACCACATGCACTGTTATAAATAGTCAGGCTGCTGTTGACAAAACACTGGAGTGCTTTGAGACCTTCTTCCAAAGATAGCAACTGCCTTATCAAACAGGACTTCAGCTATCATGCGATTTCTCAGCAATTCTCACTGGAAACTTTTAAAACATTTCTTAGGTCCTGACTGAAAAAAAAATTCCTACTTGGAAAAAAAAAACTAAAAGTGAACACTTCCACGAGCCTTATTGAAATCCATGTCTCTTATGCATGTATGGGACTTTAGGTATGAGTTTATGAAATTTCCTGACTGGGGTCTGGCTGAAGGGCATGTCTTACTAATGACATGTAGGCTTTAATAGCTTGGCCATGTGGACAGCTTCCAGCTTTATTTGAAACATCCCCTTGCTCTTCTTTCATGTTTCTCTCTTTGTAAAGTTTTCTTTGATGTGGGGTCTCTCCATATCCCGTGCCCTCCCGCCCCGGTGTGTTTTACACAGTAGAAATGGCCCTTAAGTTTTCAGTCTTGACCAGGCCACTCGTGGTTTGACAGCTGGAATGTCAAAAGGAAACATTTGTGTTTCATGAGCAGAAAATGAGCGAAGGCATCATGTTCAAAGAGGTCTTAGGTGAAGTTTAAAAATGAGCCAATCACAAAATTGCCTAAGGCTTGTATCACAAAGTGTACTTCTTAGAAAAAAAGATGCAAAAAAGCCTTCCTTTTCTCCAGCTTCTGACACTCTTTCCACTCTGCAGATCTTATTCACGTTGCCCTTTAGTCACAATACTAAATCTGAGTTTCTAATAATGCCTGGAAGAACATTAATAATACAGAAATTAGAGGAGTTATTGACTGTAATTAAAAAAAATTTTCCATCAATGCTTGATTGATCATCATGATAACTGGAAACACGGTGTTTAAACTGAGAAGAAAGAAGCTGATTAAAGCTTTGTTGTTTCCAGGAAAGTTTACATGTAAGATGTGCCAGGTCATTGTAGCCTGTTGTTATGAGCAGTGCAGAATGCCCTCTCCTTCTAATAGATGAAAGCCACTAAATAGTCAGGTAAAGAAAAAAAATAGAGAGGCCATTATGAGAAACAGTGGCAACCAGGGTTGCAGCTCTGCTAAAATGAACAAGATGCTGATGTCAGCCAGACAAGTATCAGTCCACTGACTTACAAAGCTGGAACTAAAACCAAAATCTAACCTGGGATTTTCAGTCTTTCTCAGTAGCATTATAATTGGAATTTTTGGAAAGTTATGAATATGTTTTGAAATGAAAAAAATCAGGCCACCAGAGCTAGGCTTGAAACTAGGTGCGATTTTCACAAGTACCAAGTGATCTAGGAGCATAACTCTAATAGAAAGCCAGCAGAACGTATGTTCCTAATTGCCTCAGCAATTTGGAAGGTCCCAGACTGGTGCTTGGGCAAGGACTTATCATAGTTCACACTGCAGGTAGTGAAACAGCAGCAATAACTGGTGGGATTCATTTCTTCTTTTAGCTACATGAAGTCAAGCATCTAAGGCTAGTTGTCTATGCCTATTCAGTAGCTGACAGAAAGAGACAGGCACTATTTGAGACCTGTTCCTCCTACCATTCTTAACCATTTTAGGATGAACAAAATATTCTTTTTGGTTACAGAAATTTTTGATTTACATTAAAAATGTAACCAAATTATTTTGGTTGTGTTAAAAAATACATAAAACCAAATTTTAATGAGTGCAACTCACCCTAGAATCTCACTGGCTGTAAAGAGAGCCAAGGGTAAGTAGCTCAGCTGCAGGCATGCAGGCATCTAAAGTACAGTGAGATGAATACAGAGATAACACTATTTTATGCACTTCATACAGACATTTCCTCACAAAATTTCTTTCCATCTTCCAAGTCAATGCTTTTATTATTTCCTGAAATGTTACAAGGAATGGGTCTAAGCTGTGCTATGGGCTATTCTGATACTGTGGGCTGAAGCTCTGTCATCCTCCCATTGAGAGGTTCAGTTTTGCTTGAAGCTATAAAAGACTGGGTTGGACACATTCTCCTAGTTTGCTTTTGTTAATGTGGCAAAACTAGTGTAAAACTTGACACCTGCAGCTCTCTGCTTAGACATGTCTGGAGAGCTCAAGACTGGAGTAACAGTAAATTTTGCAGACTCAAGCTCAAGTCCATTTGCAGATTTTGGTGAGAAATAGGCAGGCAAGAGCAGCAACACAATCTGACACCAACCTGACTGCTGATTGCCACCTTTCACATACAGTAGATGTGCTCATAAATCAACAAGATTWAAAACATTGCTACCTGAAGCCAAAAGCAATGCACTTTTGTAGATGTATTTTTGTATCTTACGTTAAAAATGAAACAAATTATCTGAAGGAAGGAACAATTAAAGCAATGAAAACCTCTCAGTCAACTGTTTCGCCATTGTAGTCACACTGTGTTTGTTGCCATAGCCTTAGTTTTAAAGTTATAAAAACATAAAAAGGCTGAGAGTTGGACACAAGACACTCTCTCCATGTCTTCCGATTAGCAGACCAGATGCCACCAGAGGAAAATGAACCTTGCCACTGGATAGCATCCAAATGAACAAAATACTAAAGAAAATCCTTTGAATAGCCCAGGAACTCCTCCTGTCTTCAGCTGTACATGAGTACTAATGCAGTTCCTGGGGCTGTGGTAACAGTAATCCCGTATGTGATATCCAGTTTTGCTCTAGGCGCACAAGGTGCTAACGATTTCAAGTTTTAGTCTTGTGAAATGTAGCTGAGGAGGATGGAACTGAGCTTGGGATCAACTATGCTGAGTTTTTGTCTCACTCCGCTTTTTGGTCCTCAGATCTGATTGTCTTTAAGGTGGCTGCAAACCGAGGTTTTCATGAGATGGAGAGCTAGAAAAGAAAAAAAGAGTAACACCCTAATTATGACTCAGTGTATACATTCTGTAGGTTGTACATTTTTATAGAAAGTTTTTTTCCGCCCAGGGGTACACGTATAACATCTTGCAATAACTTCCTTTAGTAAATGTAACAGTGGCTCAACATGACCAAGAAAATAAGAAAGAATAAGGTAGCACATAGTTTTGTCTTCAAGTGCAGATTGACCTTTTTTCTCATTTCTCCAGATCTGGAATGAGGGTACGAGAGAGAGAGAGTCCTGACCATCAGGAGACAATGGCACAGCATAATCTAATCTATCTAATCTTTATTGTTCATTTTTTTGCACTATAGAAGGGTAGCAACAAGCCTCATTTGCCTTGAGTTCAGCAAAAATGAAACAGACTGTGGGGGGACTCTACTTGGTTGGTTTTGAAGCCTCACTTTGGAGCATGGGGAGGTTACTCCAAGGAAATGCAAGTGTGCAATATATTTGGAAAAAAAGAAGTGAGAGTGTGATTTTGATCATGGTCCTTGACAACATACTGCTAAAAGACAACTTAGAATCTGCATTGATAAAAGCTGTCTGTCATGTCAGTCATCTGGCAGTAATATAATCCCTGGTGAGCCATAGGGGTCAAGAATTAGCATCTAGCCTGTTGCTCCTTTTTAGAGAAAATAGTCGACTTTTTGTGTTCTGATTGCCAGGGAGAGAGATGAGAGTCTCACAGCTTGTTCAATGACTGAATTTCCAATTTTAGGAAGATAATATTTGTCACTTTTCAGCTGCTTTTCCACTTTAGCTAAAGTGAAGTGTGTTAAGATACTTTTGTCTCTATCAGAGGTTGTGAAGTCAGGGGCTTCTTTGAAATGAGTGGGAGCCCAAAGCTGAGATATCAGTGCTATCTTTTACTACCCCTTAAAAAGAAGAACCTGGAACCAAATTGCCATAAGGGTTTTAATGGCATGAGAGTACACAGGCAGCTATCTCTTCCAGTTTGAGAAACTTTGAAGTTTAACCTTCTTAAAGGAAATGATTCTTTGCTGTTGCAAAACCATAACTCTCCCATTTGAGACGAGTACCTTCCAAGAGAAACAGCTATTATTTTTCCTACATAATCAGGGATGTAGTGCAGACAGAGGCACACATAAAAACTGAGCAGGCCCTTGTAAAGGGTGTTTGCATATTCTGTCAAAACATATCCCTTCAAAATCACTGAACTTGTCACCAGCTGCCAATTTTCAACATAAAAGCCTCTCATCAAGTTTTTTGAAGGATTTCTGAGCTGTACTTGCATAAATGGCTTTGAGCTTCTCAGTCTATAGCTGTATCAAACCTTGTTCTGAATGGGAGTGTCTGTCCTGCTACAATGGCATTTGCTTTCCCATTGCTTCAGGGCTTCTGCTGGTCACCTGGAGGGACTGAGAAGGATTTCTTTAATATTTGTTTTTGCAGATGAGAGTGGGAAAGGAAGGTGGTTTGATTTCCCATGGCCCGCTCTACTAGTGGCTTCTGATTTTTTTCTTATGAATCTGAAATTTGATGAGGTTTTTCTTGGTGCCTGGGATGATAAATGTGAGATGTATACTGTGGACCACTGTGAGCTAGAGCTCTCTTATGCAGTTGCCYGGGACTGCAGAGACCTGGTCTTATGTTCTTAAATTCTGTCTTTGAACAGCCTGAAAACATGATATTGTTTTATACTTGCCATTTTTAATAACCATTTTTTTTCACCCATTACCTGTCAAATAAGAGTAGTTTATGAGTCTGAGGTATGTTGTTATAGCCTTGGCTCTTACTGCCACATGAAAGACGGACCTCTGAAAACAATGAGTTTTTCTTCTTCACACACACAAAAACACACAACACACACACACACACACACACACACACACACACACAGAGCTGGTTTTCAGGTTTTAAGAAGCTTGCTGACAACATAAAAACTTCTAAAATTTAGGATAAAACATTAGGATGATAATCATATATTTACAGAAACAAACAATATTTTGCGTCATCTCTGTTCATAAGATGGAGCTCAGCTTTGTCACTGTTCTGGGCTCAAGGGTTCCCCAGTTGCTTTCTGGTGGTGATTGGAGGCAATAAGAGAGAATGGAGAGCTGCATATTATTTTCATCTGTGGCAAGCCAGCTCTGCAGGGTGGGACTATGCCTCTGGCTTTTGTCTTCTCTCGTTTTTTTGGCTGGTTACTGGGGTGCGATGAGTAAATGGGAGATATGGAAGAACAGCTCTGAAATAGCCCTGCACTCCCCTACTGGGACTCTTCACCACCTGTGCAACAAAGGTAAGAGATAAGCCCATCTCACAATAGCAGCCTGTAAAAAGATCAGTCACTGTAGAACCTCTCCTTGTTCAGATATAGAAGGGAAATAACCCTCAAGATTTATACATGTTACTACAATATGTACAAGTCTGCAATGACCTGTGTGTGTATAAATATGAAGAATGATCCATTATGAGTATTTCTAAACAATACCAAGTAAATATGAAATATCAAAACAGAGTATTTGCCTGAATTTGTGGGCAGAAAAATTGCAAATAGGAACAAGTAAAATTTATCAAATATATTTCCTATTTGACCGTAGCATTGGGGGAAAACAAACAAGATTTTAAGAGGTTTTATAGTGTAAACAGCTATGCAGATCCGTTCCTTTTTTGTACATGTTACAACGAAAACAGCTTTACTGGCTTACAAGTTTTCAACCTGCAGTCCCATCCCTTTGACTCCAGCTGTGCGGACCTGAGATCACTCTTCTTTACATTGAAACAGAAGATGCCTGGGGAAAAGAAGGATCATGGTGCTTTCTTCTCTTGTAAAGCAGTGACGAAATCTGGCAAAAGCAGAGAACTACTAACAAAGTTTATGTTATCCATTCCACTCTTACTGCAGTAATCTTTCCTCCACTAAATTCACCAATGGTTTTTATCAGTTTTAAAATAACATGTTCTCCTCTGTGATAACAGTCATGGA
This sequence comes from Apteryx rowi, assembly GCF_003343035.1. Classification (NCBI taxonomy): domain Eukaryota; kingdom Metazoa; phylum Chordata; class Aves; order Apterygiformes; family Apterygidae; genus Apteryx; species Apteryx rowi. Next base: position 515,970 of record NW_020450865.1, read on the forward strand.
TTTTTTTTGGTCTCAAATAGACCATTATGATCATCTAGTCTGACCTCCTGCATAACACAAGCCATGAAATTTCACCTACTGATTCCACTGCCTAATAATCTGTCAGAGCAGATAAATCTTGGGTAGGGTTTATTTCTTTATTGACTGGCAAATCTCTCCTGCTCTAACACAGACATTTCAAAAGGCTTTCACCCTGACCTGCCACTTAAGTCAGTGTTGATAAAATTAGATCAGTCTGTCCAAAGGAATTATTTTCTTTCATTCTGAAGCACTGGGTGACATTTTGCTTTTATTCATTTACAGGCTCTACCAAATACCAGTCATGTCCTTGTTTCAGTGTACCTTGTTGCTCAGGGAATTGAAGACTGAATTCACATGATACCACAGCCTGCCACTGGGTGTAATTGGCCAGAGTCATTTCCTCTAACCTACACAAAGCTGACAAATGAGCCAAAGGTTCAAATCAAGGGCTGATCTCTGCAGAGACACTGAGAAGTGTTAAGGTCACTTTGCCCCTAGCCTAAACTGCACCCTGCCAGTTCTGATAAATTAATTGAATGACAATTCAGGATAATCAATAGATCAGATAGAAACTTTGCTCCTCTCTTTCAGGAATTTGAATTCTACTGTGTTTTGCTTTTGTATGGGTTACCACTCTCCTTTAAAATAGTAAACAATCAAAGAGGCTGATGATCCACTGTAAATGTGCAGGAGGATCCCTTGAAGGTAAGAGAATATTCAACAGAATATTAGATATTCCACTTTATGCACTCCATGGGTGCCTGCCAGATTTTTGTAGTCCCTGTTCACTTATAATCCAGGAGAATGCCTTTGGTACTCCAAGAACATTCACTATTTACTTTATCCTTGCTCAATAATCAAAAAGTAGCACTCAAGAAATACATCGAGAGCTCCTGAGTCAGCAGAGCACACAAATTTTAGGTGTAATCAAATAAAAAGGGGCTTGATGCAATGAGGTGACAAAGTAGCTCTTCACAGTTCTTCCCTGCAGCAATTCTACTGAATGCAGCCACCTCTCTGAGAGGTGACTGGAAGGAAGGTTTGCCATATCCCTCAGGCTAGCATTTGCCTTTCCGATGTCTTATCTGAATTCTGGGTTTGGAGGAATCTTTCAGTTCTTCAGCAGTCATTACCAAGAAAGGACACAGTTCCTTGCTAAATGTTCAAGGCCTGTAGCAGGATGTAGTCAATGAATATCTGATAAATATATATCCTCATTGATGGCTGTGTTGGACACTTCAACAATATCCTCATTTCTCTGCCATCTTCCCTAGGAGATAATTCTCCAGCACAACTTCCCACTCACTTTATGTTATTCCATATCCTGTGGTTACTGACTGTTAAATATATTCAAATTTCTTATTTAAACTTTAAAAAGTCCTGAGATGACAAAAGCTGTGAATATGAAAAGGAATTTCTTTAAAGCATGACCTGAACTTTAAGTTCACTGTTCTTAGAGAGTTAAAATTGGAGAAGATACAGACCAGCTGGATTGAGGGGGCTGTGCACTCACGTGGTTGTATCAGGCGACTCTGGAGCAGGCTTACTCCACCAGCCAGTACTACTGAGGAAGTTCAGTCAATTTTTTCAGTCGATTTGCTTCATGCAAACTTTATTTCCCAATAGAAAAAGGATAAGCTAGAGACCTGTCTTAAAAGGGAGGGTTTAATCCAGTGTCTTAACAAAATGCTACAGACTCTGTGGGAGAGCTGGGCCAGTGGTGCTGGTGGTTTCTCTTGCTTCTTGAGTCAGTGAGAGCACCACAGTTTTACCTTGTGAGGCAGCAAGTGTCACTCCAGCCTTCCTTATCAGTGTGCGTCAGGACAGGTGGGAGAAAATTTGCTTTCCTTCAATATAGTTTGGATTTTCCTTTTGTCTGCTTTTCTCTGCAGTGCTGGAGGCTGGAGGTAGATGCTGCCCATGCTGGATCAGTCACAGCCCTGCTGTGCAAGCATAGGATAACTGAGGAAAAGGGCCCATCCCATTCATGCTGTGGCCTATGCTAGGTGTTTGGAAAGCATGTCTCACTCATGAACATGATTGTTTAGGCTGGGGGTCAGAAATGCAGTTTAACTGCCAGGAAAGATTGACAAAGGTATTTTTCCCTTTCCTCAGTGAAGAGGGCACTATTTGCTTTCTGGGAACATACCTCATGAATCATTTCTCTGCTGTTGCAGACTCCTCAGGCACTGACTCAGTCTCTCTGGTATTCTGCCTGCAACATGCAGTTTAATCTCCTCAAAAGATGCAAGCTCCTGAAATTCTTTAGTTTTTCTAAAGCCTTTGGATTTAATATAAGATACCAGCATGAAACTTAATGGCCTGTGATGTTTAGGAAGCCTGACTAGACGATCAAATGATCCCTTCTGGCTTTAAACTCTGGAACTCTTGGATCCTCACTCTGTCGATGACTGTCTCACCTAAAAAACAATTTAGAATAAAAATAACCTGATTATTCATCACGTATTTTCTTAACAAGGGAAAATTGTATCATTGTAGCAAAATCACTGAAAGAGGAATTTTACTGGCATCCCTATGATTTGGCAGAGTGTTCCTTAACCTGAAATCTCATCTTGTATGATGGATGGGAACCATTTCTCTGTGCTGGGTCTGCGCTCCAGGCCTGTATCACAAATGATATGTGGGGCATTCTTATGAATAAAAATAGAATGGAGCTCATTCTCCCAAGAAGAAAAACAAAACCAAATAACAACTGCAATGTCCCTGCCAAAAAGAATAGAGAGATCGAGTGATGTGAAAGTTTCAGAGAAAATGCAAGGATCAAATGAAGCCTTCCAAATAATAACAGCAACAATAAAAATGTTGTTTTATAAGTTATTAGAGAGGACAGCTGAGCTAGAAGTAGTGCGGAAATCTGGGCTCCGAATGCTTATATAAGGCAGGAGGGCCTAAAGCAAGATGTCAGTAGTCTTTGGGTATTTGGATGCAAGCTGGTGACCATGCTTGCCCCAAACCATCTTTGGTGTGGCAGCCGCTCTGCAGCGGGGTTGGCTGTGTGCTGGCCACTCAGCAGGACCTCCTCCTGCCCAAACCTCTGTGCGAACCCAGGCGTCCCCAGAGGTGCAGCTGTGGCTCAAAATGTGGCTGAAGGCACATTTTGGTACCTGCCCTGGGTAGTGACCAGAGCACTCACCAGCGATGCCTCCTTGCTAGCCAGGCTGGCCCTTGGCATGGTACAGGCCAAGGGCTCCCCTTGCAGCGCCACGGCTCCCTCCTCAGTCCAACAGCTCCCATTGGAGAGGTGTTGGGAATAACTCCAAACTGCTGGTTTGGATGCAATGGATTTTGTGGGCAGCATCGCTGAAACTGTGCTCTCTTCATGTATGACTGAGTAATGAAATTTTTCCCTTAAATTGAAGAGCAGGGTGTGGGCCCTTGAGGCTGGAGCTGAGCATGGGGAAACAGCCCTGAAAAAACAAGAACCTGAAGCCAGAGAGAGGAAGTGCTGAGACTGTAGTGGATCGTAAGCCAGAATTAGGCCCACCAAGTAGAGCCAAGAGTCCAAAAAACGTCAGCTCCTCCACAAGCGTCATGCTACATGTGTTAAGGCAGACAGCAGACGCCCTGGAGGCAAATGCTTGACAGAGGGGTCCGAGCTTGATGCAGGAGTGTCTCCATGAAGCAGCAGGACACACTGCCTCGTGTTTAGGCCACTTAGTCCAGTTGTTGGACTTGGGATGCTGTGGGGCTGTTGGGTACACATCTGCCTGTGACCGCCTTTTGGCTAGTTGTGCTTTGAGAGGGGCTTAAAGGCAAAAATTTGTTAGATTATGGGGAAAAAAGAACTATAACCCAATATATTTAATGTTCCTACTGACATTTTTAACTCACTGTTTTAGACAATGCCTGAGTTTTTTTTTCCCCCAGAAAAACTACCAGGAATTAACAGACAGTGCCATTTCAGGTATAAGCCATCATTTCCCCTCCCTGCTCCTTCTGCTTTGGCAAACTGCTGTACAAGGCACAGATATGTACAATCAATTCTCTGTGTCCTCTCAAGGTGGTTCTTCCGTGAATCACAGTCCCCAAAAGCCTGACACAGTTACTTTTCAAGAAGGACTTACAATTGCCACTGAAAAGTCTCTAGTGCAGTCTCCATTTGTGACTGAGTTCATTAAACAAGTTATTGAGCTTGCTTACCAATGACACGAGGAGCTTCATATTGCAATGAATTTGCATGATGATCATGTTTTGAATTACTTACTTAAATTTTTTGCTTGGGTCATTCTTCTAGCCAGCGTTGTTACTTATAATAAATCAGATTAATCTGATTTTTTAATCTTTCTTTTTTACATCTTTTTTTGTATGCTTAGGTACTATGTATGAAGTTATAGATGTTATTAAATGACTCAAAATGCAATAAGATTTAATTTAAAGAGAATACACACACAAACACACATGCACAAACAATTACTGCCCTTTTTCTGTTGGCGCATCTGTGGCCAGTAATAACAACTTTGAAAAATGTTGAATTATATTACCAGTCATATTACCTAGAATGGTAATTTTTCTCTATGAATTGAAATAAACAAATTGAATAAAATTATAGCAATGCAAAAAGTAAGGTAATCTCCATTGTTTTTTCTTGTCCGTTTTGTAATGGCAACTTCTCGCCACACAGCTATTTGCTATTGTCTTCCAGCATCTGTTCCTGATATTTGTACTTATTCATCATGACATTGAACTGAATTACTTGTTTAATATGGTGGTGCTTATTCTGAGTTTCTATGAATTTTCTTTATTCTTTGTACGAATTTTCCTTTCTTCCCATCCCCCTCACCCTCAAACTGGGAGTGAGCAGAAAGTCAGTCATGAGGGAAAATAGGGAGTTCTCATCCCCTCTTTTATTTTTGTTTGGAATTTGTGTCTTTCTTCTTCTTACAGAAGGTTGTACAATATGTTTTGCCTGCTATCAGATTCATGATGATACAATGCTTGATAAAAAACATTTGTATTGTAGGTGAGCACATTACTTCGCAGTTTAAATAGCAGCTTGTTCATTTGCCTGCTGGGCTGTGATATTCACAGGATGACATTTTTCCTTTTTGCACTGCATTCCTGCATTTTATCAATTTATGGTGATTAAAATATGCTTTTCTGGAAAATAGTATGAAATTCTCAGTTGATATTAGAATTTGGAAGAGGAGTGTGAAATATTTGGATCTTCTTGGCTCATAGCAATAGCCACAGTTCAGATTACACACTTATTTTGTGCCAACACGCCTTCTGCAGTTTCTTACAGTGTGCGAGTCTGGCACCACCGTTTCAGGACTTACCCAAATATATGTAGCTTGCTGATTTGACTGAAAATTAACCCTGCAAAAATAATTGTTAGCTGCCTGTCAGATTACCTCCCTGCCCTGTGACTGCACGTTTGCTAGGTCTGAGAGATGGCTGGGAGCGGGGAGCAGAGCCCCTTTCCCTCGCACACAGCCTGCTGCACACGCTGGGGCYGAGCCCTTCAGCACTGCTGGGACACAAGCAATGTGCATTCAGAGGAGACCTCATCTTCCTTCTTGAAAGATGAAAATGGTTTGATGTTGGTATCTGATTTGTTGTATAATGGTTAGCTGGAAAACCAGGATGAATGCACTCAGATCAGTTTTTCTCAGCAGTTTAATAATACTCCCCTCCACAATGTATGATATGGAGATTCTTTTTATAGAAAAAGTAATTATGACAGTTTTCCAAACTATCACAATATCGACATGCCCTCAATTCCCAAGGGTTCTCTCACAGAATTTCTTTTAATTCAGAAAAAGATTACAAAAGTGGCGTAATCTTTCTGACTGAAATTGAGTATGCAAATTTATCCGGGAAGTCAGAGGCCTCTAATAGTTCCATCATGCCCCTCTCTAAGCGCTGATGCCTAAAGGTTCCAGCAGGTGAACAAAATCATTCATTTTGGTCACACCAAGCAAAATTGAGCCAGGTGCTCAGCTAGTATAAACTGGCTCTGCGGTCACAGGAGTGATGCTGATTTATGCTGGTTAAGGAGACTTAAATTCATTTTGCTTATCTGCAAAACCCTCTTCAGAAATAGCATGTGCTGATTGTCTCTCCAAGGTAGAAACATTCCAGGAATTGTAAATTAGCCATGTATAGTACATTTAAGGTCATACTTTGGTTTATTCCCTCTTGGTAAGTTATTAAGCTTTTATTGAAGCATATTTTGTATGAACACCCATATAATCCACATGCTTTGCATGTGATGCATTTCACTAATTTAGCACCTTGCAGTTAAGGGTTTTAAAACAGTCTATAGATGCTAATACATTGAGCTTCACCATGCTCCAGTGAGGTAAGTAAGCAGTATCATTTCAAGTCTACAGACCAGGATATTAAGGCAAAAAGTGACTTTCTCAAGACAACATAATAAAATTCAAATCATGGTTTCTGTCCTTCTGCTAGTACCTCACAATCTTTTGCCCTCTCCCCTTAATAATGGTACAGAAGGTGAATGCAAAGTTTGTACACTGCTGCCAGTTGCATCTATAGGAGCAGCAAACACATACTCTAGTCAGGACTGTGGCTTCACTGTATGATGTCCGGTAGCAACACAGATGAGGATGCAGTTTTTGTCTTGATGTATTATGGTGAAGTAGCATTTGAAACCTGGAGAGGGATGCAATCAAAGGCCTATCTCTATTTGCTCATCTGCAAACTTCCTATTACAGATAGAAGTGCTCTTAGTCCCTCTTGGGGCCCACCCAAGCGAGCTACTGGCCATCTGCTATGCCAGCAGTCAGCCTCTTGGGAGGCTAAGCGCTGGCACGAATCCTGCTGATGCTGTTTTGTTCTTGCCAGGTAAATAAAGAAATCTTTGTCAGCTGGTTTTGGTGACAACACATGCTTCCTGACTGCTGCTGTGCTGCAGATGTTTTCTTTTCCTGCTTAGCCATGCCCCTTTGCTCCTTCCTCTGAATTTCTACTCCTCTCTCAGGTCTTTTTTCAATCTATTCTTGCTCCTGATGGGCACTGCCTGTCAGGGCACAGCAAGGGCTGGGGAGTTGGGAATGACAGTGAGGTCGTCCTGGCGCTGCCAACAAGGGTGTGGTCCCACAGCACCCAAATGAGAAGAGCAGAGCAGGTCCTGAGGCAGTTACCAGGGTCACTGCCCAGTGATCTCCAGAGAAGTCCATAGTGACAAGACAGGTTCAAGGTCAAGCCAGGAAGTCAGCCTGCAGGTTGGGGTTCAAACTGGTGAGGTACATGCCTGGACACCCATGTGCCTGCAGCATGGTGCAGCTGAGCACCAAGGGCCTCACCTAAAATGCAGCTCCAGAGCTAAGCCACAAAGCCTCTGAAAAGGCTCCTCATAGCTCTTTCCCCAACAGCTCTTTCCCCAGCAGTCGGATCCTAGGCGGCAGCCAACCTGATCTTGAGGAGAGGAGAGGGGGCTGGAGAGCCCTGTTGTGAACTCGGGGCCATGGACACTGCCTGCACCACGTCCCAAGTCTCTCTTGGCAGTGTGGGTCCCCACCTTCACATGCCTTCCTCTAGCCTCTGCCCATGCTCTCATTTTGCCATTTAATGCTTACCAAACCAGGGTTTGGTGATCTTTCATCTAAAGGGTCCCGACCTCATTCCTGCCAAGATTCTCAGCTCAGTGCATCTTTCTCTGATTCTGGTCTTCTGCTCACCTTGACCTAACAATTGCATTTGGGTTCTCATATGCTGGCACGCATTCTTGCACACTAAATAATTATAGCTGTAACAGGCAATTAAAGCCATTCATCCATAAGTAGGAGATCCATAGTTCTTTTTCAAGCTATATTACTTTATAGGATGGTTTGGTTGAGACTTAAGGTCCATTTCATTGCTATACTTTAAGTGTGAGGGCCCTAGTGTTGGTGGAAATCTTTGTCCTTTACCACACACTCTTCCTATCATAGAATCACAAATCACAGAATGGTTGAGGTTGGAAGGGACCTCTGGAGATTATCTAGTCCAACCCCCCTGCTCAAGCAGGGTCACCTGGAGCACATTGCACAGGATTGCATCCAGGCGTGTTTTGAATATCTCCAGAGAAGGAGACTCCGCAACCTCTCTGGGCAACCCGTTCCAGTGCTCTGTCACCCTCACAGTGAAAAAGTTTTTCCTCATGTTCAGATGGAASYGTCTGTGTTYMAGTTTGTGCCCRTTGCCTYGCGTCCTGTCGCTTGGCACCACTGAAAAGAGTCTGGTCCCATCCTCTCGACACCCTCCCTTCAGATACTTGTACAC